>NW_025316700.1:600000-892783 GCF_910594005.1 Cervus elaphus | reverse complement strand
GATATCCCTGCAGTGACTGGAATGCAGGCTCGTCTTGCATCTCCCAAGACGAAAGGGTGTCTCAATCCCCTGTGGAGACCACAGAGAAAGACCTAGTTCCCCACCTCATCGCGACAGGAGGCCTCAAATCCTTTGAAAACTCCAGAGGTATGCGAGATCAGTGCCTCCAAAGGAGACGATGCCTGACTCCTCGGGAAACTTGATAGGAGACCCAGGATTCCTGTGGCACGTGGAAAGGGACCCTTGGTCTCCCGTCTCAGCTGGAGAGGCGTCCCAATTGCCCTGCAAAGCCTCGAGGAGAATCCCGAGTTGTCCCTCGCAACTAGGCAGGAGTCCTGACATGGCTGAACACACACGTGTGTGGAAGGGCCATCCCCGTCGTAACTCGAGAATATACCCCAGGTTCCCGCCGCAACTCGAGAAAAACCATGAGACTTCCCCCTCGCCGCGAGATGAGGCCCGATTCCCCTGCACTGCGTGCAGAGCAATTCCGTGTTGCACATCACACATGAAAGGAGCCTTGATTTCCTTGATGGCACTCCAGAGAAACCCCAAGAACACTGTTTCAAGGCTAGAGGGATCCTGAGGTCACTGTAGGAACACGAAAGAGCTCTGTGGACCAAGAATCAACACGAGATGAGAGGTTAGTCCCTGGCTTCGACTCCTGAGGAATACCACCTTACCACAAGCACCTCAAGAGGAGGCTTCTCTCAGCTCTAGGTATGTGAGAGGGATCCTGAGTTTGAGGCCTCAAGTGGAATGGACACCGCGATGCCCTGACTCGAAATAAGGCCGGATATCCCTGCAGTGACTTGAATGCAGGCTTGTCTTGCATCTCCCAAGAAGAAAGGATGTCTGAATCCCCTGTGGAGACCACAGAGAAACACCTAGTTCCCCACCTCATCGCGACCGGAGGCCTCACATCCTTTGAAAACTCCAGAGGTACGCGGAGATCAGTGCCTCCAAAGGAGACGATGCCTGACTCCTCGTGAAACTTGATAGGAGTCCCAGGATTCTTGTGGCACGTGGAAAGGGACCCTTGGTCTCCCGCCTCAGCTGGAGAGGCGTTCCAATTGCCCTGCCAAGCCTCGAGGAGAATCCAGAGTTGTCCCTCGCAACTAGGCAGGAGTCCTGACGTGGCTGAAGAAACACGTGGGTGGAAGGGCCATCCCCGTCGTAACTCGAGAATATACCCCAGGTTCCCGCCGCAACTCGAGAAAAACCATGAGACTTCCCCCTCGCCGCGAGATGAGGCCCGATTCCCCTGCACTGCGTGCAGAGCAATTCCGTGTTGCACATCACACATGAAAGGAGCCTTGATTTCCTTGATGGCACTCCAGAGAAACCCCAAGAACACTGTTTCAAGGCTAGAGGGATCCTGAGGTCACTGTAGCAACACGAAAGAGCTCCGTGGACCAAGAATCAACACGAGATGAGAGGTTAGTCCCTGGCTTCGAATCCTGAGGAATACCACCTTACCACAAGCACCTCAAGAGGAGGCTTCTCTCAGCTCTAGGTATGTGAGAGGGATCCTGAGTTTGAGGCCTCAAGTGGAATGGACACCGCGATGCCCTGACTCGAAATAAGGCCAGATATCCCTGCAGTGTCTTGAATGCAGGCTCGTCTTGCATCTCCCAAGAAGAAAGGATGTCTGAATCCCCTGTGGAGACCACAGAGAAACACCTAGTTCCCCACCTCATCGCGACCGGAGGCCTCACATCCTTTGAGAACTCCAGAGGTACACGGAGATCAGTGCCTCCAAAGGAGACGATGCCTGACTCCTCGTGAAACTTGATAGGAGTCCCAGGATTCTTGTGGCACGTGGAAAGGGATCCTTGGTCTCCTGCCTCAGCTGGAGAGGCGTTCCAATTGCCCTGCCAAGCCTCGAGGAGAATCCAGAGTTGTCCCTCGCAACTAGGCAGGAGTCCTGACGTGGCTGAACAAACACGTGGGTGGAAGGACCATCCCCGTCGTAACTCGAGAATATACCCCAGGTTCCCGCCGCAACTCGAGAAAAACCATGAGACTTCCCCCTCGATGCGAGATGAGGCCCGATTCCCCTGTACTGCGTGCAGAGCAATTCCGTCTTGCACATCACACATGAAAGGAGCCTTGATTTCCTTGATGGCACTCCAGAGAAACCCCAAGAACACTGTTTCAAGGATAGAGGGATCCTGAGGTCACTGTAGCAACACGAAAGAACTCTGTGGACCAAAAATCAACTCGAAAAGAGAGGTTAGTCCCTGGATTCGTCTCCAGAGGAATACCACCTTACCCCAAGCACCTCAAGAGGAGGCTTCTCTCAGCTCTAGGTATGTGAGAGGGACCCTGAGTTTGCGGCCTCAAGTGGAATGGACACCGCGATACCCTGACTCGAAATAAGGCCGGATATCCCTGCAGTGACTTCAATGCAGGCTCGTCTTGCATCTCCCAGGACGAAAGGATGTCTGAATCCCCTGTGGAGACCACAGAGAAAGACCTAGTTCCCCACCTCATCGCGACCGGAGGCCTCACATCCTTTGAAAACTCCAGAGGTACGCGGAGATCAGTGCCTCCTAAGGAGACGATGCCTGACTCCTCGTGAAACTTGATAGGAGTCCCAGGATTCCTGTGGCACTTGGAAAGGGACACTTGGTCTCCCGCCTCAGCTGGAGAGGCGTCTCAATTGCCCTGCCAAGCCTCGAGGAGAATCCAGAGTTGTCCCTCGCAACTAGGCAGGAGTCCTGACGTCGCTGAAGAAACACGTGGGTGGAAGGGCCATCCCCGTCGTAACTCGAGAATATACCCCAGGTTCCCGCCGCAACTCGAGAAAAACCATGAGACTTCCCCCTCGCCGCGAGATGAGGCCCGATTCCCCTGCACTGCGTGCAGAGCAATTCCGTGTTGCACATCACACATGAAAGGAGCCTTGATTTCCTTCATGGCACTCCAGAGAAACCCCAAGAACACTGTTTCAAGGCTAGAGGGATCCTGAGGTCACTGTAGCAACACGAAAGAGCTCCTTGGGCCAAAAATCAACTCGAGATGAGAGGTTAGTCCCTGGCTTCGACTCCAGAGGAATACCACCTTACCACAAGCACCTCAAGAGGAGGCTTCTCTCAGCTCTAGGTATGTGAGAGGGACCCTGAGTTTGCGGCCTCAAGTGGAATGGACACCGCGATGCCCTGACTCGAAATAAGGCCGGATATCCCTGCAGTGACTTGAATGCAGGCTTGTCTTGCATCTCCCAAGAAGAAAGGATGTCTGAATCCCCTGTGGAGACCACAGAGAAACACCTAGTTCCCCACCTCATCGCGACCGGAGGCCTCACATCCTTTGAAAACTCCAGAGGTACGCGGAGATCAGTGCCTCCAAAGGAGACGATGCCTGACTCCTCGTGAAACTTGATAGGAGTCCCAGGATTCTTGTGGCACGTGGAAAGGGACCCTTGGTCTCCCGCCTCAGCTGGAGAGGCGTTCCAATTGCCCTGCCAAGCCTCGAGGAGAATCCAGAGTTGTCCCTCGCAACTAGGCAGGAGTCCTGACGTGGCTGAAGAAACACGTGGGTGGAAGGGCCATCCCCGTCGTAACTCGAGAATATACCCCAGGTTCCCGCCGCAACTCGAGAAAAACCATGAGACTTCCCCCTCGCCGCGAGATGAGGCCCGATTTCCCTGCACTGCGTGCAGAGCAATTCCGTGTTGCACATCACACATGAAAGGAGCCTTGATTTCCTTGATGGCACTCCAGAGAAACCCCAAGAACACTGTTTCAAGGATAGAGGGATCCTGAGGTCACTGTAGCAACACGAAAGAGCTCCGTGGACCAAGAATCAACACGAGATGAGAGGTTAGTCCCTGGCTTCGAATCCTGAGGAATACCACCTTACCACAAGCACCTCAAGAGGAGGCTTCTCTCAGCTCTAGGTATGTGAGAGGGATCCTGAGTTTGAGGCCTCAAGTGGAATGGACACCGCGATGCCCTGACTCGAAATAAGGCCAGATATCCCTGCAGTGTCTTGAATGCAGGCTCGTCTTGCATCTCCCAAGAAGAAAGGATGTCTGAATCCCCTGTGGAGACCACAGAGAAACACCTAGTTCCCCACCTCATCGCGACCGGAGGCCTCACATCCTTTGAGAACTCCAGAGGTACACGGAGATCAGTACCTCCAAAGGAGACGATGCCTGACTCCTCGTGAAACTTGATAGGAGTCCCAGGATTCTTGTGGCACGTGGAAAGGGATCCTTGGTCTCCTGCCTCAGCTGGAGAGGCGTTCCAATTGCCCTGCCAAGCCTCGAGGAGAATCCAGAGTTGTCCCTCGCAACTAGGCAGGAGTCCTGACGTGGCTGAACAAACACGTGGGTGGAAGGACCATCCCCGTCGTAACTCGAGAATATACCCCAGGTTCCCGCCGCAACTCGAGAAAAACCATGAGACTTCCCCCTCGATGCGAGATGAGGCCCGATTCCCCTGTACTGCGTGCAGAGCAATTCCGTCTTGCACATCACACATGAAAGGAGCCTTGATTTCCTTGATGGCACTCCAGAGAAACCCCAAGAACACTGTTTCAAGGATAGAGGGATCCTGAGGTCACTGTAGCAACACGAAAGAACACTGTGGACCAAAAATCAACTCGAAAAGAGAGGTTAGTCCCTGGATTCGTCTCCAGAGGAATACCACCTTACCCCAAGCACCTCAAGAGGAGGCTTCTCTCAGCTCTAGGTATGTGAGAGGGACCCTGAGTTTGCGGCCTCAAGTGGAATGGACACCGCGATACCCTGACTCGAAATAAGGCCGGATATCCCTGCAGTGACTTCAATGCAGGCTCGTCTTGCATCTCCCAGGACGAAAGGATGTCTGAATCCCCTGTGGAGACCACAGAGAAAGACCTAGTTCCCCACCTCATCGCGACCGGAGGCCTCACATCCTTTGAAAACTCCAGAGGTACGCGGAGATCAGTGCCTCCAAAGGAGACGATGCCTGACTCCTCGTGAAACTTGATAGGAGTCCCAGGATTCCTGTGGCACGTGGAAAGGGACACTTGGTCTCCCGCCTCAGCTGGAGAGGCGTCCCAATTGCCCTGCCAAGCCTCGAGGAGAATCCAGAGTTGTCCCTCGCAACTAGGCAGGAGTCCTGACGTGGCTGAACAAACACGTGGGTGGAAGGGCCATCCCCGTCGTAACTCGAGAATATACCCCAGGTTCCCGCCGCAACTCGAGAAAAACCATGAGACTTCCCCCTCGCCGCGAGATGAGGCCCGATTTCCCTGCACTGAGTGCAGAGCAATTCCGTGTTGCACATCACACATGAAAGGAGCCTTGATTTCCTTGATGGCACTCCAGAGAAACCCCAAGAACACTGTTTCAAGGCTAGAGGGATCCTGAGGTCACTGTAGCAACACGAAAGAGCTCCGTGGACCAAGAATCAACACGAGATGAGAGGTTAGTCCCTGGCTTCGACTCCTGAGGAATACCACCTTACCACAAGCACCTCAAGAGGAGGCTTCTCTCAGCTCTAGGTATGTGAGAGGGATCCTGAGTTTGCGGCCTCAAGTGGAATGGACACCGCGATGCCCTGACTCGAAATAAGGCCAGATATCCCTGCAGTGACTTGAATGCAGGCTCGTCTTGCATCTCCCAAGAAGAAAGGATGTCTGAATCCCCTGTGGAGACCACAGAGAAACACCTAGTTCCCCACCTCATCGCGAACGGAGGCCTCACATCCTTTGAGAACTCCAGAGGTACACGGAGATCAGTGCCTCCAAAGGAGACGATGCCTGACTCCTCGTGAAACTTGATAGGAGTCCCAGGATTCTTGTGGCACGTGGAAAGGGATCCTTGGTCTCCTGCCTCAGCTGGAGAGGCGTTCCAATTGCCCTGCCAAGCCTCGAGGGGAATCCCGAGTTGTCCCTCGCAACTAGGCAGGAGTCCTGACGTGGCTGAACAAACACGTGGGTGGAAGGACCATCCCCGTCGTAACTCGAGAATATACCCCAGGTTCCCACCGCAACTCGAGAAAAACCATGAGACTTCCCCCTCGATGCGAGATGAGGCCCGATTCCCCTGTACTGCGTGCAGAGCAATTCCGTCTTGCACATCACACATGAAAGGAGCCTTGATTTCCTTGATGGCACTCCAGAGAAACCCCAAGAACACTGTTTCAAGGCTAGAGGGATCCTGAGGTCACTGTAGCAACACGAAAGAGCTCCGTGGACCAAGAATCAACACGAGATGAGAGGTTAGTCCCTGGCTTCGACTCCTGAGGAATACCACCTTACCACAAGCACCTCAAGAGGAGGCTTCTCTCAGCTCTAGGTATGTGAGAGGGATCCTGAGTTTGCGGCCTCAAGTGGAATGGACACCGCGATGCCCTGACTCGAAATAAGGCCGGATATCCCTGCAGTGACTTGAATGCAGGCTCGTCTTGCATCTCCCAAGAAGAAAGGATGTCTGAATCCCCTGTGGAGACCACAGAGAAAGACCTAGTTCCCCACCTCATCGCGACCGGAGGCCTCACATCCTTTGAAAACTCCAGAGGTACGCGGAGATCAGTGCCTCCAAAGGAGACGATGCCTGACTCCTCGTGAAACTTGATAGGAGTCCCAGGATTCTTGTGGCACGTGGAAAGGGACCATTGGTCTCCCGCCTCAGCTGGAGAGGCGTTCCAATTGCCCTGCCAAGCCTCGAGGAGAATCCCGAGTTGTCCCTCGCAACTAGGCAGGAGTCCTGACGTGGCTGAAGAAACACGTGGGTGGAAGGGCCATCCCCGTCGTAACTCGAGAATATACCCCAGGTTCCCGCCGCAACTCGAGAAAAACCATGAGACTTCCCCCTCGATGCGAGATGAGGCCCGATTCCCCTGTACTGCGTGCAGAGCAATTCCGTCTTGCACATCACACATGAAAGGAGCCTTGATTTCCTTGATAGCACTCCAGAGAAACCCCAAGAACACTGTTTCAAGGATAGAGGCATCCTGAGGTCACTGTAGCAACACGAAAGAGCTCCGTGGACCAAAAATCAACTCGAAAAGAGAGGTTAGTCCCTGGATTCGTCTCCAGAGGAATACCACCTTACCACAAGCACCTCAAGAGGAGGCTTCTCTCAGCTCTAGGTATGTGAGAGGGACCCTGAGTTTGCGGCCTCAAGTGGAATGGACACCGCGATTCCCTGACACGAAATAAAGCCGGATATCCCTGCAGTGACTGCAATGCAGGCTCGTCTTGCATCTCCCAAGATGAAAGGATGTCTGAATCCCCTGTGGAGACCACAGAGAAAGACCTAGTTCCCCACCTCATCGCGACCGGAGGCCTCACATCCTTTGAAAACTCCAGAGGTACGCGGAGATCAGTGCCTCCAAAGGAGACGATGCCTGACTCCTCGTGAAACTTGATAGGAGTCCCAGGATTCCTGTGGCACGTGGAAAGGGACCCTTGGTCTCCCGCCTCAGCTGGAGAGGCGTCCCAATTGCCTTGCCAAGCCTCGAGGAGAATCCCGAGTTGTGTCTCGCAACTAGGCAAGAGTCCTGACGTGGCTGAACAAACACGTGTGTGGAAGGGCCATCCCCGTCGTAACTCGAGAATATACCCCAGGTTCCCGCCGCAACTCGAGAAAAACCATGAGACTTCCCCCTCGCCGCGAGATGAGCCCCGATTCCCCTGGACTGCGTGCACAGCAATTCTGTGTTGCACATCACACATGAAAGGAGCCTTGATTTCCTTCATGGCACTCCAGAGAAACCCCAAGAACACTGTTTCAAGGCTAGAGGGATCCTGAGGTCACTGTAGCAACACGAAAGAGCTCCGTGGACCAAAAATCAACTCGAGATGAGAGGTTAGTCCCTGGCTTCGACTCCAGAGGAATACCACCTTACCACAAGCACCTCAAGAGGAGGCTTCTCTCAGCTCTAGGTATGTGAGAGGGACCCTGAGTTTGCGGCCTCAAGTGGAATGGACACCGCGATGCCCTGACTCGAAAAACGGCCGGATATCCCTGCAGTGACTGGAATGCAGGCTCGTCTTGCATCTCCCAAGACGAAAGGGTGTCTGAATCCCCTGTGGAGACCACAGAGAAAGACCTAGTTCCCCACCTCATCGCGACAGGAGGCCTCAAATCCTTTGAAAACTCCAGAGGTATGTGGAGATCAGTGCCTCCAAAGGAGACGATGCCTGACTCCTCGTGAAACTTGATAGGAGTCCCAGGATTCCTGTGGCACGTGGAAAGGGACCCTTGGTCTCCCGTCTCAGCTGGAGAGGCGTCCCAATTGCCCTGCAAAGCCTCGAGGAGAATCCCGAGTTGTCCCTCGCAACTAGGCAGGAGTCCTGACATGGCTGAACACACACGTGTGTGGAAGGGCCATCCCCGTCGTAACTCGAGAATATACCCCAGGTTCCCGCCGCAACTCGAGAAAAATCATGAGACTTCCCCCTCGCCGCGAGATGAGGCCCGATTGCCCTGCACTGCGTGCAGAGCAATTCCGGGTTGCAGATCACACATGAAAGGAGCCTTGATTTCCTTGATGGCACTCCAGAGAAACCCCAAGAACACTGTTTCAAGGATAGAGGGATCCTGAGGTCACTGTAGGAACACGAAAGAGCTCCGTGGGCCAAAAATCAACTCGAGATGAGAGGTTAGTCCCTGGCTTCGACTCCAGAGGAATACCACCTTACCACAAGCACCTCAAGAGGAGGCTTCTCTCAGCTCTAGGTATGTGAGAGGGACCCTGAGATTGCGGCCTCAAGTGGAATGGACACCGCGATGCCCTGACTCGAAATAAGGCCGGATATCCCTGCAGTGACTTCAATGCAGGCTCGTCTTGCATCTCCCAGGACGAAAGGATGTCTGAATCCCCTGTGGAAAGCACAGAGAAAGACTTAGTTCCCCACCTCATCGCGACCGATAGCCTCACATCTTTTGAAAACTCCAGAGGTAAGCGGAGGTCATTGCCTCCAAAGGAGATAATGCCTGACTTCTCTTGAAACTTGATAGGAGTCCCAGGATTCCTGTGGCACTTGGAAAGGGACACTTGGTCTCCCGCCTCAGCTGGAGAGGCGTCCCAATTGCCCTGCCAAGCCTCGTGGAGAATCCAGAGTTGTCCCTCGCAACTAGGCAGGAGTCCTGACGTCGCTGAAGAAACACGTGGGTGGAAGGGCCATCCCCGTCGTAACTCGAGAATATACCCCAGGTTCCCGCCGCAACTCGAGAAAAACCATGAGACTTCCCCCTCGCCGCGAGATGAGGCCCGATTCCCCTGCACTGCGTGCAGAGCAATTCCATGTTGCACATCACACATGAAAGGAGCCTTGATTTCCTTGATGGCACTCCAGAGAAACCCCAAGAACACTGTTTCAAGGCTAGAGGGATCCTGAGGTCACTGTAGGAACACGAAAGAGCTCCGTGGGCCAAAAATCAACTCGAGATGAGAGGTTAGTCCCTGGCTTCGACTCCAGAGGAATACCACCTTACCACAAGCACCTCAAGAGGAGGCTTCTCTCAGCTCTAGGTATGTGAGAGGGACCCTGAGTTTGCGGCCTCAAGTGGAATGGACACCGCGATGCCCTGACGCGAAATAAGGCTGGATATCCCTGCTGTGACTTGAATGCAGGCTCGTCTTGCATCTCCCAAGATGAAAGGATGTCTGAATCCCCTGTGGAGACCACAGAGAAAGACCTAGTTCCCCACCTCATCGCGACCGGAGGCCTCACATCCTTTGAAAACTCCAGAGGTACGCGGAGATCAGTGCCTCCAAAGGAGACGATGCCTGACTCCTCGTGAAACTTGATAGGAGTCCCAGGATTCCTCTGGCACGTGGAAAGGGACCCTTGGTCTCCCGCCTCAGCTGGAGAGGCGTCCCAATTGCCCTGCAAAGCCTCGAGGAGAATCCCGAGTTGTGTCTCGCAACTAGGCAAGAGTCCTGACGTGGCTGAACAAACACGTGTGTGGAAGGGCCATCCCCGTCGTAACTGGAGAATATACCCCAGGTTCCCGCCGCAACTCGAGAAAAACCATGAGACTTCCCCCTCGCCGCGAGATGAGGCCCGATTCCCCTGCACTGCATGCAGAGCAATTCCGTGTTGCACATCACACATGAAAGGAGCCTTGATTTCCTTGATGGCACTCCAGAGAAACCCCAAGAACACTGTTTCAAGGCTAGAGGGATCCTGAGGTCACTGTAGCAACACGAAAGAGCTCCGTGGACCAAGAATCAACACGAGATGAGAGGTTAGTCCCTGGCTTCGACTCCTGAGGAATACCACCTTACCACAAGCACCTCAAGAGGAGGCTTCTCTCAGCTCTAGGTATGTGAGAGGGACCCTGAGTTTGCGGCCTCAAGTGGAATGGACACCGCGATGCCCTGACTCGAAATAAGGCCGGATATCCCTGCAGTGACTTGAATGCAGGCTCGTCTTGCATCTCCCAAGAAGAAAGGATGTCTGAATCCCCTGTGGAGACCACAGAGAAACACCTAGTTCCTCACCTCATCGCGACCGGAGGCCTCACATCCTTTGAAAACTCCAGAGGTACGCGGAGATCAGTGCCTCCAAAGGAGACGATGCCTGACTCCTCGTGAAACTTGATAGGAGTCCCAGGATTCTTGTGGCACGTGGAAAGGGACCCTTGGTCTCCCGCCTCAGCTGGAGAGGCGTTCCAATTGCCCTGCCAAGCCTCGAGGAGAATCCCGAGATGTCCCTCGCAACTAGGCAGGAGTACTGACGTGGCTGAAGAAACACGTGGGTGGAAGGGCCATCCCCGTCGTAACTCGAGAATATACCCCAGGTTCCCGCCGCAACTCGAGAAAAACCATGAGACTTCGCCCTCGATGCGAGATGAGGCCCGATTCCCCTGTACTGCGTGCAGAGCAATTCCGTCTTGCACATCACACATGAAAGGAGCCTTGATTTCCTTGATGGCACTCCAGAGAAACCCCAAGAACACTGTTTCAAGGATAGAGAGATCCTGAGGTCACTGTAGCAACACGAAAGAACTCTGTGGACCAAAAATCAACTCGAAAAGAGAGGTTAGTCCCTGGATTCGTCTCCAGAGGAATACCACCTTACCACAAGCACCTCAAGAGGAGGCTTCTCTCAACTCTAGGTATGTGAGAGGGACCCTGAGTTTGCGGCCTCAAGTGGAATGGACACCGCGATGCCCTGACTCGAAATAAGGCCGGATATCCCTGCAGTGACTTCAATGCAGGCTCGTCTTGCATCTCCCAGGACGAAAGGATGTCTGAATCCCCTGTGGAAAGCACAGAGAAAGACTTAGTTCCCCACCTCATCGCGACCGATAGCCTCACATCCTTTGAAAACTCCAGAGGTACACGGAGATCAGTGCCTCCAAAGGAGACGATGCCTGACTCCTCGTGAAACTTGATAGGAGTCCCAGGATTCCTGTGGCACTTGGAAAGGGACACTTGGTCTCCCGCCTCAGCTGGAGAGGCGTCCCAATTGCCCTGCCAAGCCTCGAGGAGAATCCCGAGTTGTCCCTCACAACTAGGCAGGAGTCCTGACGTCGCTGAAGAAACACGTGGGTGGAAGGGCCCTCCCCGTCGTAACTGGAGAATATACCCCAGGTTCCCGCCGCAACTCGAGAAAAACCATGAGACTTCCCCCTCGCCGCGAGATGAGGCCCGATTCCCCTGCACTGCGTGCAGAGCAATTCCGTGTTGCACATCACACATGAAAGGAGCCTTGATTTCCTTGATGGCACTCCAGAGAAACCCCAAGAACACTGTTTCAAGGCTAGAGGGATCCTGAGGTCACTGTAGCAACACGAAAGAGCTCCGTGGGCCAAAAATCAACTCGAGATGAGAGGTTAGTCCCTGGCTTCGACTCCAGAGGAATACCACCTTACCACAAGCACCTCAAGAGGAGGCTTCTCTCAGCTCTAGGTATGTGAGAGGGATCCTGAGTTTGCGGCCTCAAGTGGAATGGACACCGCGATGCCCTGACTCGAAATAAGGCCGGATATCCCTGCAGTGACTTGAATGCAGGCTCGTCTTGCATCTCCCAAGAAGAAAGGATGTCTGAATCCCCTGTGGAGACCACAGAGAAAGACCTAGTTCCCCACCTCATCGCGACCGGAGGCCTCACATCCTTTGAAAACTCCAGAGGTACGCGGAGATCAGTGCCTCCAAAGGAGACGATGCCTGACTCCTCGTGAAACTTGATAGGAGTCCCAGGATTCTTGTGGCACGTGGAAAGGGACCCTTGGTCTCCCGCCTCAGCTGGAGAGGCGTTCCAATTGCCCTGCCAAGCCTCGAGGAGAATCCCGAGTTGTCCCTCGCAACTAGGCAGGAGTCCTGACGTGGCTGAACAAACACGTGGTTGGAAGGGCCATCCCCGTCGTAACTCGAGAATATACCCCAGGTTCCTGCCGCAACTCGAGAAAAACCATGAGACTTCGCCCTCGATGCGAGATGAGGCCCGATTCCCCTGTACTGCGTGCAGAGCAATTCCGTCTTGCACATCACACATGAAAGGAGCCTTGATTTCCTTGATGGCACTCCAGAGAAACCCCAAGAACACTGTTTCAATGATAGAGGGATCCTGAGGTCACTGTAGCAACACGAAAGAACTCTGTGGACCAAAAATCAACTCGAAAAGAGAGGTTAGTCCCTGGATTCGTCTCCAGAGGAATACCACCTTACCACAAGCACCTCAAGAGGAGGCTTCTCTCAGCTCTAGGTATGTGAGAGGGACCCTGAGTTTGCGGCCTCAAGTGGAATGGACACCGCGATGCCCTGACTCGAAATAAGGCCGGATATCCCTGCAGTGACTTCAATGCAGGCTCGTCTTGCATCTCCCAGGACGAAAGGATGTCTGAATCCCCTGTGGAAAGCACAGAGAAAGACTTAGTTCCCCACCTCATCGCGACCGGAGGCCTCACATCCTTTGAAAACTCCAGAGGTACGCGGAGATCAGTGCCTCCAAAGGAGACGATGCCTGACTCCTCGTGAAACTTGATAGGAGTCCCAGGATTCCTGTGGCACGTGGAAAGGGACCCTTGGTCTCCCGCCTCAGCTGGAGAGGCATCCCAATTGCCTTGCCAAGCCTCGAGGAGAATCCCGAGTTGTGTCTCGCAACTAGGCAAGAGTCCTGACGTGGCTGAACAAACACGTGTGTGGAAGGGCCATCCCCGTCGTAACTCGAGAATATACCCCAGGTTCCCGCCGCAACTCGAGAAAAACCATGAGACTTCCCCCTCGCCGCGAGATGAGGCCCGATTCCCCTGCACTGCGTGCAGAGCAATTCTGTGTTGCACATCACACATGAAAGGAGCCTTGATTTCCTTGATGGCACTCCAGAGAAACCCCAAGAACACTGTTTCAATGCTAGAGGGATCCTGAGGTCACTGTAGCAATACGAAAGAGCTCCGTGGACGCAAAATCAACTCGAGATGAGAGGTTAGTCCCTGGCTTCGACTCCTGAGGAATACCACCTTACCACAAGCACCTCAAGAGGAGGCTTCTCTCAGCTCTAGGTATGTGAGAGGGACCCTGAGTTTGCGGCCTCAAGTGGAACGGACACCGCGGTGCCCTGACTCGAAATAAGGCCGGATATCCCTGCAGTGACTGGAATGCAGGCTCGTCTTGCATCTCCCAAGACGAAAGGGTGTCTGAATCCCCTGTGGAGACCACAGAGAAAGACCTAGTTCCCCACCTCATCGCGACAGGAGGCCTCAAATCCTTTGAAAACTCCAGAGGTATGCGGAGTTCAGTGCCTCCAAAGGAGACGATGCCTGACTCCTCGTGAAACTTGATAGGAGACCCAGGATTCCTGTGGCACGTGGAAAGGGACCCTTGGTCTTCCGCCTCAGCTGGAGAGGCGTTCCAATTGCCCTGCCAAGCCTCGAGGAGAATCCCGAGTTGTCCCTCGCAACTAGGCAGGAGTCCTGACGTCGCTGAGGAAACACGTGGGTGGAAGGGCCATCCCCGTCGTAACTCGAGAATATACCCCAGGTTCCCGCCGCAACTCGAGAAAAACCATGAGACTTCCCCCTCGCCGCGAGATGAGGCCCGATTCCCCTGTACTGCGTGCAGAGCAATTCCGTCTTGCACATCACACATGAAAGGAGCCTTGATTTCCTTGATGGCACTCCAGAGAAACCCCAAGAACACTGTTTCAAGGATAGAGGGATCCTGAGGTCACTGTAGCAACACGAAAGAACTCTGTGGACCAAGAATCAACTCGAAAAGAGAGGTTAGTCCCTGGATTCGTCTCCAGAGGAATACCACCTTACCACAAGCACCTCAAGAGGAGGCTTCTCTCAGCTCTAGGTATGTGAGAGGGACCCTGAGTTTGCGGCCTCAAGTGGAATGGACACCGCGATGCCCTGACTCGAAATAAGGCCGAATATCCCTGCAGTGACTTCAATGCAGGCTCGTCTTGCATCTCCCAAGACGAAAGGATGTCTGAATCCCCTGTGGAAAGCACAGAGAAAGACTTAGTTCCCCACCTTTTCGCGACCGATAGCCTCACATCCTTTGAAAATTCCAGAGGTACGCGGAGATCAGTGCCTCCAAAGGAGACGATGCCTGACTCCTCTTGAAACTTGATAGGAGTCCCAGGATTCCTGTGGCACTTGGAAAGGGACACTTGGTCTCCCGCCTCAGCTGGAGAGGCGTCCCAATTGCCCTGCCAAGCCTCGAGGAGAATCCAGAGTTGTCCCTTGCAACTAGGCAGGAGTCCTGACGTCGCTGACGAAACACGTGGGTGGAAGGGCCATCCCCGTCGTAACTCGAGAATATACCCCAGGTTCCCGCCGCAACTCGAGAAAAACCATGAGACTTCCCCCTCGCCGCGAGATGAGGCCCGATTCCCCTGCACTGCGTGCAGAGCAATTCCGTGTTGCACATCACACATGAAAGGAGCCTTGATTTCCTTGATGGCACTCCAGAGAAACCCCAAGAACACTGTTTCAAGGCTAGAGGGATCCTGAGGTCACTGTAGCAACACCAAAGAGCTCCGTGGGCCAAAAATCAACTCGAGATGAGAGGTTAGTCGCTGGCTTCGACTCCAGAGGAATACCACCTTACCACAAGCACCTCAAGAGGAGGCTTCTCTCAGCTCTAGGTATGTGAGAGGGACCCTGAGTTTGCGACCTCAAGTGGAATGGACACCGCGATACCCTGACTCGAAATAAGGCCGGATATCCCTGCAGTGACTGGAATGCAGGCTCGTCTTGCATCTCCCAAGACGAAAGGGTGTCTGAATCCCCTGTGGAGACCACAGAGAAAGACCTAGTTCCCCACCTCATCGCGACAGGAGGCCTCAAATCCTTTGAAAACTCCAGAGGTATGCGGAGATCAGTGCTTCCAAAGGAGACGATGCCTGACTCCTCGTGAAACTTGATAGGAGACCCAGGATTCCTGTGGCACGTGGAAAGGGACCCTTGGTCTCCCGCCTCAGCTGGAGAGCCGTCCCAATTGCCCTGCAAAGCCTCGAGGAGAATCCCGAGTTGTCCCTCGCAACTAGGCAGGAGTCCTGACATGGCTGAACACACACGTGGGTGGAAGGGCCATCCCCGTCGTAACTCGAGAATATACCCCAGGTTCCCGCCGCAACTCGAGAAAAACCATGAGACTTCCCCCTCGCCGCGAGATGAGGCCCGATTCCCCTGCACTGCGTGCAGAGCAATTCCGTGTTGCACATCACACATGAAAGGAGCCTTGATTTCCTTGATGGCACTCCAGAGAAACCCCAAGAACACTGTTTCAAGGATGGAGGGATCCTGAGGTCACTGTAGCAACACGAAAGAGCTCCGTGGACCAAGAATCAACAAGAGATGAGAGGTTAGTCCCTGGCTTCGACTCCAGAGGAATACCACCTTACCACAAGCACCTCAAGAGGAGGCTTCTCTCAGCTCTAGGTATGTGAGAGGGACCCTGAGTTTGCGGCCTCAAGTGGAATGGACACCGCGATGCCCTGACGCGAAATAAGGCTGGATATCCCTGCAGTGACTTGAATGCAGGCTCGTCTTGCATCTCCCAAGACGAAAGGATGTCTGAATCCCCTGTGGAGACCACAGAGAAAGACCTAGTTCCCCACCTCACCGCGACCGGAGGCCTGACATCCTTTGAAAACTCCAGAGGTACGCGGAGATCAGTGCCTCCAAAGGAGACGATGCCTGACTCCTCGTGAAATTTGATAGGAGTCCCAGGATTCCTGTGGCACGTGGAAAGGGACCCTTGGTCTCCCGCCTCAGCTGGAGAGGCGTCCCAATTGCCTTGCCAAGCCTCGAGGAGAATCCCGAGTTGTGTCTCGCAACTAGGCAAGAGTCCTGACGTCGTTGAACAAACACGTGTGTGGAAGGGCCATCCCCGTCGTAACTCGAGAATATACCCCAGGTTCCCGCCGCAACTCGAGAAAAACCATGAGACTTCCCCCTCGCCGCGAAATGAGGCCCGATTCCCCTGCACTGCGTGCAGAGCAATTCTGTGTTGCACATCACACATGAAAGGAGCCTTGATTTCCTTGATGGCACTCCAGAGAAACCCCAAGAACACTGTTTCAAGGCTAGAGGGATCCTGAGGTCACTGTAGCAACACGAAAGCGCTCCGTGGACCAAAAATCAACTCAAGATGAGAGGTTAGTCCCTGGCTTCGACTCCAGAGGAATACCACCTTACCACAAGCACCTCAAGAGGAGGCTTCTCTCAGCTCTAGGTATGTGAGAGGGACCCTGAGTTTGCGGCCTCAAGTGGAATGGACACCACGATGCCCTGACTCGAAATAAGGCCGGATATCCCTGCAGTGACTGGAATGCAGGCTCGTCTTGCATCTCCCAAGTCGAAAGGGTGTCTGAATCCCCTGTGGAGACCACAGAGAAAGACCTAGTTCCCCACCTCATCGCGACCGGAGGCCTCACATCCTTTGAAAACTCCAGAGGTACGCGGAGATCAGTGCCTCCAAAGGAGACGATGCCTGACTCCTCGTGAAACTTGATAGGAGTCCCAGGATTCTTGTGGCACGTGGAAAGGGACCCTTGGTCTCCCGCCTCAGCTGGAGAGGCGTTCCAATTGCCCTGCCAAGCCTCGAGGAGAATCCCGAGTTGTCCCTCGCAACTAGGCAGGAGTCCTGACGTGGCTGAACAAACACGTGGTTGGAAGGGCCATCCCCGTCGTAACTCGAGAATATACCCCAGGTTCCTGCCGCAACTCGAGAAAAACCATGAGACTTCGCCCTCGATGCGAGATGAGGCCCGATTCCCCTGTACTGCGTGCAGAGCAATTCCGTCTTGCACATCACACATGAAAGGAGCCTTGATTTCCTTGATGGCACTCCAGAGAAACCCCAAGAACACTGTTTCAAGGATAGAGGGATCCTGAGGTCACTGTAGCAACACGAAAGAACTCTGTGGACCAAAAATCAACTCGAAAAGAGAGGTTAGTCCCTGGATTCGTCTCCAGAGGAATACCACCTTACCACAAGCACCTCAAGAGGAGGCTTCTCTCAGCTCTAGGTATGTGAGAGGGACCCTGAGTTTGCGGCCTCAAGTGGAATGGACACCGCGATGCCCTGACTCGAAATAAGGCCGGATATCCCTGCAGTGACTTCAATGCAGGCTCGTCTTGCATCTCCCAGGACGAAAGGATGTCTGAATCCCCTGTGGAAAGCACAGAGAAAGACTTAGTTCCCCACCTCATCGCGACCGGAGGCCTCACATCCTTTGAAAACTCCAGAGGTACGCGGAGATCAGTGCCTCCAAAGGAGACGATGCCTGACTCCTCGTGAAACTTGATAGGAGTCCCAGGATTCCTGTGGCACGTGGAAAGGGACCCTTGGTCTCCCGCCTCAGCTGGAGAGGCATCCCAATTGCCTTGCCAAGCCTCGAGGAGAATCCCGAGTTGTGTCTCGCAACTAGGCAAGAGTCCTGACGTGGCTGAACAAACACGTGTGTGGAAGGGCCATCCCCGTCGTAACTCGAGAATATACCCCAGGTTCCCGCCGCAACTCGAGAAAAACCATGAGACTTCCCCCTCGCCGCGAGATGAGGCCCGATTCCCCTGCACTGCGTGCAGAGCAATTCTGTGTTGCACATCACACATGAAAGGAGCCTTGATTTCCTTGATGGCACTCCAGAGAAACCCCAAGAACACTGTTTCAATGCTAGAGGGATCCTGAGGTCACTGTAGCAATACGAAAGAGCTCCGTGGACGCAAAATCAACTCGAGATGAGAGGTTAGTCCCTGGCTTCGACTCCTGAGGAATACCACCTTACCACAAGCACCTCAAGAGGAGGCTTCTCTCAGCTCTAGGTATGTGAGAGGGACCCTGAGTTTGCGGCCTCAAGTGGAACGGACACCGCGGTGCCCTGACTCGAAATAAGGCCGGATATCCCTGCAGTGACTGGAATGCAGGCTCGTCTTGCATCTCCCAAGACGAAAGGGTGTCTGAATCCCCTGTGGAGACCACAGAGAAAGACCTAGTTCCCCACCTCATCGCGACAGGAGGCCTCAAATCCTTTGAAAACTCCAGAGGTATGCGGAGTTCAGTGCCTCCAAAGGAGACGATGCCTGACTCCTCGTGAAACTTGATAGGAGACCCAGGATTCCTGTGGCACGTGGAAAGGGACCCTTGGTCTTCCGCCTCAGCTGGAGAGGCGTTCCAATTGCCCTGCCAAGCCTCGAGGAGAATCCCGAGTTGTCCCTCGCAACTAGGCAGGAGTCCTGACGTCGCTGAGGAAACACGTGGGTGGAAGGGCCATCCCCGTCGTAACTCGAGAATATACCCCAGGTTCCCGCCGCAACTCGAGAAAAACCATGAGACTTCCCCCTCGCCGCGAGATGAGGCCCGATTCCCCTGTACTGCGTGCAGAGCAATTCCGTCTTGCACATCACACATGAAAGGAGCCTTGATTTCCTTGATGGCACTCCAGAGAAACCCCAAGAACACTGTTTCAAGGATAGAGGGATCCTGAGGTCACTGTAGCAACACGAAAGAACTCTGTGGACCAAGAATCAACTCGAAAAGAGAGGTTAGTCCCTGGATTCGTCTCCAGAGGAATACCACCTTACCACAAGCACCTCAAGAGGAGGCTTCTCTCAGCTCTAGGTATGTGAGAGGGACCCTGAGTTTGCGGCCTCAAGTGGAATGGACACCGCGATGCCCTGACTCGAAATAAGGCCGAATATCCCTGCAGTGACTTCAATGCAGGCTCGTCTTGCATCTCCCAAGACGAAAGGATGTCTGAATCCCCTGTGGAAAGCACAGAGAAAGACTTAGTTCCCCACCTTTTCGCGACCGATAGCCTCACATCCTTTGAAAATTCCAGAGGTACGCGGAGATCAGTGCCTCCAAAGGAGACGATGCCTGACTCCTCTTGAAACTTGATAGGAGTCCCAGGATTCCTGTGGCACTTGGAAAGGGACACTTGGTCTCCCGCCTCAGCTGGAGAGGCGTCCCAATTGCCCTGCCAAGCCTCGAGGAGAATCCAGAGTTGTCCCTTGCAACTAGGCAGGAGTCCTGACGTCGCTGACGAAACACGTGGGTGGAAGGGCCATCCCCGTCGTAACTCGAGAATATACCCCAGGTTCCCGCCGCAACTCGAGAAAAACCATGAGACTTCCCCCTCGCCGCGAGATGAGGCCCGATTCCCCTGCACTGCGTGCAGAGCAATTCCGTGTTGCACATCACACATGAAAGGAGCCTTGATTTCCTTGATGGCACTCCAGAGAAACCCCAAGAACACTGTTTCAAGGCTAGAGGGATCCTGAGGTCACTGTAGCAACACCAAAGAGCTCCGTGGGCCAAAAATCAACTCGAGATGAGAGGTTAGTCGCTGGCTTCGACTCCAGAGGAATACCACCTTACCACAAGCACCTCAAGAGGAGGCTTCTCTCAGCTCTAGGTATGTGAGAGGGACCCTGAGTTTGCGACCTCAAGTGGAATGGACACCGCGATACCCTGACTCGAAATAAGGCCGGATATCCCTGCAGTGACTGGAATGCAGGCTCGTCTTGCATCTCCCAAGACGAAAGGGTGTCTGAATCCCCTGTGGAGACCACAGAGAAAGACCTAGTTCCCCACCTCATCGCGACAGGAGGCCTCAAATCCTTTGAAAACTCCAGAGGTATGCGGAGATCAGTGCTTCCAAAGGAGACGATGCCTGACTCCTCGTGAAACTTGATAGGAGACCCAGGATTCCTGTGGCACGTGGAAAGGGACCCTTGGTCTCCCGCCTCAGCTGGAGAGCCGTCCCAATTGCCCTGCAAAGCCTCGAGGAGAATCCCGAGTTGTCCCTCGCAACTAGGCAGGAGTCCTGACATGGCTGAACACACACGTGTGTGGAAGGGCCATCCCCGTCGTAACTCGAGAATATACCCCAGGTTCCCGCCGCAACTCGAGAAAAACCATGAGACTTCCCCCTCGCCGCGAGATGAGGCCCGATTCCCCTGCACTGCGTGCAGAGCAATTCCGTGTTGCACATCACACATGAAAGGAGCCTTGATTTCCTTGATGGCACTCCAGAGAAACCCCAAGAACACTGTTTCAAGGATGGAGGGATCCTGAGGTCACTGTAGCAACACGAAAGAGCTCCGTGGACCAAGAATCAACAAGAGATGAGAGGTTAGTCCCTGGCTTCGACTCCAGAGGAATACCACCTTACCACAAGCACCTCAAGAGGAGGCTTCTCTCAGCTCTAGGTATGTGAGAGGGACCCTGAGTTTGCGGCCTCAAGTGGAATGGACACCGCGATGCCCTGACGCGAAATAAGGCTGGATATCCCTGCAGTGACTTGAATGCAGGCTCGTCTTGCATCTCCCAAGACGAAAGGATGTCTGAATCCCCTGTGGAGACCACAGAGAAAGACCTAGTTCCCCACCTCACCGCGACCGGAGGCCTGACATCCTTTGAAAACTCCAGAGGTACGCGGAGATCAGTGCCTCCAAAGGAGACGATGCCTGACTCCTCGTGAAATTTGATAGGAGTCCCAGGATTCCTGTGGCACGTGGAAAGGGACCCTTGGTCTCCCGCCTCAGCTGGAGAGGCGTCCCAATTGCCTTGCCAAGCCTCGAGGAGAATCCCGAGTTGTGTCTCGCAACTAGGCAAGAGTCCTGACGTCGTTGAACAAACACGTGTGTGGAAGGGCCATCCCCGTCGTAACTCGAGAATATACCCCAGGTTCCCGCCGCAACTCGAGAAAAACCATGAGACTTCCCCCTCGCCGCGAAATGAGGCCCGATTCCCCTGCACTGCGTGCAGAGCAATTCTGTGTTGCACATCACACATGAAAGGAGCCTTGATTTCCTTGATGGCACTCCAGAGAAACCCCAAGAACACTGTTTCAAGGCTAGAGGGATCCTGAGGTCACTGTAGCAACAC
Source organism: Cervus elaphus (assembly GCF_910594005.1). NCBI lineage: Eukaryota > Metazoa > Chordata > Mammalia > Artiodactyla > Cervidae > Cervus > Cervus elaphus. The sequence continues at coordinate 871,484 of NW_025316700.1, read as the reverse complement.
GAAAGCGCTCCGTGGACCAAAAATCAACTCAAGATGAGAGGTTAGTCCCTGGCTTCGACTCCAGAGGAATACCACCTTACCACAAGCACCTCAAGAGGAGGCTTCTCTCAGCTCTAGGTATGTGAGAGGGACCCTGAGTTTGCGGCCTCAAGTGGAATGGACACCACGATGCCCTGACTCGAAATAAGGCCGGATATCCCTGCAGTGACTGGAATGCAGGCTCGTCTTGCATCTCCCAAGTCGAAAGGGTGTCTGAATCCCCTGTGGAGACCACAGAGAAAGACCTAGTTCCCCACCTCATCGTGACAGGAAGCCTCAAATCCTTTGAAAACTCCAGAGGTATGCGGAGATCAGTGCCTCCAAAGGAGACGATGCCTGACTCCTCATGAAACTTGATAGGAGACCCAGGATTCCTGTGGCACGTGGAAAGGGACCCTTGGTCTCCCGTCTCAGCTGGAGAGGCGTCCCAATTGCCCTGCAAAGCCTCGAGGAGAATCCCGAGTTGACCCTCGCAACTAGGCAGGAGTCCTGACGTGGCTGAAGAAACACGTGGGTGGAAGGGCCATCCCCGTCGTAACTCGAGAATATACCCCAGGCTCCCGCCGCAACTCGAGAAAAACCATGAGACTTCCCCCTCGCCGCGAGATGAGGCCCGATTCCCCTGCACTGCGTGCAGAGCAATTCCGTGTTGCACATCACACATGAAAGGAGCCTTGATTTCCTTGATGGCACTCCAGAGAAACCCCAAGAACACTGTTTCAAGGATAGAGGGATCCTGAGGTCACTGTAGCAACACGAAAGAACTCTGTGGACCAAAAATTAACTCGAAAAGAGAGGTTAGTCCCTGGCTTCGACTCCTGAGGAATACCACCTTACCCCAAGCACCTCAAGAGGAGGCTTCTCTCAGCTCTAGGTATGTGAGAGGGACCCTGAGTTTGCGGCCTCAAGTGGAATGGACACCGCGATGCCCTGACTCGAAATAAGGCCGGATATCCCTGCAGTGACTTCAATGCAGGCTCGTCTTGCATCTCCCAGGAGGAAAGGATGTCTGAATCCCCTGTGGAAAGCACAGAGAAAGACTTAGTTCCCCACCTCATCGCGACCGATAGCCTCACATCCTTTGAAAACTCCAGAGGTACGCGGAGATCAGTGCCTCCAAAGGAGACGATGCCTGACTTCTCGTGAAACTTGATAGGAGTCCCAGGATTCCTGTGGCACTGGGAAAGGGACACTTGGTCTCCCGCCTCAGCTGGAGAGGCGTCCCAATTGCCCTGCCAAGCCTCGAGGAGAATCCAGAGTTGTCCCTCGCAACTAGGCAGGAGTCCTGACGTCGCTGAAGAAACACGTGGGTGGAAGGGCCATCCCCGTCGTAACTCGAGAATATACCCCAGGTTCCCGCCGCAACTCGAGAAAAACCATGAGACTTCCCCCTCGCCGTGAGATGAGGCCCGATTCCCCTGCACTGCGTGCAGAGCAATTCCGTGTTGCACATCACACATGAAAGGAGCCTTGATTTCCTTGATGGCACTCCAGAGAAACCCCAAGAACACTGTTTCAAGGCTAGAGGGATCCTGAGGTCACTGTAGCAACACGAAAGAGCTCCGTGGGCCCAAAATCAACTCGAGATGAGAGGTTAGTCCCTGGCTTCGACTCCAGAGGAATACCACCTTACCACAAGCACCTCAAGAGGAGGCTTCTCTCAGCTCTAGGTATGTGAGAGGGACCCTGAGTTTGCGGCCTCAAGTGGAATGGACACCGCGATGCCCTGACGCGAAATAAGGGTGGATATCCCTGCAGTGACTTGAATGCAGGCTCGTCTTGCATCTCCCAAGATGAAAGGATGTCTGAATCCCCTGTGGAGACCACAGAGAAAGACCTAGTTCCCCACCTCATCGCGACCGGAGGCCTCACATCCTTTGAAAACTCCAGAGGTACGCGGAGATCAGTGCCTCGAAAGGAGACGATGCCTGACTCCTCGTGAAACTTGATAGGAGTCCCAGGATTCCTGTGGCACTTGGAAAGGGACCCTTGGTCTCCCGCCTCAGCTGGAGAGGCGTCCCAATTGCCTTGCCAAGCCTCGAGGAGAATCCCGAGTTGTGTCTCGCAACTAGGCAGGAGTCCTGACATGGCTGAACACACACGTGTGTGGAAGGGCCATCCCCGTCGTAACTCGAGAATATACCCCAGGTTCCCGCCGCAACTCGAGAAAAACCATGAGACTTCCCCCTCGCCGCGAGATGAAGCCTGATTCCCCTGCACTGCGTGCAGAGCAATTCCGTGTTGCACATCACACATGAAAGGAGCCTTGATTTCCTTGATGGCACTCCAGAGAAACCCCAAGAACACTGTTTCAAGGATAGAGGGATCCTGAGGTCACTGTAGCAACACGAAAGAACTCTGTGGACCAAAAATCAACTCGAAAAGAGAGGTTAGTCCCTGGATTCGTCTCCAGAGTAATACCACCTTACCACAAGCACCTCAAGAGGAGGCTTCTCTCAGCTCTAGGTATGTGAGAGGGACCCTGAGTTTGCGGCCTCAAGTGGAATGGACACCGCGATGCCCTGACTCGAAATAAGGCCGGATATCCCTGCAGTGACTTCAATGCAGGCTCGTCTTGCATCTCCCAGGACGAAAGGATGTCTGAATCCCCTGTGGAAAGCACAGAGAAAGACTTAGTTCCCCACCTCATCGCGACCGATAGCCTCACATCCTTTGAAAACTCCAGAGGTACGCGGAGATCAGTGCCTCCAAACGAGACGATGCCTGACTCCTCGTGAAACTTGATAGGAGTCCCAGGATTCCTGTGGCACTTGGAAAGGGACACTTGGTCTCCCGCCTCAGCTGGAGAGGCGTCCCAATTGCCCTGCCAAGCCTCGAGGAGAATCCAGAGTTGTCCCTCGCAACTAGGCAGGAGTCCTGACGTCGCTGAAGAAACACGTGGGTGGAAGGGCCATCCCCGTCGTAACTGGAAAATATACCCCAGGTTCCCGCCGCAACTCGAGAAAAACCATGAGACTTCCCCCTTGCCGCGAGATGAGGCCCGATTCCCCTGCACTGCGTGCAGAGCAATTCTGTGTTGCACATCACACATGAAAGGAGCCTTGATTTCCTTCATGGCACTCCAGAGAAACCCCAAGAACACTGTTTCAAGGATAGAGGGATCCTGAGGTCACTGTAGCAACACGAAAGCGCACCGTGGACCAAAAATCAACTCGAGATGAGAGGTTAGTCCCTGGCTTCGACTCCAGAGGAATACCACCTTACCACAAGCACCTCAAGAGGAGGCTTCTCTCAGCTCTAGGTATGTGAGAGGGACCCTGAGTTTGCGGCCTCAAGTGGAATGGACACCACGATGCCCTGACTCGAAATAAGGCCGGATATCCCTGCAGTGACTGGAATGCAGGCTCGTCTTGCATCTCCCAAGACGAAAGGGTGTCTGAATCCCCTGTGGAGACCACAGAGAAAGACCTAGTTCCCCACCTCATCGCGACAGGAAGCCTCAAATCCTTTGAAAACTCCAGAGGTATGCGGAGATCAGTGCCTCCAAAGGAGACGATGCCTGACTCCTCATGAAACTTGATAGGAGACCCAGGATTCCTGTGGCACGTGGAAAGGGACCCTTGGTCTCCCGTCTCAGCTGGAGAGGCGTCCCAATTGCCCTGCAAAGCCTCGAGGAGAATCCCGAGTTGTCCCTCGCAACTAGGCAGGAGTCCTGACATGGCTGAACACACACGTGTGTGGAAGGGCCATCCCCGTCGTAACTCGAGAATATACCCCAGGCTCCCGCCGCAACTCGAGAAAAACCATGAGACTTCCCCCTCGCCGCGAGATGAGGCCCGATTCCCCTGCACTGCGTGCAGAGCAATTCCGTGTTGCACATCACACATGAAAGGAGCCTTGATTTCCTTGATGGCACTCCAGAGAAACCCCAAGAACACTGTTTCAAGGATAGAGGGATCCTGAGGTCACTGTAGCAACACGAAAGAGCTCCGTGGGCCCAAAATCAACTCGAGATGAGAGGTTAGTCCCTGGCTTCGACTCCAGAGGAATACCACCTTACCACAAGCACCTCAAGAGGAGGCTTCTCTCAGCTCTAGGTATGTGAGAGGGACCCTGAGTGTGCGGCCTCACGTGGAATGGACACCGCGATGCCCTGACGCGAAATAAGGCTGGATATCCCTGCAGTGACTTGAATGCAGGCTCGTCTTGCATCTCCCAAGATGAAAGGATGTCTGAATCCCCTGTGGAGACCACAGAGAAAGACCTAGTTCCCCACCTCATCGCGACCGGAGGCCTCACATCCTTTGAAAACTCCAGAGGTACGCGGAGATCAGTGCCTCCAAAGGAGACGATGCCTGACTCCTCGTGAAACTTGATAGGAGTCCCAGGATTCCTGTGGCTCGTGGAAAGGGACCCTTGGTCTCCCGCCTCAGCTGGAGAGGCGTCCCAATTGCCTTGCCAAGCCTCGAGGAGAATCCCGAGTTGTGTCTCGCAACTAGGCAAGAGTCCTGACGTGGCTGAACAAACACGTGTGTGGAAGGGCCATCCCCGTCGTAACTCGAGAATATACCCCAGGTTCCCGCCGCAACTCGAGAAAAACCATGAGACTTCCCCCTCGCCGCGAGATGAGGCCCGATTCCCCTGCACTGCGTGCAGAGCAATTCTGTGTTGCACATCACACATGAAAGGAGCCTTGATTTCCTTCATGGCACTCCAGAGAAACCCCAAGAACACTGTTTCAAGGCTAGAGGGATCCTGAGGTCACTGTAGCAACACGAAAGAGCTCCGTGGGCCAAAAATCAACTCGAGATGAGAGGTTAGTCCCTGGCTTCGACTCCAGAGGAATACCACCTTACCACAAGCACCTCAAGAGGAGGCTTCTCTCAGCTCTAGGTATGTGAGAGGGACCCTGAGTTTGCGGCCTCAAGTGGAATGGACACCGCGATGCCCTGACTCGAAATAAGGCCGGATATCCCTGCAGTGACTTCAATGCAGGCTCGTCTTGCATCTGCCAGGACGAAAGGATGTCTGAATCCCCTGTGGAAAGCACAGAGAAAGACTTAGTTCCCCACCTCATCGCGACCGATAGCCTCACATCCTTTGAAAACTCCAGAGGTATGCGGAGATCAGTGCCTCCAAAGGAGACGATGCCTGACTCCTCGTGAAACTTGATAGGAGTCCCAGGATTCCTGTGGCACTTGGAAAGGGACACTTGGTCTCCCGCCTCAGCTGGAGAGGCGTCCCAATTGCCTTGCCAAGCCTCGAGGAGAATCCCGAGTTGTCCCTCGCAACTAGGCAGGAGTCCTGACGTCGCTGAAGAAACACGTGGGTGGAAGGGCCATCCCCGTCGTAACTCGAGAATATACCCCAGGTTCCCGCCACAACTCGAGAAAAACGATGAGACTTCCCCCTCACCGCGAGATGAGGCCCGATTCCCCTGCACTGCGTGCAGAGCAATTCCGTGTTGCACATCACACATGAAAGGAGCCTTGATTTCCTTGATGGCACTCCAGAGAAACCCCAAGAACACTGTTTCAAGGCTAGAGGGATCCTGAGGTCACTGTAGCAACACGAAAGAGCTCCGTGGACCAAGAATCAACACGAGATGAGAGGTTAGTCCCTGGCTTCGACTCATGAGGAATACCACCTTACCACAAGCACCTCAAGAGGAGGCTTCTCTCAGCTCTAGGTATGTGAGAGGGATCCTGAGTTTGCGGCCTCAAGTGGAATGGACACCGCGATGCACTGACTCGAAATAAGGCCGGATATCCCTGCAGTGACTTGAATGCAGGCTCGTCTTGCATCTCCCAAGAAGAAAGGATGTCTGAATCCCCTGTGGAGACCACAGAGAAAGACCTAGTTCCCCACGTCATCGCGACCGGAGGCCTCACATCCTTTGAAAACTCCAGAGGTACGTGGAGATCAGTGCCTCCAAAGGAGACGATGCCTGACTCCTCGTGAAACTTGATAGGAGTCCCAGGAATCTTGTGGCACGTGGAAAGGGACCCTTGGTATCCCGCCTCAGCTGGAGAGGCGTTCCAATTGCCCTGCCAAGCCTCGAGGAGAATCCCGAGTTGTCCCTCGCAACTAGGCAGGCGTCCTGACGTGGCTGAACAAACACGTGGGTGGAAGGGCCATCCCCGTCGTAACTCGAGAATATACCCCAGGTTCCCGCCGCAACTCGAGAAAAACCATGAGACTTCCCCCTCGATGCGAGATGAGGCCCGATTCCCCTGTACTGCGTGCAGAGCAATTCCGTCTTGCACATCACACATGAAAGGAGCCTTGATTTCCTTGATGGCACTCCAGAGAAACCCCAAGAACACTGTTTCAAGGATAGAGGGATCCTGAGGTCACTGTAGCAACACGAAAGAACTCTGTGGACCAAAAATCAACTCGAAAAGAGAGGTTAGTCCCTGGATTCGTCTCCAGAGGAATACCACCTTACCACAAGCACCTCAAAAGGAGGCTTCTCTCAGCTCTAGGTATGTGAGAGGGACCCTGAGTTTGCGGCCTCAAGTGGAATGGACACCGCGATGCACTGACTCGAAATAAGGCCGGATATCCCTGCAGTGACTTCAATGCAGGCTCGTCTTGCTTCTCCCAGGACGAAAGGATGTCTGAATCCCCTGTGGAAAGCACAGAGAAAGACTTAGTTCCCCACCTCATCGCGACCGATAGCCTCACATCCTTTGAAAACTCCAGAGGTACGCGGAGATCAGTGCCTCCAAAGGAGACGATGCCTGACTCCTCGTGAAACTTGATAGGAGTCCCAGGATTCCTGTGGCATGTGGAAAGGGACACTTGGTCGCCCGCCTCAGCTGGAGAGGCGTCCAAATTGCCCTGCCAAGCCTCGAGGAGAAACCAGAGTTGTCCCTCGCAACTAGGCAGGAGTCCTGACGTCGCTGAAGAAACACGTGGGTGGAAGGGCAATCCCCGTCGTAACTCGAGAATATACCCCAGGTTCCCGCCGCAACTCGAGAAAAACCATGAGACTTCCCCCTCGCCGCGAGATGAGGCCCGATTCCCCTGCACTGCGTGCAGAGCAATTCCGTGTTGCACATCACACATGAAAGGAGCCTTGATTTCCTTGATGGCACTCCAGAGAAACCCCAAGAACACTGTTTCAAGGCTAGAGGGATCCTCAGGTCACTGTAGCAACACGAAAGAGCTCCGTGGGCCAAAAATCAACTCGAGATGAGAGGTTAGTCCCTGGCTTCGACTCCAGAGGAATACCACCTTACCACAAGCACCTCAAGAGGAGGCTTCTCTCAGCTCTAGGTATGTGAGAGGGATCCTGAGTTTGCGGCCTCAAGTGGAATGGACACCGCGATGCCCTGACTCGAAATAAGGGCGGATATCCCTGCAGTGACTTGAATGCAGGCTCGTCTTGCATCTCCCAAGATGAAAGGATGTCTGAATCCCCTGTGGAGACCACAGAGAAAGACCTAGTTCCCCACCTCATCACGACCGGAGGCCTCAAATCCTTTGAAAACTCCAGAGGTATGCGGAGATCAGTGCCTCCAAAGGGGACGATGCCTGACTCCTCGTGAAACTTGATCGGAGACCCTGGATTCCTGTGGCACGTGGAAAGGGACCCTTGGTCTCCCGTCTCAGCTGGAGAGGCGTCCCAATTGCCCTGCAAAGCCTCAAGGAGAATCCCGAGTTGTCCCTCGCAACTAGGCAGGAGTCCTGACATGGCTGAACACACACGTGTGTGGAAGGGCCATCCCCGTCGTAACTCGAGGATATACCCCAGGTTCCCGCCGCAACTCGAGAAAAACCATGAGACTTCCCCCTCGATGCGAGATGAGGCCCGATTCCCCTGCACTGCGTGCAGAGCAATTCCGTGTTGCACATCACACATGAAAGGAGCCTTGATTTCCTTGATGGCACTCCAGAGAAACCCCAAGAACACTGTTTCAAGGCTAGAGGGATCCTGAGGTCACTGTAGCAACACGAAAGAGCTCCGTGGACCAAGAATCAACACGAGATGAGAGGTTAGTCCCTGGCTTCGACTCCTGAGGAATACGACCTTACCATAAGCACCTCAAGAGGAGGCTTCTCTCAGCTCTAGGTATGTGAGAGGGATCCTGAGTTTGCGGCCTCAAGTGGAATGGACACCGCGATGCACTGACTCGAAATAAGGCCGGATATCCCTGCAGTGACTTGAATGCAGGCTCGTCTTGCATCTGCCAAGAAGAAAGGATGTCTGAATCCCCTGTGGAGACCACAGAGAAAGACCTAGTTCCCCACCTCATCGCGACCGGAGGCCTCACATCCTTTGAAAACTCCAGAGGTACGTGGAGATCAGTGCCTCCAAAGGAGACGATGCCTGACTCCTCGTGAAACTTGATAGGAGTCCCAGGAATCTTGTGGCACGTGGAAAGGGACCCTTGGTATCCCGCCTCAGCTGGAGAGGCGTTCCAATTGCCCTGCCAAGCCTCGAGGAGAATCCAGAGTTGTCCCTCGCAACTAGGCAGGCGTCCTGACGTGGCTGAACAAACACGTGGGTGGAAGGGCCATCCCCGTCGTAACTCGAGAATATACCCCAGGTTCCCGCCGCAACTCGAGAAAAACCATGAGACTTCCCCCTCGCCGCGAGATGAGGCCCGATTCCCCTGCACTGCGTGCAGAGCAATTCCGTGTTGCACATCACACATGAAAGGAGCCTTGATTTCCTTGATGGCACTCCAGAGAATCCCCAAGAACACTGTTTCAAGGATAGAGGGATCCTGAGGTCACTGTAGCAACACGAAAGAGCTCCGTGGACCAAAAATCAACTCGAGATGAGAGGTTCGTCCCTGGCTTCGACTCCAGAGGAATACCACCTTACCACAAGCATCTCAAGAGGAGGCTTCTCTCAGCTCTAGGTATGTGAGAGGGACCCTGAGTTTGCGGCCTCAAGTGGAATGGACACCGCGATGCCCTGACTCGAAATAAGGCCGGATATCCCTGCAGTGACTTCAATGCAGGCTCGTCTTGCATCTCCCAGGACGAAAGGATGTCTGAATCCCCTGTGGAAAGCACAGAGAAAGACTTAGTTCCCCACCTCATCGCTACCGATAGCCTCACATCCTTTGAAAACTCCAGAGGTACGCGGAGAACAGTGCCTCCAAAGGAGACGATGCCTGACTCCTCGTGAAACTTGATAGGAGTCCCAGGATTCCTGTGGCACTTGGAAAGGGACTCTTGGTCTCCCGCCTCAGCTGGAGAGGCGTCCCAATTGCCCTGCCAAGCCTCGAGGAGAATCCAGAGTTGTCCCTCGCAACTAGGCAGGAGTCCTGACGTCGCTGAAGAAACACGTGGGTGGAAGGGCCATCCCCGTCGTAACTCGAGAATATACCCCAGGTTCCCGCCGCAACTCGTGAAAAACCATGAGACTTCCCCCTCGCCGCAAGATGAGGCCCGATTCCCCTGCACTGCGTGCAGAGCAATTCCGTGTTGCACATCACACATGAAAGGAGCCTTGATTTCCTTGATGGCACTCCAGAGAAACCCCAAGAACACTGTTTCAAGGCTAGAGGGATCCTGAGGTCACTGTAGCAACACGAAAGAGCTCCGTGGGCCAAAAATCAACTCGAGATGAGAGGTTAGTCCCTGGCTTCGACTCCAGAGGAATACCACCTTACCACAAGCACCTCAAGAGGAGGCTTCTCTCAGCTCTAGGTATGTGAGAGGGACCCTGAGTTTGCGGCCTCAAGTGGAATGGACACCGCGATGCCCTGACTCGAAATAAGGCCGGATATCCCTGCAGTGACTGGAATGCAGGCTCGTCTTGCATCTCCCAAGACGAAAGGGTGTCTGAATCCCCTGTGGAGACCACAGAGAAAGACCTAGTTCCCCACCTCATCGCGACAGGAGGCCTCAAATCCTTTGAAAACTCCAGAGGTATGCGGAGATCAGTGCCTCCAAAGGAGACGATGCCTGACTCCTCGTGAAACTTGATAGGAGACCCAGGATTCCTGTGGCACGTGGAAAGGGACACTTGGTCTCCCGTCTCAGCTGGAGAGGCGTCCCAATTGCTCTGCAAAGCCTCGAGGAGAATCCCGAGTTGTCCCTCGCAACTAGGCAGGAGTCCTGACATGGCTGAACACACACGTGTGTGGAAGGGCCATCCCCGTCGTAACTCGAGAATATACCCCAGGTTCCCGCCGCAACTCGAGAAAAACCATGAGACTTCCCCCTCGCCGCGAGATGAGGCCCGATTCCCCTGCACTGCGTGCAGAGCAATTCCGTGTTGCACATCACACATGAAAGGAGCCTTGATTTCCTTGATGGCACTCCAGAGAAACCCCAAGAACACTGTTTCAAGGCTAGAGGGATCCTGAGGTCACTGTAGGAACACGAAAGAGCTCTGTTTACCAAGAATCAACACGAGATGAGAGGTTAGTCCCTGGCTTCGACTCCTGAGGAATACCACCTTACCACAAGCACCTCAAGAGGAGGCTTCTCTCAGCTCTAGGTATGTGAGAGGGATCCTGAGTTTGAGGCCTCAAGTGGAATGGACACCGCGATGCCCTGACTCGAAATAAGGCCGGATATCCCTGCAGTGACTTGAATGCAGGCTCGTCTTGCATCTCCCAAGAAGAAAGGATGTCTGAATCCCCTGTGGAGACCACAGAGAAACACCTAGTTCCCCACCTCATCGCCACCGGAGGCCTCACATCCTTTGAAAACTCCAGAGGTACGTGGAGATCAGTGCCTCCAAAGGAGACGATGCCTGAGTCCTCGTGAAACTTGATAGGAGTCCCAGGATTCTTGTGGCACGTGGAAAGGGACACTTGGTCTCCCGCCTCAGCTGGAGAGGCGTTCCAATTGCCCTGCCAAGCCTCGAGGAGAATCCAGAGTTGTCCCTCGCAACTAGGCAGGAGTCCTGACGTGGCTGAAGAAACACGTGGGTGGAAGGGCCATCCCCGTCGTAACTCGAGAATATACCCCAGGTTCGCGCCGCAACTCGAGAAAAACCATGAGACTTCCCCCTCGCCGCGAGATGAGGCCCGATTTCCCTGCACTGCGTGCAGAGCAATTCCGTGTTGCACATCACACATGAAAGGAGCCTTGATTTCCTTGATGGCACTCCAGAGAAACCCCAAGAACACTGTTTCAAGGCTAGAGGGATCCTGAGGTCACTGTAGCAACACGAAAGAGCTCCGTGGACCAAGAATCAACACGAGATGAGAGGTTAGTCCCTGGCTTCGAATCCTGAGGAATACCACCTTACCACAAGCACCTCAAGAGGAGGCTTCTCTCAGCTCTAGGTATGTGAGAGGGATCCTGAGTTTGAGGCCTCAAGTGGAATGGACACCGCGATGCCCTGACTCGAAATAAGGCCAGATATCCCTGCAGTGTCTTGAATGCAGGCTCGTCTTGCATCTCCCAAGAAGAAAGGATGTCTGAATCCCCTGTGGAGACCACAGAGAAACACCTAGTTCCCCACCTCATCGCGACCGGAGGCCTCACATCCTTTGAGAACTCCAGAGGTACACGGAGATCAGTGCCTCCAAAGGAGACGATGCCTGACTCCTCGTGAAACTTGATAGGAGTCCCAGGATTCTTGTGGCACGTGGAAAGGGATCCTTGGTCTCCTGCCTCAGCTGGAGAGGCGTTCCAATTGCCCTGCCAAGCCTCGAGGAGAATCCAGAGTTGTCCCTCGCAACTAGGCAGGAGTCCTGACGTGGCTGAACAAACACGTGGGTGGAAGGACCATCCCCGTCGTAACTCGAGAATATACCCCAGGTTCCCGCCGCAACTCGAGAAAAACCATGAGACTTCCCCCTCGATGCGAGATGAGGCCCGATTCCCCTGTACTGCGTGCAGAGCAATTCCGTCTTGCACATCACACATGAAAGGAGCCTTGATTTCCTTGATGGCACTCCAGAGAAACCCCAAGAACACTGTTTCAAGGATAGAGGGATCCTGAGGTCACTGTAGCAACACGAAAGAACTCTGTGGACCAAAAATCAACTCGAAAAGAGAGGTTAGTCCCTGGATTCGTCTCCAGAGGAATACCACCTTACCCCAAGCACCTCAAGAGGAGGCTTCTCTCAGCTCTAGGTATGTGAGAGGGACCCTGAGTTTGCGGCCTCAAGTGGAATGGACACCGCGATACCCTGACTCGAAATAAGGCCGGATATCCCTGCAGTGACTTCAATGCAGGCTCGTCTTGCATCTCCCAGGACGAAAGGATGTCTGAATCCCCTGTGGAGACCACAGAGAAAGACCTAGTTCCCCACGTCATCGCGACCGGAGGCGTCACATCCTTTGAAAACTCCAGAGGTACGTGGAGATCAGTGCCTCCAAAGGAGACGATGCCTGACTCCTCGTGAAACTTGATAGGAGACCCAGGAATCTTGTGGCACGTGGAAAGGGACCCTTGGTCTCCCGTCTCAGCTGGAGAGGCGTCCCAATTGCCCTGCAAAGCCTCGAGGAGAATCCCGAGTTGTCCCTCGCAACTAGGCAGGAGTCCTGACATGGCTGAACACACACGTGTCTGGAAGGGCCATCCCCGTCGGAACTCGAGAATATACCCCAGGTTCCCGCCGCAACTCGAGAAAAACCATGAGACTTCCCCCTCGCCGCGAGATGAGGCCCGATTCCCCTGCACTGCGTGCAGAGCAATTCCGTGTTGCACATCACACATGAAAGGAGCCTTGATTTCCTTGATGGCACTCCAGAGAATCCCCAAGAACAGTGTTTCAAGGATAGAGGGATCCTGAGGTCACTGTAGCAACACGAAAGAGCTCCGTGGACCAAAAATCAACTCGAGATGAGAGGTTCGTCCCTGGCTTCGACTTCAGAGGAATACCACCTTACCACAAGCACCTCAAGAGGAGGCTTCTCTCAGCTCTAGGTATGTGAGAGGGACCCTGAGTTTGCGGCCTCAAGTGGAATGGACACCGCGATGCCCTGACTCGAAATAAGGCCGGATATCCCTGCAGTGACTTCAATGCAGGCTCGTCTTGCATCTCCCAGGACGAAAGGATGTCTGAATCCCCTGTGGAAAGCACAGAGAAAGACTTAGTTCCCCACCTCATCGCTACCGATAGCCTCACATCCTTTGAAAACTCCAGAGGTACGCGGAGATCAGTGCCTCCAAAGGAGACGATGCCTGACTCCTCGTGAAACTTGATAGGAGTCCCAGGATTCCTGTGGCACTTGGAAAGGGACTCTTGGTCTCCCGCCTCAGCTGGAGAGGCGTCCCAATTGCCCTGCCAAGCCTCGAGGAGAATCCCGAGTTGTCCCTCGCAACTAGGCAGGAGTCCTGACGTCGCTGAAGAAACACGTGGGTGGAAGGGCCATCCCCGTCGTAACTCGAGAATATACCCCAGGTTCCCGCGGCAACTCGTGAAAAACCATGAGACTTCCCCCTCGCCGCTAGATGAGGCCCGATTCCCCTGCACTGCATGCAGAGCAATTCCGTGTTGCACATCACACATGAAAGGAGCCTTGATTTCCTTGATGGCACTCCAGAGAAACCCCAAGAACACTGTTTCAAGGCTAGAGGGATCCTGAGGTCACTGTAGCAACACGAAAGAGCTCCGTGGGCCAAAAATCAACTCGAGATGAGAGGTTAGTCCCTGGCTTCGACTCCAGAGGAATACCACCTTACCACAAGCACCTCAAGAGGAGGCTTCTCTCAGCTCTAGGTATGTGAGAGGGACCCTGAGTTTGCGGCCTCAAGTGGAATGGACACCGCGATGCCCTGACTCGAAATAAGGCCGGATATCCCTGCAGTGACTGGAATGCAGGCTCGTCTTGCATCTCCCAAGAAGAAAGGATGTCTGAATCCCCTGTGGAGACCACAGAGAAACACCTAGTTCCCCACCTCATCGCGACCGGAGGCCTCACATCCTTTGAAAACTCCAGAGGTACGCGGAGATCAGTGCCTCCAAAGGAGACGATGCCTGACTCCTCGTGAAACTTGATAGGAGTCCCAGGATTCTTGTGGCACGTGGAAAGGGACACTTGGTCTCCCGCCTCAGCTGGAGAGGCGTTCCAATTGCCCTGCCAAGCCTCGAGGAGAATCCAGAGTTGTCCCTCGCAACTAGGCAGGAGTCCTGACGTGGCTGAAGAAACACGTGGGTGGAAGGGCCATCCCCGTCGTAACTCGAGAATATACCCCAGGTTCGCGCCGCAACTCGAGAAAAACCATGAGACTTCCCCCTCGCCGCGAGATGAGGCCCGATTTCCCTGCACTGCGTGCAGAGCAATTCCGTGTTGCACATCACACATGAAAGGAGCCTTGATTTCCTTGATGGCACTCCAGAGAAACCCCAAGAACACTGTTTTAAGGCTAGAGGGATCCTGAGGTCACTGTAGCAACACGAAAGAGCTCCGTGGACCAAGAATCAACACGAGATGAGAGGTTAGTCCCTGGCTTCGACTCCTGAGGAATACCACCTTACCACAAGCACCTCAAGAGGAGGCTTCTCTCAGCTCTAGGTATGTGAGAGGGATCCTGAGTTTGCGGCCTCAAGTGGAATGGACACGGCGATGCCCTGACTCGAAATAAGGCCAGATATCCCTGCAGTGTCTTGAATGCAGGCTCGTCTTGCATCTCCCAAGAAGAAAGGATGTCTGAATCCCCTGTGGAGACCACAGAGAAACACCTAGTTCCCCACCTCATCGCGACCGGAGGCCTCACATCCTTTGAGAACTCCAGAGGTACACGGAGATCAGTGCCTCCAAAGGAGACGATGCCTGACTCCTCGTGAAACTTGATAGGAGTCCCAGGATTCTTGTGGCACGTGGAAAGGGATCCTTGGTCTCCTTCCTCAGCTGGAGAGGCGTTCCAATTGCCCTGCCAAGCCTCGAGGAGAATCCCGAGTTGTCCCTCGCAACTAGGCAGGAGTCCTGACGTGGCTGAACAAACACGTGGGTGGAAGGACCATCCCCGTCGTAACTCGAGAATATACCCCAGGTTCCCGCCGCAACTCGAGAAAAACCATGAGACTTCCCCCTCGATGCGAGATGAGGCCCGATTCCCCTGTACTGCTTGCAGAGCAATTCCGTCTTGCACATCACACATGAAAGGAGCCTTGATTTCCTTGATGGCACTCCAGAGAAACCCCAAGAACACTGTTTCACGGATAGAGGGATCCTGAGGTCACTGTAGCAACACGAAAGAACTCTGTGGACCAAAAATCAACTCGAAAAGAGAGGTTAGTCCCTGGATTCGTCTCCAGAGGAATACCACCTTACCCCAAGCACCTCAAGAGGAGGCTTCTCTCAGCTCTAGGTATGTGAGAGGGACCCTGAGTTTGCGGGCTCAAGTGGAATGGACACCGCGATACCCTGACTCGAAATAAGGCCGGATATCCCTGCAGTGACTTCAATGCAGGCTCGTCTTGCATCTCCCAGGACGAAAGGATGTCTGAATCCCCTGTGGAGACCACAGAGAAAGACCTAGTTCCCCACGTCATCGCGACCGGAGGCCTCACATCCTTTGAAAACTCCAGAGGTACGTGGAGATCAGTGCCTCCAAAGGAGACGATGCCTGACTCCTCGTGAAACTTGATAGGAGACCCAGGATTCCAGTGGCACGTGGAAAGGGACCCTTGGTCTCCCGTCTCAGCTGGAGAGGCGTCCCAATTGCCCTGCAAAGCCTCGAGGAGAATCCCGAGTTGTCCCTCGCAACTAGGCAGGAGTCCTGACATGGCTGAACACACACGTGTGTGGAAGGGCCATCCCCGTCGTAACTCGAGAATATACCCCAGGTTCCCGCCGCAACTCGAGAAAAATCATGAGACTTCCCCCTCGCCGCGAGACGAGGCCCGATTGCCCTGCACTGCGTGCAGAGCAATTCCGGGTTGCAGATCACACAAGAAAGGAGCCTTGATTTCCTTGATGGCACTCCAGAGAAACCCCAAGAACACTGTTTCAAGGCTAGAGGGATCCTGAGGTCACTGTAGCAACACGAAAGAGCTCCGTGGGCCAAAAATCAACTCGAGATGAGAGGTTAGTCCCTGGCTTCGACTCCAGAGGAATACCACCTTACCACAAGCACTTCAAGAGGAGGCTTCTCTCAGCTCTAGGTATGTGAGAGGGACCCTGAGTTTGCGGCCTCAAGTGGAATGGACACCGCGATGCCCTGACGCGAAATAAGGCTGGATATCCCTGCAGTGACTTGAATGCAGGCTCGTCTTGCATCTCCCAAGATGAAAGGATGTCTGAATCCCCTGTGGAGACCACAGAGAAACACCTAGTTCCCCACCTCATCGCGACCGGAGGCCTCACATCCTTTGAAAACTCCAGAGGTACGCGGAGATCAGTGCCTCCAAAGGAGACGATGCATGACTCCTCGTGAAACTTGATAGGAGTCCCAGGATTCCTGTGGCACGTGGAAAGGGACCCTTGGTCTCCCGCCTCAGCTGGAGAGGCGTCCCAATTGCCTTGCCAAGCCTCGAGGAGAATCCCGAGTTGTGTCTCGCAACTAGGCAACAGTCCTGACGTGGCTGAACACACACGTGTGTGGAAGGGCCATCCCCGTCGTAACTCGAGAATATACCCCAGGTTCCCGCCGCAACTCGAGAAAAACCATGAGACTTCCCCCTCGCCGCGAGATGAGGCCCGATTCCCCTGCACTGCGTGCAGAGCAATTCCGTGTTGCACATCACACATGAAAGGAGCCTTGATTTCCTTCATGGCACTCCAGAGAAACCCCAAGAACATTGTTTCAAGGCTAGAGGGATCCTGAGGTCACTGTAGCAACATGAAAGAGCTCCGTGGACCAAGAATCAACACGAGATGAGAGGTTAGTCCCTGGCTTCGACTCCTGAGGAATACCACCTTACCACAAGCACCTCAAGAGGAGGCTTCTCTCAGCTCTAGGTATGTGAGAGGGATCCTGAGTTTGCGGCCTCAAGTGGAATGGACACCGCGATGCCCTGACTCGAAATAAGGCCGGATATCCCTGCAGTGACTTGAATGCAGGCTTGTCTTGCATCTCCCAAGAAGAAAGGATGTCTGAATCCCCTGTGGAGACCACAGAGAAAGACCTAGTTCCCCACATCATCGCGAATGGAGGCCTCACATCCTTTGAAAACTCCAGAGGTACGCGGAGATCAGTGCCTCCAAAGGAGACGATGCCTGACTCCTCGTGAAACTTGATAGGAGTCCCAGGATTCTTGTGGCACGTGGAAAGGGACCCTTGGTCTCCCGCCTCAGCTGGAGAGGCGTTCCAATTGCCCTGCCAAGCCTCGAGGAGAATCCCGAGTTGTCCCTCGCAACTAGGCAGGAGTCCTGACGTGGCTGAACAAACACGTGGGTGGAAGGGCCATCCCCGTCGTAACTCGAGAATATACCCCAGGTTCCCGCCGCAACTCGAGAAAAACCATGAGACTTCCCCCTCGATGCGAGATGAGGCCTGATTCCCCTGTACTGTGTGCAGAGCAATTCCGTGTTGCACATCACACATGAAAGGAGCCTTGATTTCCTTGATGGCACTCCAGAGAAACCCCAAGAACACTGTTTCAAGGATAGAGGGATCCTGGGGTCACTGTAGCAACACGAAAGAACTCTGTGGACCAAAAATCAACTCGAAAAGAGAGGTTAGTCCCTGGATTCGTCTCCAGAGGAATACCACCTTACCACAAGCACCTGAAGAGGAGGCTTCTCTCAGCTCTAGGTATGTGAGAGGGACCCTGAGATTGCGGCCTCAAGTGGAATGGACACCGCGATGCCCTGACTCGAAATAAGGCCGGATATCCCTGCAGTGACTTCAATGCAGGCTCGTCTTGCATCTCCCAGGACGAAAGGATGTCTGAATCCCCTGTGGAAAGCACAGAGAAAGACTTAGTTCCCCACCTCATCGCGACCGATAGCCTCACATCCTTTGAAAACTCCAGAGGTACGCGGAGATCAGTGCCTCCAAAGGAGACAATGCCTGACTTCTCGTGAAACTTGATAGGAGACCCAGGATTCCTGTGGCACTTGGAAAGGGACACTTGGTCTCCCGCCTCAGCTGGAGAGGCGTCCCAATTGCCCTGCCAAGCCTCGTGGAGAATCCAGAGTTGTCCCTCGCAACTAGGCAGGAGTCCTGACGTCGCTGAAGAAACACGTGGGTGGAAGGGCCATCCCCGTCGTAACTCGAGAATATACCCCAGGTTCCCGCCGCAACTCGAGAAAAACCATGAGACTTCCCCCTCGCCGCGAGATGAGGCCCGATTCCCCTGCACTGCGTGCAGAGCAATTCCATGTTGCACATCACACATGAAAGGAGCCTTGATTTCCTTGATGGCACTCCAGAGAAACCCCAAGAACACTGTTTCAAGGCTAGAGGGATCCTGAGGTCACTGTAGCAACACGAAAGAGCTCCGTGGGCCAAAAATCAACTCGAGATGAGAGGTTAGTCCCTGGCTTCGACTCCTGAGGAATACAACCTTACCACAAGCACCTCAAGAGGAGGCTTCTCTCAGCTCTAGGTATGTGAGAGGGACCCTGAGTTTGCGGCCTCAAGTGGAATGGACACCGCGATGGCCTGACGCGAAATAAGGCTGGATATCCCTGCAGTGACTTGAATGCAGGCTCGTCTTGCATCTCCCAAGATGAAAGGATGTCTGAATCCCCTGTGGAGACCACAGAGAAAGACCTAGTTCCCCACCTCATCGCGACCGGAGGCCTCACATCCTTTGAAAACTCCAGAGGTACGCGGAGATCAGTGCCTCCAAAGGAGACGATGCCTGACTCCTCGTGAAACTTGATAGGAGTCCCAGGATTCTTGTGGCACGTGGAAAGGGACCCTTGGTCTCCCGCCTCAGCTGGAGAGGCGTCCCAATTGCCCTGCCAAGCCTCGAGGAGAATCCAGAGTTGCCCCTCGCAACTAGGCAGGAGTCCTGACGTCGCTGAACAAACACGTGGGTGGAAGGGCCATCCCCGTCGTAACTCGAGAATATACCCCAGGTTCCCGCCGCAACTCGAGAAAAACCATGAGACTTCCCCCTCGCCGCGAGATGAGGCCCGATTCCCCTGCACTGCGTGCAGAGCAATTCCGTGTTGCACATCACACATGAAAGGAGCCTTGATTTCCTTGATGGCACTCCAGAGAAACCCCAAGAACACTGTTTCAAGGCTAGAGGGATCCTGAGGTCACTGTAGCAACACGAAAGAGCTCCGTGGGCCAAAAATCAACTCGAGATGAGAGGTTAGTCCCTGGCTTCGACTCCAGAGGAATACCACCTTACCACAAGCACCTCAAGAGGAGGCTTCTCTCAGCTCTAGGTATGTGAGAGGGACCCTGAGTTTGCGGCCTCAAGTGGAATGGACACCGCGATGCCCTGACGCGAAATAAGGCTGGATATCCCTGCAGTGACTTGAATGCAGGCTCGTCTTTCATCTCCCATGATGAAAGGATGTCTGAATCCCCTGTGGAGACCACAGAGAAAGACCTAGTTCCCCACCTCATCGCGACCGGAGGCCTCACATCCTTTGAAAACTCCAGAGGTACGCGGAGATCAGTGCCTCCAAAGGAGACGATGCCTGACTCCTCGTGAAACTTGATAGGAGTCCCAGGATTCCTGTGGCACGTGGAAAGGGACCCTTGGTCTCCCGCCTCAGCTGGAGAGGCGTCCCAATTGCCTTGCCAAGCCTCGAGGAGAATCCCGAGTTGTGTCTCGCAACTAGGCAAGAGTCCTGACGTGGCTGAACAAACACGTGGGTGGAAGGGCCATCCCCGTCGTAACTCGAGAATATACCCCAGGTTCCCGCCGCAACTCGAGAAAAACCATGAGACTTCCCCCTCGCCGTGAGATGAGGCCCGATTCCCCTGCACTGCGTGCAGAGCAATTCTGTGTTGCACATCACACATGAAAGGAGCCTTGATTTCCTTCATGGCACTCCAGAGAAACCCCAAGAACACTGTTTCAAGGCGAGAGGGATCCTGAGGTCACTGTAGCAACACGAAAGAGCTCCGTGGACCAAAAATCAACTCGAGATGAGAGGTTAGTCCCTGGCTTCGACTCCAGAGGAATACCACCTTACCACAAGCACCTCAAGAGGAGGCTTCTCTCAGCTCTAGGTATGTGAGAGGGACCCTGAGTTTGCGGCCTCAAGTGGAATGGACACCGCGATGCCCTGACTCGAAATAAGGCTGGATATCCCTGCAGTGACTGGAATGAAGGCTCGTCTTGCATCTCCCAAGACGAAAGGGTGTCTGAATCCCCTGTGGAGACCACAGAGAAAGACCTAGTTCCCCACCTCATCGCGACAGGAGGCCTCAAATCCTTTGAAAACTCCAGAGGTATGCGGAGATCAGTGCCTCCAAAGGAGACGATGCCTGACTCCTCGTGAAACTTGATAGGAGACCCAGGATTCCTGTGGCACGTGGAAGGGGACCCTTCGTCTCCCGTCTCAGCTGGAGAGGCGTCCCAATTGCCCTGCAAAGCCTCGAGGAGAATCCCGAGTTGTCCCTCGCAACTAGGCAGGAGTCCTGACATGGATGAACACACACGTGTGTGGAAGGGCCATCCCCGTCATAACTCGAGAATATACCCCAGGTTCCCGCCGCAACTCGAGAAAAACCATGAGACTTCCCCCTCGCCGCGAGATGAGGCCCGATTCCCCTGCACTGCGTGCAGAGCAATTCCGTGTTGCACATCACACATGAAAGGAGCCTTGATTTCCTTGATGGCACTCCAGAGAAACCCCAAGAACACTGTTTCAAGGCTAGAGGGATCCTGAGGTCACTGTAGCAAAACGAAAGAACTCTGTGGACCAAAAATCAACTCGAAAAGAGAGGTTAGTCCCTGGATTCGTCTCCAGAGGAATACCACCTTACCACAAGCACCTCAAGAGGAGGCTTCTCTCAGCTCTAGGTATGTGAGAGGGACCCTGAGTTTGCGGCCTCAAGTGGAATGGACACCGCGATGCCCTGACTCGAAATAAGGCCGGATATCCCTGCAGTGACTTCAATGCAGGCTCCTCTTGCATCTCCCAGGACGAAAGGATGTCTGAATCCCCTGTGGAAAGCACAGAGAAAGACTTAGTTCCCCACCTCATCGCGACCGATAGCCTCACATCCTTTGAAAACTCCAGAGGTACACGGAGATCAGTGCCTCCAAAGGAGACGATGCCTGACTCCTCGTGAAACTTGATAGGAGTCCCAGGATTCCTGTGGCACTTGGAAAGCGACCCTTGGTCTCCCGCCTCAGCTGGAGAGGCGTCCCAATTGCCCTGCCAAGCCTCGAGGAAAATCCCGAGTTGTCCCTCGCAACTAGGCAGGAGTCCTGACGTCGCTGAAGAAACACGTGGGTGGAAGGGCCATCCCCGTCGTAACTCGAGAATATACCCCAGGTTCCCGCCGCAACTCGAGAAAAACCATGAGACTTCCCCCTCGCCGCGAGATGAGGCCCGATTCCCCTGCACTGCGTGCAGAGCAATTCCGTGTTGCACATCACACATGAAAGGAGCCTTGATTTCCTTGATGGCACTCCAGAGAAACCCCAAGAACACTGTTTCAAGGCTAGAGGGATCCTGAGGTCACTGTAGCAACACGAAAGAGCTCCGTGGGCCAAAAATCAACTCGAGATGAGAGGTTAGTCCCTGGCTTCGACTCCAGAGGAATACCACCTTACCACAAGCACCTCAAGAGGAGGCTTCTCTCAGCTCTAGGTATGTGAGAGGGACCCTGAGTTTGCGGCCTCAAGTGGAATGGACACCGCGATGCCCTGACGCGAAATAAGGCTGGATATCCCTGCAGTGACTTGAATGCAGGCTCGTCTTGCATCTCCCAAGATGAAAGGATGTCTGTATTCCCTGTGGAGACCACAGAGAAACACCTAGTTCCCCACCTCATCGCGACCGGAGGCCTCACATCCTTTGAAAACTCCAGAGGTACGCGGAGATCAGTGCCTCCAAAGGAGACGATGCCTGACTCCTCGTGAAACTTGATAGGAGTCCCAGGATTACTGTGGCACGTGGAAAGGGACCCTTGGTCTCCCGCCTCAGCTGGAGAGGCGTCCCAATTGCCTTGCCAAGCCTCGAGGAGAATCCCGAGTTGTGTCTCGCAACTAGGCAAGAGTCCTGACGTGGCTGAACACACACGTGTCTGGAAGGGCCATCCCCGTCGTAACTGGAGAATATACCCCAGGTTCCCGCCGCAACTCGAGAAAAACCATGAGACTTCTCCCTCGCCGCGAGATGAGGCCCGATTCCCCTGCACTGCGTGCAGAGCAATTCCGTGTTGCACATCACACATGAAAGGAGCCTTGATTTCCTTGATGGCACTCCAGAGAAACCCCAAGAACACTGTTTCAAGGCTAGAGGGATCCTGACGTCACTGTAGCAACACGAAAGAGCTCCGTGGGCCAAAAATCAACTCGAGATGAGAGGTTAGTCCCTGGCTTCGACTCCAGAGGAATACCACCTTACCACAAGCACCTCAAGAGGAGGCTTCTCTCAGCTCTAGGTATGTGAGAGGGACCCTGAGTTTGCGGCCTCAAGTGGAATGGACACCGCGATGCCCTGACGCGAAATAAGGCTGGATATCCCTGCAGTGACTTCAATGCAGGCTCGTCTTGCATCTACCAAGATGAAAGGATGTCTGTATCCCCTGTGGAAACCACAGAGAAACACCTAGTTCCCCACCTCATCGCGACCGGAGGCCTCACATCCTTTGAAAACTCCAGAGGTACGCGGAGATCAGTGCCTCCAAAGGAGACGATGCCTGACTCCTCGTGAAACTTGATAAGAGTCCCAGGATTCCTGTGGCACGTGGAAAGGGACCCTTGGTCTCCCGCCTCAGCTGGAGAGGCGTCCCAATTGCCTTGCCAAGCCTCGAGGAGAATCCCGGGTTGTGTCTCGCAACTAGGCAAGAGTCCTGACGTGGATGAACAAACACGTGTGTGGAAGGGCCATCCCCGTCGTAACTGGAGAATATACCCCAGGTTCCCGCCGCAACTCGAGAAAAACCATGAGACTTCCCCCTCGCCGCGAGATGAGGCCCGATTCCCCTGCACTGCGTGCAGAGCAATTCCGTGTTGCACATCACACATGAAAGGAGCCTTGATTTCCTTCATGGCACTCCAGAGAAACCCCAAGAACACTGTTTCAAGGCTAGAGGGATCCTGAGGTCACTGTAGCAACACGAAAGAGCTCCGTGGACCAAAAATCAACTCGAGATGAGAGGTTAGTCCCTGGCTTCGACTCCAGAGGAATACCACCTTACCACAAGCACCTCAAGAGGAGGCTTCTCTCAGCTCTAGGTATGTGAGAGGGACCCTGAGTTTGCGGCCTCAAGTGGAATGGACACCGCGATGCCCTGACTCGAAATAAGGCCGGATATCCCTGCAGTGACTGGAATGCAGGCTCGTCTTGCATCTCCCAAGACGAAAGGATGTCTGAATCCCCTGTGGAGACCACAGAGAAAGACCTAGTTCCCCACCTCATCGCGACAGGAGGCCTCAAATCCTTTGAAAACTCCAGAGGTATGCGGAGATCAGTGCCTCCAAAGGAGACGATGCCTGACTCCTCGTGAAACTTGATAGGAGTCCCAGGATTCTTGTGGCACGTGGAAAGGGACCCTTGGTCTCCCGCCTCAGCTGGAGAGGCGTTCCAATTGCCCTGCCAAGCCTCGAGGAGAATCCCGAGTTGTCCCTCGCAACTAGGCAGGAGTCCTGACGTGGCTGAAGAAACACGTGGGTGGAAGGGCCATCCCCGTCGTAACTGGAGAATATACCCCAGGTTCCCGCCGCAACTCGAGAAAAACCATGAGACTTCCCCCTCGATGAGAGATGAGGCCCGATTCCCCTGTACTGCGTGCAGAGCAATTCCGTCTTGCACATCACACATGAAAGGAGCCTTGATTTCCTTGATGGCACTCCCGAGAAACCCCAAGAACACTGTTTCAAGGATAGAGGGATCCTGAGGTCACTGTAGCAAGACGAAAGAACTCTGTGGACCAAAAATCAACTCGAAAAGAGAGGTTAGTCCCTGGATTCGTCTCCAGAGGAATACCACCTTACCACAAGCACCTCAAGAGGAGGCTTCTCTCAGCTCTAGGTATGTGAGAGGGACCCTGAGTTTGAGGCCTCAAGTGGAATGGACACCGCGATGCCCTGACTCGAAATAAGGCCGGATATCCCTGCAGTGACTGGAATGCAGGCTCGTCTTGCATCTCCCAGGACGAAAGGATGTCTGAATCCCCTGTGGAAAGCACAGAGAAAGACTTAGTTCCCCACCTCATCGCGACCGATAGCCTCACATCCTTTGAAAACTCCAGAGGTACGCGGAGATCAGTGCCTCCAAAGGAGACGATGCCTGACTCCTCGTGAAACTTGATAGGAGTCCCAGGATTCCTGTGGCACTTGGAAAGGGACACTTGGTCTCCCGCCTCAGCTGGAGAGGCGTCCCAGTTGCCCTGCCAAGCCTCGAGGAGAATCCAGAGTTGTCCCTCGCAACTAGGCAGGAGTCCTGACGTGGTTGAAGAAACACGTGGTTGGAAGGGCCATCCCCGTCGTAACTGGAGAATATATCCCAGGTTCCCGCCGCAACTCGAGAAAAACCATGAGACTTCCCCCTCGCCGCGAGATGAGGCCCGATTCCCCTGCACTGCGTGCCGAGCAATTCCGTGTTGCACATCATACATGAAAGGAGCCTTGATTTCCTTGATGGCACTCCAGAGAAACCCCAAGAACACTGTTTGAAGGCTAGAGGGATCCTGAGGTCACTGTAGCAACACGAAAGAGCTCCGTGGGCCAAAAATCAACTCGAGATGACAGGTTAGTTCCTGGCTTCGACTCCAGAGGAATACCGCCTTACCACAAGGACCTCAAGAGGAGGCTTCTCTCAGCTCTAGGTATGTGAGAGGGACCCTGAGTTTGCGGCCTCAAGTGGAATGGACACCGCGATGACCTGACGCGAGATAAGGCTGGATATCCCTGCAGTGACTTCAATGCAGGCTCGTCTTGCATCTCCCAAGATGAAAGGATGTCTGTATCCCCTGTGGAGACCACAGAGAAACACCTAGTTCCCCACCTCATCGCGACCGGAGGCCTCACATCCTTTGAAAACTCCAGAGGTACGCAGAGATCAGTGCCTCCAAAGGAGACGATGCCTGACTCCTCGTGAAACTTGATAGGAGTCCCAGGATTCCTGTGGCACGTGGAAAGGGACCCTTGGTCTCCCGCCTCAGCTGGAGAGGCGTCCCAATTGCCTTGCCAAGCCTCGAGGAGAATCCCGAGTTGTGTCTCGCAATTAGGCAAGAGTCCTGACGTGGCTGAACAAACACGTGTGTGGAAGGGCCATCCCCGTCGTAACTCGAGAATACACCCCAGGTTCCCGCCGCAACTCGAGAAAAACCATGAGACTTCCCCCTCGCCGCGAGATGAGGCCCGATTCCCCTGCACTGCGTGCAGAGCAATTCTGTGTTGCACATCACACATGAAAGGAGCCTTGATTTCCTTCATGGCACTCCAGAGAAACCCCAAGAATACTGTTTCAAGGCTAGAGGGATCCTGAGGTCACTGTAGCAACACGAAAGAGCTCCGTGGACCAAAAATCAACTCGAGATGAGAGGTTAGTCCCTGGCTTCGACTCCAGAGGAATACCACCTTACCACAAGCACCTCAAGAGGAGGCTTCTCTCACCTCTAGGTATGTGAGAGGGACCCTGAGTTTGCGGCCTCAAGTGGAATGGACACCGCGATGCCCTGACTCGAAATAAGGCCGGATATCCCTGCAGTGACTGGAATGCAGGCTCGTCTTGCATCTCCCAAGACGAAAGGGTGTCTGAATCCCCTGTGGAGACCACAGAGAAAGACCTAGTTCCCCACCTCATCGCGACAGGAGGCCTCAAATCCTTTGAAAACTCCAGAGGTACGCGGAGATCAGTGCCTCCAAAGGAGACGATGCCTGACTCCTCGTAAAACTTGATAGGAGACCCAGGATTCCTGTGGCACGTGGAAAGGGACACTTGGTCTCCCGTCTCAGCTGGAGAGGCGTCCCAATTGCCCTGCAAAGCCTCGAGGAGAATTCGGAGTTGTCCCTCGCAAGTAGGCAGGAGTCCTGACGTCGCTGAAGAAACACGTGGGTGGAAGGGCCATCCCCGTCGTAACTCGAGAATATACCCCAGGTTCCCGCCGCAACTCGAGAAAAACCATGAGACTTCCCCCTCGCCGCGAGATGAGGCCCGATTCCCCTGCACTGCGTGCAGAGCAATTCCGTGTTGCACATCACACATGAAAGGAGCCTTGATTTCCTTGATGGCACTCCAGAGAAACCCCAAGAACACTGTTTCAAGGCTAGAGGGATCCTGAGGTCACTGTAGCAACACGAAAGATCTCCGTGGACCAAGAATCAACACGAGATGAGAGGTTAGTCCCTGGCTTCGACTCCTGAGGAATACCACCTTACCACAAGCACCTCAAGAGGAGGCTTCTCTCAGCTCTAGGTATGTGAGAGGGATCCTGAGTTTGCGGCCTCAATTGGAATGGACACCGCGATGCCCTGACTCGAAATAAAGCTGGATATCCCTGCAGTGACTTGAATGCAGGCTCGTCTTGCATCTCCCAAGAAGAAAGGATGTCTGAATCCCCTGTGGAGACCACAGAGAAACACCTAGTTTCCCACCTCATCGCGACCGGAGGCCTCACATCCTTTGAAAACTCCAGAGGTACGCGGAGATCAGTGCCTCCAAAGGAGACGATGCCTGACTCCTCGTGAAACTTGATAGGAGTCCCAGGATTCTTGTGGCACGTGGAAAGGGAACCTTGGTCTCCCGCCTCAGCTGGAGAGGCGTTCCAATTGCCCTGCCAAGCCTCGAGGAGAATCCCGAGTTGTCCCTCGCAACTAGGCAGGAGTCCTGACGTGGCTGAACTAACACGTGGGTGGAAGGGCCATCCCCGTCGTAACTCGAGAATATACCCCAGGTTCCCGCCGCAACTTGAGAAAAACCATGAGACTTCCCCCTCGCCGCGAGATGAGGCCCGATTCCCCTGTACTGCGTGCAGAGCAATTCCGTCTTGCACATCACACATGAAAGGAGCCTTGATTTCCTTGATGGCACTCCAGAGAAACCCCAAGAACACTGTTTCAAGGCTAGAGGGATCCTGAGGTCACTGTAGCAACACGAAAGAACTCTGTGGACCAAAAATCAACTCGAAAAGAGAGGTTAGTCCCTGGATTCGTCTCCAGAGGAATACCACCTTACCACAAGCACCTCAAGAGGAGGCTTCTCTCAGCTCTAGGTATGTGAGAGGGACACTGAGTTTGCGGCCTCAAGTGGAATGGACACCGGGATGCCCTGACGCGAAATAAGGCTGGATATCCCTGCAGTGACTGGAATGCAGGCTCGTCTTGCATCTCCCAAGAAGAAAGGATGTCTGAATCCCCTGTGGAGACCACAGAGAAACACCTAGTTCCCCACCTCATCGCGACCGGAGGCCTCACATCCTTTGAAAACTCCAGAGGTATGCGGAGATCAGTGCCTCCAAAGGAGACGATGCCTGACTCCTCGTGAAACTTGATAGGAGTCCCAGGATTCCTGTGGCACGTGGAAAGGGACCCTTGGTCTCCCGCCTCAGCTGGAGAGGCGTCCCAATTGCCTTGCCAAGCCTCGAGGAGAATCCCGAGTTGTGTCTCGCAACTAGGCAAGAGTCCTGACGTGGCTGAACAAACACGTGTGTGGAAGGGCCATCCCCGTCATAACTCGAGAATATACCCCAGGTTCCCGCCGCAACTCGAGAAAAACCATGAGACTTCCCCCTCGCCGCGAGATGAGGCCCGATTCCCCTGCACTGCGTGCAGAGCAATTCTGTGTTGCACATCACACATGAAAGGAGCCTTGATTTCCTTCATGGCACTCCAGAGAAACCCCAAGAACACTGTTTCAAGGCTAGAGGGATCCTGAGGTCACTGTAGCAACACGAAAGAGCTCCGTGGACCAAAAATCAACTCGAGATGAGAGGTTAGTCCCTGGCTTCGACTCCAGAGGAATACCACCTTACCACAAGCACCTCAAGAGGAGGCTTCTCTCAGCTCTAGGTATGTGAGAGGGACCCTGAGTTTGCGGCCTCAAGTGGAATGGACACCGCGATGCCCTGACTCGAAATAAGGCCGGATATCCCTGCAGTGACTGGAATGCAGGCTCGTCTTGCATCTCCCAAGACGAAAGGATGTCTGAATCCCCTGTGGAGACCACAGAGAAAGACCTAGTTCCCCACCTCATCGCGACAGGAGGCCTCAAATCCTTTGAAAACTCCAGAGGTATGCGGAGATCAGTGCCTCCAAAGGAGACGATGCCTGACTCCTCGTGAAACTTGATAGGAGTCCCAGGATTCTTGTGGCACGTGGAAAGGGACCCTTGGTCTCCCGCCTCAGCTGGAGAGGCGTTCCAATTGCCCTGCCAAGCCTCGAGGAGAATCCCGAGTTGTCCCTCGCAACTAGGCAGGAGTCCTGACGTGGCTGAAGAAACACGTGGGTGGAAGGGCCATCCCCGTCGTAACTGGAGAATATACCCCAGGTTCCCGCCGCAACTCGAGAAAAACCATGAGACTTCCCCCTCGCCGCAAGATGAGGCCCGATTCCCCTGCACTGCGTGCAGAGCAATTCCGTGTTGCACATCACACATGAAAGGAGCCTTGATTTCCTTGATGGCACTCCAGAGAAACCCCAAGAACACTGTTTCAAGGCTAGAGGGATCCTGAGGTCACTGTAGCAACACGAAAGAGCTCCGTGGGCCAAAAATCAACTCGAGATGAGAGGTTAGTCCCTGGCTTCGACTCCAGAGGAATACCACCTTACCACAAGCACCTCAAGAGGAGGCTTCTCTCAGCTCTAGGTATGTGAGAGGGACCCTGAGTTTGCGGCCTCAAGTGGAATGGACACCGCGATGCCCTGACGCGAAATAAGGCTGGATATCCCTGCAGTGACTTGAATGCAGGCTCGTCTTGCATCTCCCAAGATGAAAGGGTGTCTGAATCCCCTGTGGAGACCACAGAGAAACACCTAGTTCCCCACCTCATCGCGACCGAAGGCCTCACATCCTTTGAGAAATCCAGAGGTGCGCCGAGATCAGTGCCTCCAAAGGAGACGATGCCTGACTCCTCGTGAAACTTGATAGGAGTCCCAGGATTCCTGTGGCACGTGGAAAGGGACCCTTGGTCTCCCGCCTCAGCTGGAGAGGCGTCCCAATTGCCTTGCCAAGCCTCGAGGAGAATCCCGAGTTGTGTCTCGCAATTAGGCAAGAGTCCTGACGTGGCTGAACAAACACGTGTGTGGAAGGGCCATCCCCATCGTAACTCGAGAATATACCCCAGGTTCCCGCCGCAACTCGAGAAAAACCATGAGACTTCCCCCTCGCCGCGAGATGAGGCCCGGTTCCCCTGCACTGCGTGCAGAGCAATTCCGTGTTGCACATCACACATGAAAGGAGCCTTGATTTCCTTCATGGCACTCCAGAGAAACCCCAAGAACACTGTTTCAAGGCTAGAGGGATCCTGAGGTCACTGTAGCAACACGAAAGAGCTCCTTGGACCAAAAATCAACTCGAGATGAGAGGTTAGTCCCTGGCTTCGACTCCAGAGGAATACCACCTTACCACAAGCACCTCAAGAGGAGGCTTCTCTCAGCTCTAGGTATGTGAGAGGGACCCTGAGTTTGCGGCCTCAAGTGGAATGGACACCGCGATGCCCTGACTCGAAATAAGGCCGGATATCCCTGCAGTGACTGGAATGCAGGCTCGTCTTGCATCTCCCAAGACGAAAGGGTGTCTGAATCCCCTGTGGAGACCACAGAGAAAGACCTAGTTCCCCACCTCATCGCGACAGGAGGCCTCAAATCCTTTGAAAACTCCAGAGGTACGCGGAGATCAGTGCCTCCAAAGGAGACGATGCCTGACTCCTCGTAAAACTTGATAGGAGACCCAGGATTCCTGTGGCACGTGGAAAGGGACACTTGGTCTCCCGTCTCAGCTGGAGAGGCGTCCCAATTGCCCTGCAAAGCCTCGAGGAGAATCCCGAGTTGTCCCTCGCAAGTAGGCAGGAGTCCTGACGTCGCTGAAGAAACACGTGGGTGGAAGGGCCATCCCCGTCGTAACTCGAGAATATACCCCAGGTTCCCGCCGCAACTCGAGAAAAACCATGAGACTTCCCCCTCGCCGCGAGATGAGGCCCGATTCCCCTGCACTGCGTGCAGAGCAATTCCGTGTTGCACATCACACATGAAAGGAGCCTTGATTTCCTTGATGGCACTCCAGAGAAACCCCAAGAACACTGTTTCAAGGCTAGAGGGATCCTGAGGTCACTGTAGCAACACCAAAGAGCTCCGTGGACCAAGAATCAACACGAGATGAGAGGTTAGTCCCTGGCTTCGACTCCTGAGGAATACCACCTTACCACAAGCACCTCAAGAGGAGGCTTCTCTCAGCTCTAGGTATGTGAGAGGGATCCTGAGTTTGCGGCCTCAAGTGGAATGGACACCGCGATGCCCTGACTCGAAATAAAGCTGGATATCCCTGCAGTGACTTGAATGCAGGCTCGTCTTGCATCTCCCAAGAAGAAAGGATGTCTGAATCCCCTGTGGAGACCACAGAGAAACACCTAGTTTCCCACCTCATCGCGACCGGAGGCCTCACATCCTTTGAAAACTCCAGAGGTACGCGGAGATCAGTGCCTCCAAAGGAGACGATGCCTGACTCCTCGTGAAACTTGATAGGAGTCCCAGGATTCTTGTGGCACGTGGAAAGGGACCCTTGGTCTCCCGCCTCAGCTGGAGAGGCGTTCCAATTGCCCTGCCAAGCCTCGAGGAGAATCCCGAGTTGTCCCTCGCAACTAGGCAGGAGTCCTGACGTGGCTGAACAAACACGTGGGTGGAAGGGCCATCCCCGTCGTAACTCGAGAATATACCCCAGGTTCCCGCCGAAACTCGAGAAAAACCATGAGACTTCCCCCTCGATGCGAGATGAGGCCCGATTCCCCTGTACTGCGTGCAGAGCAATTCCGTCTTGCACATCACACATGAAAGGAGCCTTGATTTCCTTGATGGCACTCCAGAGAAACCCTAAGAACACTGTTTCAAGGCTAGAGGGATCCTGAGGTCACTGTAGCAACACGAAAGAACTCTGTGGACCAAAAATCAACTCGAAAAGAGAGGTTAGTCCCTGGATTCGTCTCCAGAGGAATACCACCTTACCACAAGCACCTCAAGAGGAGGCTTCTCTCAGCTCTAGGTATGTGAGAGGGACCCTGAGTTTGCGGCCTCAAGTGGAATGGACACCGCGATGCCCTGACTCGAAATAAGGCCGAATATCCCTGCAGTGACTGGAATGCAGGCTCGTCTTGCATCTCCCAAGAAGAAAGGGTGTCTGAATCCCCTGTGGAGACCACAGAGAAAGACCTAGTTCCCCACCTCATCGCGACAGGAGGCCTCAAATCCTTTGGAACCTCCAGAGGTATGCGGAGATCAGTGCCTCCAAAGGAGACGATGCCTGACTCCTCGTGAAACTTGATAGGAGACCCAGGATTCCTGTGGCACGTGGAAAGGGACCCTTGGTCTCCCGTCTCAGCTGGAGAGGCGTCCCAATTGCCCTGCAAAGCCTCGAGGAGAATCCCGAGTTGTCCCTCGCAAGTAGGCAGGAGTCCTGACGTCGCTGAAGAAACACGTGGGTGGAAGGGCCATCCCCGTCGTAACTCGAGAATATACCCCAGGTTCCCGCCGCAACTCGAGAAAAACCATGAGACTTCCCCCTCGCCGCGAGATGATGCCCGATTCCCCTGCACTGCGTGCAGAGCAATTCCGTGTTGCACATCACACATGAAAGGAGCCTTGATTTCCTTGATGGCACTCCAGAGAAACCCCAAGAACACTGTTTCAAGGCTAGAGGGATCCTGAGGTCACTGTAGCAACACGGAAGAGCTCCGTGGACCAAGAATCAACACGAGATGAGAGGTTAGTCCCTGGCTTCGACTCCTGAGGAATACCACCTTACCACAAGCACCTCAAGAGGAGGCTTCTCTCAGCTCTAGGTATGTGAGAGGGATCCTGAATTTGCGGCCTCAAGTGGAATGGACACCGTGATGCCCTGACTCGAAATAAGGCCGGATATCCCTGCAGTGACTTGAATGCAGGCTCGTCTTGCATCTCCCAAGAAGAAAGGATGTCTGAATCCCCTGTGGAGACCACAGAGAAAGACCTAGTTCCCCACATCGTCGCGACCGGAGGCCTCACATCCTTTGAAAACTCCAGAGGTACGCGGAGATCAGTGCCTCCAAAGGAGACGATGCCTGACTCCTCGTGAAACTTGATAGGAGTCCCAGGATTCCTGTGGCACGTGGAAAGGGACCCTTGGTCTCCCGCCTCAGCTGGAGAGGCGTTCCAATTGCCCTGCCAAGCCTCGAGGAGAATCCCGAGTTGTCCCTCGCAACTAGGCAGGAGTCCTGACGTGGCTGAACAAACACGTGGGTGGAAGGGCCATCCCCGTCGTAACTCGAGAATATACCCCAGGTTCCCGCCGCAACTCGAGAAAAACCATGAGACTTCCCCCTCGCCGCGAGATGAGGCCCGATTCCCCTGCACTGCGTGCAGAGCAATTCCGTGTTGCACATCACACATGAAAGGAGCCTTGATTTCCTTGATGGCACTCCAGAGAAACCCCAAGAACACTGTTTCAAGGCTAGAGGGATCCTGAGTTCACTGTAGCAACACGAAAGAGCTCCGTGGGCCAAAAATCAACTCGAGATGTGAGGTTAGTCCCTGGCATCGACTCCAGAGGAATACCACCTTACCACAAGCACCTCAAGAGGAGGCTTCTCTCAGCTCTAGGTATGTGAGAGGGACCCTGAGTTTGCGGCCTCAAGTGGAATGGACACCGCGATGCCCTGACTCGAAATAAGGCCGGATATCCCCGCAGTGACTGGAATGCAGGCTCTTCTTGCATCTCCCAAGACGAAAGGGTGTCTGAATCCCCTGTGGAGACCACAGAGAAAGACCTAGTTCCCCACCTCATCGCGACAGGAGGCCTCAAATCCTTTGAAAACTCCAGAGGTACGCGGAGATCAGTGCCTCCAAAGGAGACGATGCCTGACTCCTCGTAAAACTTGATAGGAGACCCAGGATTCCTGTGGCACGTGGAAAGGGACACTTGGTCTCCCGTCTCAGCTGGAGAGGCGTCCCAATTGCCCTGCCAAGCCTCGAGGAGAATCCAGAGTTGTCCCTCGCAAGTAGGCAGGAGTCCTGACGTCGCTGAAGAAACACGTGGGTGGAAGGGCCATCCCCGTCGTAACTCGAGAATATACCCCAGGTTCCCGCCGCAACTCGAGAAAAACCATGAGACTTCCCCCTCGCCGCGAGATGAGGCCCGATTCCCCTGCACTGCGTGCAGAGCAATTCCGTGTTGCACATCACACATGAAAGGAGCCTTGATTTCCTTGATGGCACTCCAGAGAAACCCCAAGAACACTGTTTCAAGGCTAGAGGGATCCTGAGGTCACTGTAGCAACACCAAAGAGCTCCGTGGACCAAGAATCAACACGAGATGAGAGGTTAGTCCCTGGCTTCGACTCCTGAGGAATACCACCTTACCACAAGCACCTCAAGAGGAGGCTTCTCTCAGCTCTAGGTATGTGAGAGGGATCCTGAGTTTGCGGCCTCAAGTGGAATGGACACCGCGATGCCCTGACTCGAAATAAAGCTGGATATCCCTGCAGTGACTTGAATGCAGGCTCGTCTTGCATCTCCCAAGAAGAAAGGATGTTTGAATCCCCTGTGGAGACCACAGAGAAACACCTAGTTTCCCACCTCATCGCGACCGGAGGCCTCACATCCTTTGAAAACTCCAGAGGTACGCGGAGATCAGTGCCTCCAAAGGAGACGATGCCTGACTCCTCGTGAAACTTGATAGGAGTCCCAGGATTCTTGTGGCACGTGGAAAGGGACCCTTGGTCTCCCGCCTCAGCTGGAGAGGCGTTCCAATTGCCCTGCCAAGCCTCGAGGAGAATCCCGAGTTGTCCCTCGCAACTAGGCAGGAGTCCTGACGTGGCTGAACAAACACGTGGGTGGAAGGGCCATCCCCGTCGTAACTCGAGAATATACCCCAGGTTCCCGCCGCAACTCGAGAAAAACCATGAGACTTCCCCCTCGATGCGAGATGAGGCCCGATTCCCCTGTACTGCCTGCAGAGCAATTCCGTCTTGCACATCACACATGAAAGGAGCCTTGATTTCCTTGATGGCACTCCAGAGAAACCCTAAGAACACTGTTTCAAGGCTAGAGGGATCCTGAGGTCACTGTAGCAACACGAAAGAACTCTGTGGACCAAAAATCAACTCGAAAAGAGAGGTTAGTCCCTGGATTCGTCTCCAGAGGAATACCACCTTACCACAAGCACCTCAAGAGGAGGCTTCTCTCAGCTCTAGGTATGTGAGAGGGACCCTGAGTTTGCGGCCTCAAGAGGAATGGACACCGCGATGCCCTGACTCGAAATAAGGCCGAATATCCCTGCAGTGACTGGAATGCAGGCTCGTCTTGCATCTCCCAAGAAGAAAGGGTGTCTGAATCCCCTGTGGAGACCACAGAGAAAGACCTAGTTCCCCACCTCATCGCGACAGGAGGCCTCAAATCCTTTGGAATCTCCAGAGGTATGCGGAGATCAGTGCCTCCAAAGGAGACGATGCCTGACTCCTCGTGAATCTTGATAGGAGACCCAGGATTCCTGTGGCACGTGGAAAGGGACCCTTGGTCTCTCGTCTCAGCTGGAGAGGCGTCCCAATTGCCCTGCAAAGCCTCGAGGAGAATCCCGAGTTGTCCCTCGCAAGTAGGCAGGAGTCCTGACGTCGCTGAAGAAACACGTGGGTGGAAGGGCCATCCCCGTCGTAACTCGAGAATATACCCCAGGTTCCCGCCGCAACTCGAGAAAAACCATGAGACTTCCCCCTCGCCGCGAGATGAGGCCCGATTCCCCTGCACTGCGTGCAGAGCAATTCCGTGTTGCACATCACACATGAAAGGAGCCTTGATTTCCTTGATGGCACTCCAGAGAAACCCCAAGAACACTGTTTCAAGGCTAGAGGGATCCTGAGGTCACTGTAGCAACACAGAAGAGCTCCGTGGACCAAGAATCAACACGAGATGAGAGGTTAGTCCCTGGCTTCGACTCCTGAGGAATACCACCTTACCACAAGCACCTCAAGAGGAGGCTTCTCTCAGCTCTAGGTATGTGAGAGGGATCCTGAATTTGCGGCCTCAAGTGGAATGGACACCGTGATGCCCTGACTCGAAATAAGGCCGGATATCCCTGCAGTGACTTGAATGCAGGCTCGTCTTGCATCTCCCAAGAAGAAAGGATGTCTGAATCCCCTGTGGAGACCACAGAGAAAGACCTAGTTCCCCACCTCATCGCGACCGGAGGCCTCACATCCTTTGAAAACTCCAGAGGTACGCGGAGATCAGTGCCTCCAAAGGAGACGAT
Organism: Cervus elaphus; assembly: GCF_910594005.1. NCBI lineage: Eukaryota > Metazoa > Chordata > Mammalia > Artiodactyla > Cervidae > Cervus > Cervus elaphus. The sequence continues at coordinate 836,087 of NW_025316700.1, read as the reverse complement.
GCCTGACTCCTCGTGAAACTTGATAGGAGTCCCAGGATTCCTGTGGCACGTGGAAAGGGACCCTTGGTCTCCCGCCTCAGCTGGAGAGGCGTTCCAATTGCCCTGCCAAGCCTCGAGGAGAATCCCGAGTTGTCCCTCGCAACTAGGCAGGAGTCCTGACGTGGCTGAACAAACACGTGGGTGGAAGGGCCATCCCCGTCGTAACTCGAGAATATACCCCAGGTTCCCGCCGCAACTCGAGAAAAACAATGAGTCTTTCCCCTCGATGTGAGATGAGGCCCGATTCCCCTGTACTGCATGCAGAGCAATTCCGTCTTGCACATCACACATGAAAGGAGCCATGATTTCCTTGATGGCACTCCAGAGAAACCCCAAGAGCACTGTTTCCAGGATAGAGGGATCCTGAGGTCACTGTAGCAACACGAAAGAACTCTGTGGACCAAAAATCAACTCGAAAAGAGAGGTTAGTCCCTGGATTCGTCTCCAGAGGAATACCACCTTACCACAAGCACCTCAAGAGGAGGCTTCTCTCAGCTCTAGGTATGTGAGAGGGACCCTGAGTTTGCGGCCTCAAGTGGAATGGACACCGCGATGCCCTGACTCGAAATAAGGCCGGATATCCCTGCAGTGACTTCAATGCAGGCTCGTCTTGCATCTCCCAGGACGAAAGGATGTCTGAATCCCCTGTGGAAAGCACAGAGAAAGACTTAGTTCCCCACCTCATCGCGACCGATAGCCTCACATCCTTTGAAAACTCCAGAGGTACGCGGAGATCAGTGCCTCCAAAGGAGACGATGCCTGACTCCTCGTGAAACTTGATAGGAGTCCCAGGATTCCTGTGGCACTTGGAAAGGGACACTTGGTCTCCCGCCTCAGCTGGAGAGGCGTCCCAATTGCCCTGCCAAGCCTCGAGAAGAATCCAGAGTTGTCCCTCGCAACTAGGCAGGCGTCGTGACGTCGCTGAAGAAACACGTGGGTGGAAGGGCCATCCCCGTCGTAACTCGAGAATATACCCCAGGTTCCCGCTGCAACTCGAGAAAAACCATGAGACTTCCCCCTCGCCCCGAGATGAGGCCCGATTCCCCTGCACTGCGTGCAGCGCAATTCCGTGTTGCACATCACACATGAAAGGAGCCTTGATTTCCTTGATGGCACTCCAGAGAAACCCCAAGAACACTGTTTCAAGGCTAGAGGGATCCTGAGGTCACTGTAGCAACACGAAAGAGCTCCGTGGGCCAAAAATCAACTCGAGATGAGAGGTTAGTCCCTGGCTTCGACTCCAGAGGAATACCACCTTACCACAAGCACCTCAAGAGGAGGCTTCTCTCAGCTCTAGGTATGTGAGAGGGACCCTGAGTTTGCGGCCTCAAGTGGAATGGACACCGCGATGCCCTGACGCGAAATAAGGCTGGATATCCCTGCAGTGACTTGAATGCAGGCTCGTCTTGCATCTCCCAAGATGAAAGGATGTCTGAATCCCCTGTGGAGACCACAGAGAAACACCTAGTTCCCCACCTCATCGCGACCGGAGGCCTCACATCCTTTGAAAACTCCAGAGGTACGCGGAGATCAGTGCCTCCAAAGGAGACGATGCCTGACTCCTCGTGAAACTTGATAGGAGTCCCAGGATTCCTGTGGCACGTGGAAAGGGACCCTTGGTCTCCCGCCTCAGCTGGAGAGGCGTCCCAATTGCCTTGCCAAGCCTCGAGGAGAATCCCGAGTTGTGTCTCGCAACTAGGCAGGAGTCCTGACGTGGCTGAACAAACACGTGTGTGGAAGGGCCATCCCCGTCGTAACTCGAGAATATACCCCAGGTTCCCGCCGCAACTCGAGAAAAACCATGAGACTTCCCCCCCGCCGCGAGATGAGGCCCGATTCCCCTGCACTGCGTGCAGAGCAATTCTGTGTTGCACATCACACATGAAAGGAGCCTTGATTTCCTTCATGGCACTCCAGAGAAACCCCAAGAACACTGTTTCAAGGCTAGAGGGATCCTGAGGTCACAGTAGCAACACGAAAGAGCTCCGTGGACCAAAAATCAACTCGAGATGAGAGGTTAGTCCCTGTCTTCGACTCCAGAGGAATACCACCTTACCACAAGCACCTCAAGAGGAGGCTTCTCTCAGCTCTAGGTATGTGAGAGGGACCCTGAGTTTGCGGCCTCAAGTGGAATGGACACCGCGATGCCCTGACTCGAAATAAGGCCGGATATCCCTGCAGTGACTTCAATGCAGGCTCGTCTTGCATCTCCCAGGATGAAAGGATGTCTGAATCCCCTGTGGAAAGCACAGAGAAAGACTTAGTTCCCCACCTCATCGCGACCGATAGCCTCACATCCTTTGAAAACTCCAGAGGTACGCGGAGATCAGTGCCTCCAAAGGAGACGATGCCTGACTCCTCGTGAAACTTGATAGGAGTCCCAGGATTCCTGTGGCACTTGGAAAGGGACACTTGGTCTCCCGCCTCAGCTGGAGAGGCGTACCAAATGCCCTGCCAAGCCTCGAGGAGAATCCCGAGTTGTCCCTCGCAACTAGGCAGGAGTCCTGACGTCGCTGAAGAAACACGTGGGTGGAAGGGCCATCCCCGTCGTAACTCGAGAATATACCCCAGGTTCCCGCCGCAACTCGAGAAAAACCATGAGACTTCCCCCTCGCCGCGAGATGAGGCCCGATTCCCCTGCACTGCATGCAGAGCAATTCCGTGTTGCACATCACACATGAAAGGAGCCTTGATTTCCTTGATGGCACTCCAGAGAAACCCCAAGAACACTGTTTCAAGGCTAGAGGGATCCTGAGGTCACTGTAGCAACACGAAAGAGCTCCGTGGGCCAAAAATCAACTCGAGATGTGAGGTTAGTCCCTGGCATCGACTCCAGAGGAATACCACCTTACCACAAGCACCTCAAGAGGAGGCTTCTCTCAGCTCTAGGTATGTGAGAGGGACCCTGAGTTTGTGGCCTCAAGTGGAATGGACACCGCGATGCCCTGACTCGAAATAAGGCCGGATATCCCTGCAGTGACTTCAATGCAGGCTCGTCTTGCATCTCCCAAGACGAAAGGGTGTCTGAATCCCCTGTGGAGACCACAGAGAAAGACCTAGTTCCCCACCTCATCGCGACAGGAGGCCTCAAAATCTTTGAAAACTCCAGAGGTATGCGGAGATCAGTGCCTCCAAAGGAGACGATGCCTGACTCCTCGTGAAACTTGATAGGAGACCCAGGATTCCTGTGGCACGTGGAAAGGGACACTTGGTCTCCCGCCTCAGCTGGAGAGGCGTCCCAATTGCCCTGCCAAGCCTCGAGGAGAATCCAGAGTTGTCCCTCGCAACTAGGCAGGAGTCCTGACGTCGCTGAAGAAACACGTGGGTGGAAGGGCCATCCCCGTCGTAACTCGAGAATATACCCCAGGTTCCCGCCGCAACTCGAGAAAAACCATGAGACTTCCCCCTCGCCGCGAGATGAGGCCCGATTCCCCTGCACTGCATGCAGAGCAATTCCGTGTTGCACATCACACATGAAAGGAGCCTTGATTTCCTTGATGGCACTCCAGAGAAACCCCAAGAACACTGTTTCAAGGCTAGAGGGATCCTGAGGTCACTGTAGCAACACGAAAGAGCTCCGTGGGCCAAAAATCAACTCGAGATGTGAGGTTAGTCCCTGGCATCGACTCCAGAGGAATACCACCTTACCACAAGCACCTCAAGAGGAGGCTTCTCTCAGCTCTAGGTATGTGAGAGGGACCCTGAGTTTGTGGCCTCAAGTGGAATGGACACCGCGATGCCCTGACTCGAAATAAGGCCGGATATCCCTGCAGTGACTTGAATGCAGGCTCGTCTTTCATCTCCCAAGATGAAAGGATGTCTGAATCCCCTGTGGAGACCACAGAGAAAGACCTAGTTCCCCACCTCATCGCGACCGGAGGCCTCACATCCTTTGAAAACTCCAGAGGTACGCGGAGATCAGTGCCTCCAAAGGAGACGATGCCTGACTCCTCGTGAAACTTGATAGGAGTCCCAGGATTCCTGTGGCACGTGGAAAGGGACCCTTGGTCTCCCGCCTCAGCTGGAGAGGCGTCCCAATTGCCTTGCCAAGCCTCGAGGAGAATCCCGAGTTGTCCCTCGCAACTAGGCAGGAGTCCTGACGTGGCTGAACAAACACGTGGGTGGAAGGGCCATCCCCGTCGTAACTCGAGAATATACCCCAGGTTCCCGCCGCAACTCGAGAAAAACAATGAGTCTTTCCCCTCGATGTGAGATGAGGCCCGATTCCCCTGTACTGCATGCAGAGCAATTCCGTCTTGCACATCACACATGAAAGGAGCCTTGATTTCCTTGATGGCACTCCAGAGAAACCCCAAGAGCACTGTTTCCAGGATAGAGGGATCCTGAGGTCACTGTAGCAACACGAAAGAACTCTGTGGACCAAAAATCAACTCGAAAAGAGACGTTAGTCCCTGGATTCGTCTCCAGAGGAATACCACCTTACCACAAGCACCTCAAGAGGAGGCTTCTCTCAGCTCTAGGTATGTGAGAGGGACCCTGAGTTTGCGGCCTCAAGTGGAATGGACACCGCGATGCCCTGACTCGAAATAAGGCCGGATATCCCTGCAGTGACTTCAATGCAGGCTCGTCTTGCATCTCCCAGGACGAAAGGATGTCTGAATCCCCTGTGGAAAGCACAGAGAAAGACTTAGTTCCCCACCTCATCGCGACCGATAGCCTCACATCCTTTGAAAACTCCAGAGGTACGCGGAGATCAGTGCCTCCAAAGGAGACGATGCCTGACTCCTCGTGAAACTTGATAGGAGTCCCAGGATTCCTGTGGCACTTGGAAAGGGACACTTGGTCTCCCGCCTCAGCTGGAGAGGCGTCCCAATTGCCCTGCCAAGCCTCGAGAAGAATCCAGAGTTGTCCCTCGCAACTAGGCAGGAGTCGTGACGTCGCTGAAGAAACACGTGGGTGGAAGGGCCATCCCCGTCGTAACTCGAGAATATACCCCAGGTTCCCGCTGCAACTCGAGAAAAACCATGAGACTTCCCCCTCGCCCCGAGATGAGGCCCGATTCCCCTGCACTGCGTGCAGCGCAATTCCGTGTTGCACATCACACATGAAAGGAGCCTTGATTTCCTTGATGGCACTCCAGAGAAACCCCAAGAACACTGTTTCAAGGCTAGAGGGATCCTGAGGTCACTGTAGCAACACGAAAGAGCTCCGTGGGCCAAAAATCAACTCGAGATGAGAGGTTAGTCCCTGGCTTCGACTCCAGAGGAATACCACCTTACCACAAGCACCTCAAGAGGAGGCTTCTCTCAGCTCTAGGTATGTGAGAGGGACCCTGAGTTTGCGGCCTCAAGTGGAATGGACACCGCGATGCCCTGACGCGAAATAAGGCTGGATATCCCTGCAGTGACTTGAATGCAGGCTCGTCTTGCATCTCCCAAGATGAAAGGATGTCTGAATCCCCTGTGGAGACCACAGAGAAACACCTAGTTCCCCACCTCATCGCGACCGGAGGCCTCACATCCTTTGAAAACTCCAGAGGTATGCGGAGATCAGTGCCTCCAAAGGAGACGATGCCTGACTCCTCGTGAAACTTGATAGGAGTCCCAGGATTCCTGTGGCACGTGGAAAGGGACCCTTGGTCTCCCGCCTCAGCTGGAGAGGCGTCCCAATTGCCTTGCCAAGCCTCGAGGAGAATCCCGAGTTGTGTCTCGCAACTAGGCAAGAGTCCTGACGTGGCTGAACAAACACGTGTGTGGAAGGGCCATCCCCGTCGTAACTCGAGAATATACCCCAGGTTCCCGCCGCAACTCGAGAAAAACCATGAGACTTCCCCCCCGCCGCGAGATGAGGCCCGATTCCCCTGCACTGCGTGCAGAGCAATTCTGTGTTGCACATCACACATGAAAGGAGCCTTGATTTCCTTCATGGCACTCCAGAGAAACCCCAAGAACACTGTTTCAAGGCTAGAGGGATCCTGAGGTCACAGTAGCAACACGAAAGAGCTCCGTGGACCAAAAATCAACTCGAGATGAGAGGTTAGTCCCTGTCTTCGACTCCAGAGGAATACCACCTTACCACAAGCACCTCAAGAGGAGGCTTCTCTCAGCTCTAGGTATGTGAGAGGGACCCTGAGTTTGCGGCCTCAAGTGGAATGGACACCGCGATGCCCTGACTCGAAATAAGGCCGGATATCCCTGCAGTGACTTCAATGCAGGCTCGTCTTGCATCTCCCAGGATGAAAGGATGTCTGAATCCCCTGTGGAAAGCACAGAGAAAGACTTAGTTCCCCACCTCATCGCGACCGATAGCCTCACATCCTTTGAAAACTCCAGAGGTACGCGGAGATCAGTGCCTCCAAAGGAGACGATGCCTGACTCCTCGTGAAACTTGATAGGAGTCCCAGGATTCCTGTGGCACTTGGAAAGGGACACTTGGTCTCCCGCCTCAGCTGGAGAGGCGTCCCAAATGCCCTGCCAAGCCTCGAGGAGAATCCCGAGTTGTCCCTCGCAACTAGGCAGGAGTCCTGACGTCGCTGAAGAAACACGTGGGTGGAAGGGCCATCCCCGTCGTAACTCGAGAATATACCCCAGGTTCCCGCCGCAACTCGAGAAAAACCATGAGACTTCCCCCTCGCCGCGAGATGAGGCCCGATTCCCCTGCACTGCATGCAGAGCAATTCCGTGTTGCACATCACACTTGAAAGGAGCCTTGATTTCCTTGATGGCACTCCAGAGAAACCCCAAGAACACTGTTTCAAGGCTAGAGGGATCCTGAGGTCACTGTAGCAACACGAAAGAGCTCCGTGGGCCAAAAATCAACTCGAGATGTGAGGTTAGTCCCTGGCATCGACTCCAGAGGAATACCACCTTACCACAAGCACCTCAAGAGGAGGCTTCTCTCAGCTCTAGGTATGTGAGAGGGACCCTGAGTTTGTGGCCTCAAGTGGAATGGACACCGCGATGCCCTGACTCGAAATAAGGCCGGATATCCCTGCAGTGACTTGAATGCAGGCTCGTCTTTCATCTCCCAAGATGAAAGGATGTCTGAATCCCCTGTGGAGACCACAGAGAAAGACCTAGTTCCCCACCTCATCGCGACCGGAGGCCTCACATCCTTTGAAAACTCCAGAGGTACGCGGAGATCAGTGCCTCCAAAGGAGACGATGCCTGACTCCTCGTGAAACTTGATAGGAGTCCCAGGATTCCTGTGGCACGTGGAAAGGGACCCTTGGTCTCCCGCCTCAGCTGGAGAGGCGTCCCAATTGCCTTGCCAAGCCTCGAGGAGAATCCCGAGTTGTCCCTCGCAACTAGGCAGGAGTCCTGACGTGGCTGAACAAACACGTGGGTGGAAGGGCCATCCCCGTCGTAACTCGAGAATATACCCCAGGTTCCCGCCGCAACTCGAGAAAAACAATGAGTCTTTCCCCTCGATGTGAGATGAGGCCCGATTCCCCTGTACTGCATGCAGAGCAATTCCGTCTTGCACATCACACATGAAAGGAGCCTTGATTTCCTTGATGGCACTCCAGAGAAACCCCAAGAGCACTGTTTCCAGGATAGAGGGATCCTGAGGTCACTGTAGCAACACGAAAGAACTCTGTGGACCAAAAATCAACTCGAAAAGAGACGTTAGTCCCTGGATTCGTCTCCAGAGGAATACCACCTTACCACAAGCACCTCAAGAGGAGGCTTCTCTCAGCTCTAGGTATGTGAGAGGGACCCTGAGTTTGCGGCCTCAAGTGGAATGGACACCGCGATGCCCTGACTCGAAATAAGGCCGGATATCCCTGCAGTGACTTCAATGCAGGCTCGTCTTGCATCTCCCAGGACGAAAGGATGTCTGAATCCCCTGTGGAAAGCACAGAGAAAGACTTAGTTCCCCACCTCATCGCGACCGATAGCCTCACATCCTTTGAAAACTCCAGAGGTACGCGGAGATCAGTGCCTCCAAAGGAGACGATGCCTGACTCCTCGTGAAACTTGATAGGAGTCCCAGGATTCCTGTGGCACTTGGAAAGGGACACTTGGTCTCCCGCCTCAGCTGGAGAGGCGTCCCAATTGCCCTGCCAAGCCTCGAGAAGAATCCAGAGTTGTCCCTCGCAACTAGGCAGGAGTCGTGACGTCGCTGAAGAAACACGTGGGTGGAAGGGCCATCCCCGTCGTAACTCGAGAATATACCCCAGGTTCCCGCTGCAACTCGAGAAAAACCATGAGACTTCCCCCTCGGCCGAGATGAGGCCCGATTCCCCTGCACTGCGTGCAGCGCAATTCCGTGTTGCACATCACACATGAAAGGAGCCTTGATTTCCTTGATGGCACTCCAGAGAAACCCCAAGAACACTGTTTCAAGGCTAGAGGGATCCTGAGGTCACTGTAGCAACACGAAAGAGCTCCGTGGGCCAAAAATCAACTCGAGATGAGAGGTTAGTCCCTGGCTTCGACTCCAGAGGAATACCACCTTACCACAAGCACCTCAAGAGGAGGCTTCTCTCAGCTCTAGGTATGTGAGAGGGACCCTGAGTTTGCGGCCTCAAGTGGAATGGACACCGCGATGCCCTGACGCGAAATAAGGCTGGATATCCCTGCAGTGACTTGAATGCAGGCTCGTCTTGCATCTCCCAAGATGAAAGGATGTCTGAATCCCCTGTGGAGACCACAGAGAAACACCTAGTTCCCCACCTCATCGCGACCGGAGGCCTCACATCCTTTGAAAACTCCAGAGGTATGCGGAGATCAGTGCCTCCAAAGGAGACGATGCCTGACTCCTCGTGAAACTTGATAGGAGTCCCAGGATTCCTGTGGCACGTGGAAAGGGACCCTTGGTCTCCCGCCTCAGCTGGAGAGGCGTCCCAATTGCCTTGCCAAGCCTCGAGGAGAATCCCGAGTTGTGTCTCGCAACTAGGCAAGAGTCCTGACGTGGCTGAACAAACACGTGTTTGGAAGGGCCATCCCCGTCGTAACTCGAGAATATACCCCAGGTTCCCGCCGCAACTCGAGAAAAACCATGAGACTTCCCACTCGCCGCGAGATGAGGCCCGATTCCCCTGCACTGCGTGCAGAGCAATTCTGTGTTGCACATCACACATGAAAGGAGCCTTGATTTCTTTCATGGCACTCCAGAGAAACCCCAAGAACACTGTTTCAAGGCTAGAGGGATCCTGAGGTCACTGTAGCAACACGAAAGAGCTCCGTGGACCAAAAATCAACTCGAGATGAGAGGTTAGTCCCTGTCTTCGACTCCAGAGGAATACCACCTTACCACAAGCACCTCAAGAGGAGGCTTCTCTCAGCTCTAGGTATGTGAGAGGGACCCTGAGTTTGCGGCCTCAAGTGGAATGGACACCGCGATGCCCTGACTCGAAATAAGGCCGGATATCCCTGCAGTGACTTCAATGCAGGCTCGTCTTGCATCTCCCAGGATGAAAGGATGTCTGAATCCCCTGTGGAAAGCACAGAGAAAGACTTAGTTCCCCACCTCATCGCGACCGATAGCCTCACATCCTTTGAAAACTCCAGAGGTACGCGGAGATCAGTGCCTCCAAAGGAGACGATGCCTGACTCCTCGTGAAACTTGATAGGAGTCCCAGGATTCCTGTGGCACTTGGAAAGGGACCCTTGGTCTCCCGCCTCAGCTGGAGAGGCGTCCCAATTGCCCTGCCAAGCCTCGAGGAGAATCCAGAGTTGTCCCTCGCAACTAGGCAGGAGTCCTGACGTCGCTGAAGAAACACGTGGGTGGAAGGGCCATCCCCGTCGTAACTCGAGAATATACCCCAGGTTCCCGCCGCAACTCGAGAAAAACCATGAGACTTCCCCCTCGCCGCGAGATGAGGCCCGATTCCCCTGCACTGCGTGCAGAGCAATTCCGTGTTGCACATCACACATGAAAGGAGCCTTGATTTCCTTCATGGCACTCCAGAGAAACCCCAAGAACACTGTTTCAAGGCTAGAGGGATCCTGAGGTCACTGTAGCAACACGAAAGAGCTCCGTGGGCCAAAAATCAACTCGAGATGAGAGGTTAGTCCCTGGCATCGACTCCAGAGAAATACCACCTTACCACAAGCACCTCAAGAGGAGGCTTCTCTCAGCTCTAGGTATGTGAGAGGGACCCTGAGTTTGTGGCCTCAAGTGGAATGGACACTGCGATGCCCTGACTCGAAATAAGGCCGGATATCCCTGCAGTGACTTGAATGCAGGCTCGTCTTTCATCTCCCAAGATGAAAGGATGTCTGAATCCCCTGTGGAGACCACAGAGAAAGACCTAGTTCCCCACCTCATCGCGACCGGAGGCCTCACATCCTTTGAAAACTCCAGAGGTACGCGGAGATCAGTGCCTCCAAAGGAGACGATGCCTGACTCCTCGTGAAACTTGATAGGAGTCCCAGGATTCTTGTGGCACGTGGAAAGGGACCCTTGGTCTCCCGCCTCAGCTGGAGAGGCGTTCCAATTGCCCTGCCAAGCCTCGAGGAGAATCCCGAGTTGTCCCTCGCAACTAGGCAGGAGTCCTGACGTGGCTGAACAAACACGTGGGTGGAAGGGCCATCCCCGTCGTAACTCGAGAATATACCCCAGGTTCCCGCCGCAACTCGAGAAAAACCATGAGACTTCCCCCTCGATGCGAGATGAGGCCCGATTCCCCTGTACTGCGTGCAGAGCAATTCCGTCTTGCACATCACACATGAAAGGAGCCTTGATTTCCTTGATGGCACTCCAGAGAAACCCCAAGAACACTGTTTCAAGGCTAGAGGGATCCTGAGGTCACTGTAGCAACACGAAAGAACTCTGTGGACCAAAAATCAACTCGAAAAGAGAGGTTAGTCCCTGGATTCGTCTGCAGAGGAATACCACCTTACCACAAGCACCTCAAGAGTAGGCTTCTCTCAGCTCTAGGTATGTGAGAGGGACCCTGAGTTTGCGGCCTCAAGTGGAATGGACACCGCGATGCCCTGACTCGAAATAAGGCCGGATATCCCTGCAGTGACTTCAATGCAGGCTCGTCTTGCATCTCCCAGGACGAAAGGATGTCTGAATCCCCTGTGGAAAGCACAGAGAAAGACTTAGTTCCCCACCTCATCGCGACCGATAGCCTCACATCCTTTGAAAACTCCAGAGGTACGCGGAGATCAGTGCCTCCAAAGGAGACGATGCCTGACTCCTCGTGAAACTTGATAGGAGTCCCAGGATTCCTGTGGCACTTGGAAAGGGACCCTTGGTCTCCCGTCTCAGCTGGAGAGGCGTTCCAATTGCCCTGCCAAGCCTCGAGGAGAATCCCGAGTTGTCCCTCGCAACTAGGCAGGAGTCCTGACGTGGCTGAACAAACACGTGGGTGGAAGGGCCATCCCCGGCGTAACTCGAGAATATACCCCAGGTTCCCACCGCAACTCGAGAAGAACCATGAGACATCCCCCTCGATGCGAGATGAGGCCTGATTCCCATGCACTGCGTGCAGAGCAATTCCGTGTTGCACATCACACATGAAAGGAGCCTTGATTTCCTTGATGGCACCCCAGAGAAACCCCAAGAACACTGTTTCAAGGCTAGAGGGATCCTGAGGTCACTGTAGCAACACGAAAGAGCTCCGTGGACCAAGAATCAACACGACATGAGAGGTTAGTCCCTGGCTTCGACTCCTGAGGAATACCACCTTACCACAAGCACCTCAAGAGGAGGCTTCTCTCAGCTCTAGGTATGTGAGAGGGACCCTGAGTTTGCGGCCTCAAGTGGAATGGACACCGCGATGCCCTGACTCGAAATAAGGCCGGATATCCCTGCAGTGACTTGAATGCAGGCTCGTCTTGCATGTCCCAAGAAGAAAGGATGTCTGAATCCCCTGTGGAGACCACAGAGAAAGACCTAGTTCCCCACCTCATCGCGACCGGAGGCCTCACATCCTTTGAAAACTCCAGAGGTACGCGGAGATCAGTGCCTCCAAAGGAGACGATGCCTGACTCCTCGTGAAACTTGATAGGAGTCCCAGGATACTTGTGGCACGTGGAAAGGGACCCTTGGTCTCCCGCCTCAGCTGGAGAGGCGTTCCAATTGCCCTGCCAAGCCTCGAGGAGAATCCCGAGTTGTCCCTCGCAAGTAGGCAGGAGTCCTGACGTCGCTGAAGAAACACGTGGGTGGAAGGGCCATCCCCGTCGTAACTCGAGAATATACCCCAGGTTCCCGCCGCAACTCGAGAAAAACCATGAGACTTCCCCCTCGATGCGAGATGAGGCCCGATTCCCCTGTACTGCGTGCAGAGCAATTCCGTCTTGCACATCACACATGAAAGGAGCCTTGATTTCCTTGATGGCACTCCAGAGAAACCCCGAGAACACTGTTTCAAGGATAGAGGGATCCTGAGGTCACTGTAGCAACAGGAAAGAACTCTGTGGACCAAAAATCAACTCGAAAAGAGAGGTTAGTCCCTGGATTCGTCTCCAGAGGAATACCACCTTACCACAAGCACCTCAAGAGGAGGCTTCTCTCAGCTCTAGGTATGTGAGAGGGACCCTGAGTTTGCGGCCTCAAGTGGAATGGACACCGCGATGCCCTGACTCGAAATAAGGCCGGATATCCCTGCAGTGACTTCAATGCAGGCTCGTCTTGCATCTCCCAGGACGAAAGGATGTCTGAATCCCCTGTGGAAAGCACAGAGAAAGACTTAGTTCCCCACCTCATCGCGACCGATAGCCTCACATCCTTTGAAAATTCCAGAGGTACGCGGAGATCAGTGCCTCCAAAGGAGACGATGCCTGACTCCTCGTGAAACTTGATAGGAGTCCCAGGATTCCTGTGGCACTTGGAAAGGGACCCTTGGTCTCCCGCCTCAGCTGGAGAGGCGTCCCAATTGCCCTGCCAAGCCTCGAGGAGAATCCCGAGTTTTCCCTCGCAACTAGGCAGGAGTCCTGACGTCGCTGAAGAAACACGTGGGTGGAAGGGCCATCCCCGTCGTAACTCGAGAATATACCCCAGGTTCCCGCCGCAACTCGAGAAAAACCATGAGACTTCCCCCTCGCCGCGAGATGAGGCCCGATTCCCCTGCACTGCGTGCAGAGCAATTCTGTGTTGCACATCACACATGAAAGGAGCCTTGATTTCCTTGATGGCACTCCAGAGAAACCCCAAGAACACTGTTTCAAGGCTAGAGGGATCCTGAGGTCACTGTAGCAACACGAAAGAGCTCCGTGGGCCAAAAATCAACTCGAGATGAGAGGTTAGTCCCTGGCTTCGACTCCAGGGGAATACCACCTTACCACAAGCACCTCAAGAGGAGGCTTCTCTCAGCTCTAGGTATGTGAGAGGGACCCTGAGTTTGCGGCCTCAAGTGGAATGGACACCGCGATGCCCTGACGCGAAATAAGGCTGGATATCCCTGCAGTGACTTGAATGCAGGCTCGTCTTGCATCTCCCAAGATGAAAGGATGTCTGAATCCCCTGTGGAGACCACAGAGAAAGACCTAGATCCGCACCTCATCGCGACCGGAGGCCTCACATCCTTTGAAAACTCCAGAGGTACGCGGAGATCAGTGCCTCCAAAGGAGACGATGCCTGACTCCTCGTGAAACTTGATAGGAGTCCCAGGATTCCTGTGGCACGCGGAAAGGGACCCTTGGTCTCCCGCCTCAGCTGGAGAGGCGTCCCAATTGCCTTGCCAAGCCTCGAGGAGAATCCCGAGTTGTGTCTCGCAACTAGGCAAGAGTCCTGACGTGGCTGAACAAACACGTGTGTGGAAGGGCCATCCCCGTCGTAACTCGAGAATATACCCCAGGTTCCCGCCGCAACTCGAGAAAAACCATGAGACTTCCCCCTCGCCGCGAGATGAGGCCCGATTCCCCTGCACTGTGTGCAGAGCAATTCCGTGTTGCACATCACACATGAAAGGAGCCTTGATTTCCTTGATGGCACTCCAGAGAAACCCCAAGAACACTGTTTCAAGGCTAGAGGGATCGTGAGGTCACTGTAGCAACACGAAAGAGCTCCGTGGACCCAAAATCAACTCGAGATGAGAGGTTAGTCCCTGGCTTCGACTCCAGAGGAATACCACCTTACCACAAGCACCTCAAGAGCAGGCTTCTCTCAGCTCTGGGTATGTGAGAGGGACCCTGAGTTTGCGGCCTCAAGTGGAATGGACACCGCGATGCCCTGACTCGACATAAGGCCGGATATCCCTGCAGTGACTGGAATGCAGGCTCGTCTTGCATCTCCCAAGACGAAAGGGTGTCTGAATCCCCTGTGGAGACCACAGAGAAAGACCTAGTTCCCCACCTCATCGGGACAGGAGGCCTCAAATCCTTTGAAAACTTCAGAGGTATGCGGAGATCAGTGCCTCCAAAGGAGACGATGCCTGACTCCTCGTGAATCTTGATAGGAGACCCAGGATTCCTGTGGCACGTGGAAAGGGACCCTTGGTCTCCCGCCTCAGCTGGAGAGGCGTTCCAATTGCCCTGCCAAGCCTCGAGGAGAATCCCGAGTTGTCCCTCGCAACTAGGCAGGAGTCCTGACGTGGCTGAACAAACACGTGGGTGGAAGGGCCATCCCCGTCGTAACTCGAGAATATACCCCAGGTTCCCGCCGCAACTCGAGAAAAACCATGAGACTTCCCCCTCTATGCGAGATGAGGCCCGATTCCCCTGTACTGCGTGCAGAGCAATTCCGTGTTGCACATCACACATGAAAGGAGCCTTGATTTCCTTGATGGCACTCCAGAGAAACCCCAAGAACACTGTTTCAAGGATAGAGGGATCCTGAGGTCACTGTAGCAACACGAAAGAACTCTGTGGACCAAAAATCAACTCGAAAAGAGACGTTAGTCCCTGGATTCGTCTCCAGAGGAATACCACCTTACCACAAGCACCTCAAGAGGAGGCTTCTCTCAGCTCTAGGTATGTGAGAGGGATTCTGAGTTTGCGGCCTCAAGTGGAATGGACACCGCGATGCCCTGACTCGAAATAAGGCCGGATATCCCTGCAGTGACTGGAATGCAGGCTCGTCTTGCATCTCCCAGGACGAAAGGATGTCTGAATCCCCTGTGGAAAGCACAGAGAAAGACTTAGTTCCCCACCTCATCGCGACCGATAGCCTCACATCCTTTGAAAACTCCAGAGGTACGCGGAGATCAGTGCCTCCAAAGGAGACGATGCCTGACTCCTCGTGAAACTTGATAGGAGTCCCAGGATTCCTGTGGCACTTGGAAAGGGACACTTGGTCTCCCGCCTCAGCTGGAGAGGCGTCCCAATTGCCCTGCCAAGCCTCGAGGAGAATCCAGAGTTGTCCCTCGCAAGTAGGCAGGAGTCCTGTCGTCGCTGAAGAAACACATGGGTGGAAACGCCATCCCCGTCGTAACTCGAGAATATACCCCAGGTTCCCGGCGCAACTCGAGAAAAACCATGAGACTTCCCCCTCGCCGCGAGATGAGGCCCGATTGCCCTGCACTGCGTGCAGAGCAATTCCGTGTTGCACATCACACATGAAAGGAGCCTTGATTTCCTTGATGGCACTCCAGAGAAACCCCAAGAACACTGTTTCAAGGCTAGAGGGATCCTGAGGTCACTGTAGCAACACGAAAGAGCTCCGTGGACCAAGAATCAACTCGAGATGAGAGGTTAGTCCCTGGCTTCGACTCCAGAGGAATACCACCTTACCACAAGCACCTCAAGAGGAGGCTTCTCTCAGCTCTAGGTATGTGAGAGGGACCCTGAGTTTGCGGCCTCAAGTGGAATGGACACCGCGATGCCCTGACGCGAAATAAGGCTGGATATCCCTGCAGTGACTTGAATGCAGGCTCGTCTTGCATCTCCCAAGATGAAAGGATGTCTGAGTCCCCTGTGGAGACCACAGAGAAAGACCTAGTTCCCCAGCTCATCGCGACCGGAGACCTCACATCCTTTGAAAACTCCAGAGGTACGCGGAGATCAGTGCCTCCAAAGGAGACGATGCCTGACTCCTCGTGAAACTTGATAGGAGTCCCAGGATTCCTGTGGCACGTGGAAAGGGACCCTTGGTCTCCCGCCTCAGCTGGAGAGGCGTCCCAATTGCCTTGCCAAGCCTCGAGGAGAATCCCGAGTTGTGTCTCGCAACTAGGCAAGAGTCCTGACGTGGCTGAACAAAAACGTGTGTGGAAGGGCCATCCCCGTCGTAACTCGAGAATATACCCCAGGTTCCCGCCGCAACTCGAGAAAAACCATGAGACTTCCCCCTCGCCGCGAGATGAGGCCCGATTCCCCTGCACTGCGTGCACAGCAATTCTGTGTTGCACATCACACATGAAAGGAGCCTTGATTTCCTTCATGGCACTCCAGAGAAACCCCAAGAACACTGTTTCAAGGCTAGAGGGATCCTGAGGTCACTGTAGCAACACGAAAGAACTCTGTGGACCAAAAATCAACTCGAAAAGAGAGGTTAGTCCCTGGATTCGTCTCCAGAGGAATACCACCTTACCCCAAGCACCTCAAGAGGAGGCTTCTCTCAGCTCTAGGTATGTGAGAGGGACCCTGAGTTTGCGGCCTCAAGTGGAATGGACACCGCGATGCCCTGACTCGAAATAAGGCCGGATATCCCTGCAGTGACTTCAATGCAGGCTCGTCTTGCATCTCCCAGGACGAAAGGATGTCTGAATCCCCTGTGGAAAGCACAAAGAAAGACTTAGTTCCCCACCTCATCGCGACCGATAGCCTCACATCCTTTGAAAACTCCAGAGGTACGCGGAGATCAGTGCCTCCAAAGGAGACGATGCCTGACTCCTCGTGAAACTTGATAGGAGTCCCAGGATTCCTGTGGCACTTGGAAAGGGACACTTGGTCTCCCGCCTCAGCTGGAGAGGCGTCCCAATTGCCCTGCCAAGCCTCGAGGAGAATCCAGAGTTGTCCCTCGCAACTAGGCAGGAGTCGTGACGTCGCTGAAGAAACACGTGGGTGGAAGGGCCATCCCCGTCGTAACTCGAGAATATACCCCAGTTCCCGCTGCAACTCGAGAAAAACCATGAGACTTCCCCCTCGCCCCGAGATGAGGCCCGATTCCCCTGCACTGCGTGCAGCGCAATTCCGTGTTGCACATCACACATGAAAGGAGCCTTGATTTCCTTGATGGCACTCCAGAGAAACCCCAAGAACACTGTTTCAAGGCTAGAGGGATCCTGAGGTCACTGTAGCAACACGAAAGAGCTCCGTGGGCCAAAAATCAACTCGAGATGAGAGGTTAGTCCCTGGCTTCGACTCCAGAGGAATACCACCTTACCACAAGCACCTCAAGAGGAGGCTTCTCTCAGCTCTAGGTATGTGAGAGGGACCCTGAGTTTGCGGCCTCAAGTGGAATGGACACCGCGATGCCCTGACGCGAAATAAGGCTGGATATCCCTGCAGTGACTTGAATGCAGGCTCGTCTTGCATCTCCCAAGATGAAAGGATGTCTGAATCCCCTGTGGAGACCACAGAGAAACACCTAGTTCCCCACCTCATCGCGACCGGAGGCCTCACATCCTTTGAAAACTCCAGAGGTATGCGGCGATCAGTGCCTCCAAAGGAGACGATGCCTGACTCCTCGTGAAACTTGATAGGAGTCCCAGGATTCCTGTGGCACGTGGAAAGGGACCCTTGGTCTCCCGCCTCAGCTAGAGAGGCGTCCCAATTTCCTTGCCAAGCTTCGAGGAGAATCCCGAGTTGTGTCTCGCAACTAGGCAGGAGTCCTGACGTGGCTGAACAAACACGTGTGTGGAAGGGCCATCCCCGTCGTAACTCGAGAATATACCCCAGGTTTCCGCCGCAACTCGAGAAAAACCATGAGACTTGCCCCTCGCCGCGAGATGAGGCCCGATTCCCCTGCACTGCGTGCAGAGCAATTCTGTGTTGCACATCACACATGAAAGGAGCCTTGATTTCCTTCATGGCACTCCAGAGAAACCCCAAGAACACTGTTTCAAGGCTAGAGGGATCCTGAGGTCATTGTAGCAACACGAAAGAGCTCCGTGGACCAAAAATCAACTCGAGATGAGAGGTTAGTCCCTGTCTTCGACTCCAGAGGAATACCACCTTACCACAAGCACCTCAAGAGGAGGCTTCTCTCAGCTCTAGGTATGTGAGAGGGACCCTGAGTTTGCGGCCTCAAGTGGAATGGACACCGCGATGCCCTGACTCGAAATAAGGCCGGATATCCCTGCAGTGACTTCAATGCAGGCTCGTCTTGCATCTCCCAGGATGAAAGGATGTCTGAATCCCCTGTGGAAAGCACAGAGAAAGACTTAGTTCCCCACCTCATCGCGACCGATAGCCTCACATCCTTTGAAAACTCCAGAGGTACGCGGAGATCAGTGCCTCCAAAGGAGACGATGCCTGACTCCTCGTGAAACTTGATAGGAGTCCCAGGATTCCTGTGGCACTTGGAAAGGGACCCTTGGTCTCCCGCCTCAGCTGGAGAGGCGTCCCAATTGCCCTGCCAAGCCTCGAGGAGAATCCAGAGTTGTCCCTCGCAACTAGGCAGGAGTCCTGACGTCGCTGAAGAAACACGTGGGTGGAAGGGCCATCCCCGTCGTAACTCGAGAATATACCCCAGGTTCCCGCCGCAACTCGAGAAAAACCATGAGACTTCCCCCTCGCCGCGAGATGAGGCCCGATTCCCCTGCACTGCGTGCAGAGCAATTCCGTGTTGCACATCACACATGAAAGGAGCCTTGATTTCCTTGATGGCACTCCAGAGAAACCCCAAGAACACTGTTTCAAGGCTAGAGGGATCCTGAGGTCACTGTAGCAACACGAAAGAGCTCCGTGGGCCAAAAATCAACTCGAGATGAGAGGTTAGTCCCTGTCTTCGACTCCAGAGGAATACCACCTTACCACAAGCACCTCAAGAGGAGGCTTCTCTCAGCTCTAGGTATGTGAGAGGGACCCTGAGTTTGTGGCCTCAAGTGGAATGGACACCGCGATGCCCTGACTCGAAATAAGGCCGGATATCCCTGCAGTGACTTGAATGCAGGCTCGTCTTTCATCTCCCAAGATGAAAGGATGTCTGAATCCCCTGTGGAGACCACAGAGAAAGACCTAGTTCCCCACCTCATCGCGACCGGAGGCCTCACATCCTTTGAAAACTCCAGAGGTACGCGGAGATCAGTGCCTCCAAAGGAGACGATGCCTGACTCCTCGTGAAACTTGATAGGAGTCCCAGGATTCTTGTGGCACGTGGAAAGGGACCCTTGGTCTCCCGCCTCAGCTGGAGAGGCGTTCCAATTGCCCTGCCAAGCCTCGAGGAGAATCCCGAGTTGTCCCTCGCAACTAGGCAGGAGTCCTGACGTGGCTGAACAAACACGTGGGTGGAAGGGCCATCCCCGTCCTATCTCGAGAATATACCCCAGGTTCCCGCCGCAACTCGAGAAAAACCATGAGACTTCCCCCTCGATGCGAGATGAGGCCCGATTCCCCTGTACTGCGTGCAGAGCAATTCTGTCTTGCACATCACACATGAAAGGAGCCTTGATTTCCTTGATGGCACTCCAGAGAAACCCCAAGAACACTGTTTCAAGGCTAGAGGGATCCTGAGGTCACTGTAGCAACACGAAAGAACTCTGTGGACCAAAAATCAACTCGAAAAGAGAGGTTAGTCCCTGGATTCGTCTCCAGAGGAATACCACCTTACCACAAGCACCTCAAGAGTAGGCTTCTCTCAGCTCTAGGTATGTGAGAGGGACCCTGAGTTTGCGGCCTCAAGTGGAATGGACACCGCGATGCCCTGACTCGAAATAATGCTGGATATCCCTGCAGTGACTTCAATGCAGGCTCGTCTTGCATCTCCCAGGACGAAAGGGTGTCTGAATCCCCTGTGGAAAGCACAGAGAAAGACTTAGTTCCCCACCTCATCGCGACCGATAGCCTCACATCCTTTGAAAACTCCAGAGGTACGCGGAGATCAGTGCCTCCAAAGGAGACGATGCCTGACTCCTCGTGAAACTTGATAGGAGTCCCAGGATTCCTGTGGCACTTGGAAAGGGACCCTTGGTCTCCCGTCTCAGCTGGAGAGGCGTTCCAATTGCCCTGCCAAGCCTCGAGGAGAATCCCGAGTTGTCCCTCGCAACTAGGCAGGAGTCCTGACGTGGCTGAACAAAGACGTGGGTGGAAGGGCCATCCCCGTCGTAACTCGAGAATATACCCCAGGTTCTCACCGCAACTCGAGAAAAACCATGAGACATCCCCCTCGATGCGAGATGAGGCCTGATTCCCATGCACTGCGTGCAGAGCAATTCCGTGTTGCACATCACACATGAAAGGAGCCTTGATTTCCTTGATGGCACCCCAGAGAAACCCCAAGAACACTGTTTCAAGGCTAGAGGGATCCTGAGGTCACTGTAGCAACACGAAAGAGCTCCGTGGACCAAGAATCAACAGGAGATGAGAGGTTAGTCCCTGGCTTCGACTCCTGAGGAATACCACCTTACCACAAGCACCTCAAGAGGAGGCTTCTCTCAGCTCTAGGTATGTGAGAGGGACCCTGAGTTTGCGGCCTCAAGTGGAATGGACACCGCGATGCCCTGACTCGAAATAAGGCCGGATATCCCTGCAGTGACTTGAATGCAGGCTCGTCTTGCATCTCCCAAGAAGAAAGGATGTCTGAATCCCCTGTGGAGACCACAGAGAAAGACCTAGTTCCCCACCTCATCGCGACCGATAGCCTCACATCCTTTGAAAACTCCAGAGGTACGCGGAGATCAGTGCCTCCAAAGGAGACGATGCCTGACTCCTCGTGAAACTTGATAGGAGTCCCAGGATACTTGTGGCACGTGGAAAGGGACCCTTGGTCTCCCGCCTCAGCTGGAGAGGCGTTCCAATTGCCCTGCCAAGCCTCGAGGAGAATCCCGAGTTGTCCCTCGCAAGTAGGCAGGAGTCCTGACGTCGCTGAGGAAACACGTGCGTGGAAGGGCCATCCCCGTCGTAACTCGAGAATATACCCCAGGTTCCCGCCGCAACTCGAGAAAAACCATGAGACTTCCCCCTCGATGCGAGATGAGGCCCGATTCCCCTGTACTGCGTGCAGAGCAATTCCGTCTTGCACATCACACATGAAAGGAGCCTTGATTTCCTTGATGGCACTCCAGAGAAACCCCAAGAACACTGTTTCAAGGATAGAGGGATCCTGAGGTCACTGTAGCAACAGGAAAGAACTCTGTGGACCAAAAATCAACTCGAAAAGAGAGGTTAGTCCCTGGATTCGTCTCCAGAGGAATACCACCTTACCACAAGCACCTCAAGAGGAGGCTTCTCTCAGCTCTAGGTATGTGAGAGGGACCCTGAGTTTGCGGCCTCAAGTGGAATGGACACCGCGATGCCCTGACTCGAAATAAGGCCGGATATCCCTGCAGTGACTTCAATGCAGGCTCGTCTTGCATCTGCCAGGACGAAAGGATGTCTGAATCCCCTGTGGAAAGCACAGAGAAAGACTTAGTTCCCCACCTCATCGCGACCGATAGCCTCACATCCTTTGAAAACTCCAGAGGTACGCGGAGATCAGTGCCTCCAAAGGAGACGATGCCTGACTCCTCGTGAAACTTGATAGGAGTCCCAGGATTCCTGTGGCACTTGGAAAGGGACACTTGGTCTCCCGCCTCAGCTGGAGAGGCGTCCCAATTGCCCTGCCAAGCCTCGAGGAGAATCCCGAGTTGTCCCTCGCAACTAGGCAGGAGTCCTGACGTCGCTGAAGAAACACGTGGGTGGAAGGGCCATCCCCGTCGTAACTCGAGAATATACCCCAGGTTCCCGCCGCAACTCGAGAAAAACCATGAGCCTTTCCCCTCGCCGCGAGATGAGGCCCGATTCCCCTGCACTGCGTGCAGAGCAATTCCGTGTTGCACATCACACATGAAAGGAGCCTTGATTTCCTTGATGGCACTCCAGAGAAACCCCAAGAACACTGTTTCAAGGCTAGAGGGATCCTGAGTTCACTGTAGCAACACGAAAGAGCTCCGTGGGCCAAAAATCAACTCGAGATGAGAGGTTAGTCCCTGGCTTCGACTCCAGAGGAATACCACCTTACCACAAGCACCTCAAGAGGAGGCTTCTCTCAGCTCTAGGTATGTGAGAGGGACCCTGAGTTTGCGGCCTCAAGTGGAATGGACACCGCGATGCCCTGACTCGAAATAAGGCCGGATATCCCTGCAGTGACTGGAATGCAGGCTCGTCTTGCATCTCCCAAGACGAAAGGGTGTCTGAATCCCCTGTGGAGACCACAGAGAAAGACCTAGTTCCCCACCTCATCGCGACCGGAGGCCTCACATCCTTTGAAAACTCCAGAGGTACACGGAGATCAGTGCCTCCAAAGGAGACGATGCCTGACTCCTCGTGAAACTTGATAGGAGTCCCAGGATTCCTGTGGCACGTGGAAAGGGACACTTGGTCTCCCGCCTCAGCTGGAGAGGCGTTCCAATTGCCTTGCAAAGCCTCGAGGAGAATCCCGAGTTGTGTCTCGCAACTAGGCAAGAGTCCTGACGTTGCTGAACAAACACGTGTGTGGAAGGGCCATCCCCGTCGTAACTCGAGAATATACCCCAGGTTCCCGTCGCAACTCGAGAAAAACCATGAGACTTCCCCCTCGCCGCGAGATGAGGCCCGATTCCCCTGCACTGCGTGCAGAGCAATTCTGTGTTGCACATCACACATGAAAGGAGCCTTGATTTCCTTGATGGCACTCCAGAGAAACCCCAAGAACACTGTTTCAAGGCTAGAGGGATCCTGAGGTCACTGTAGCAACACGAAAGAGCTCCGTGGACCAAAAATCAACTAGAGATGAGAGGTTAGTCCCTGGCTTCGACTCCAGAGGAATACCACCTAACCACAAGCACCTGAAGAGGAGGCTTCTCTCAGCTCTAGGTATGTGAGAGGGACCCTGAGTTTGCGGCCTCAAGTGGAATGGACACCGCGATGCCCTGACTCGAAATAAGGCCGGATATCCCTGCAGTGACTGGAATGCAGGCTCGTCTTGCATCTCCCAAGACGAAAGGGTGTCTGAATCCCCTGTGGAGACCACAGAGAAAGACCTAGTTCCCCACCTCATCGCGACAGGAGGCCTCAAATCCTTTGAAAACTCCAGAGGTATGCGGAGATCAGTGCCTCCAAAGGAGACGATGCCTGACTCCTCGTGAAACTTGATAGGAGACCCAGGATTCCTGTGGCACGTGGAAAGGGACCCTTGGTCTCCCGTCTCAGCTGGAGAGGCGTCCCAATTGCCCTGCCAAGCCTCGAGGAGAATCCCGAGTTGTCCCTCGCAACTAGGCAGGAGTCCTGACATGGTTGAACACACACGTGTGTGGAAGGGCCATCCCCGTCGTAACTCGAGAATATACCCCAGGTTCCCACCGCAACTCGAGAAAAACCATGAGACTTCCCCCTCGCCGCGAGATGAGGCCCGATTCCCCTGCACTGCGTGCAGAGCAATTCCGTGTTGCACATCACACATGAAAGGAGCCTTGATTTCCTTGATGGCACTCCAGAGAAACCCCAAGAACACTGTTTCAAGGCTAGAGGGATCCTGAGGTCACTGTAGCAACACGAAAGAGCTCCGTGGACCAAGAATCAACACGAGATGAGAGGTTAGTCCCTGGCTTCGACTCCTGAGGAATACCACCTTACCACAAGCACCTCAAGAGGAGGCTTCTCTCAGCTCTAGGTATGTGAGAGGGACCCTGAGTTTGCGGCCTCAAGTGGAATGGACACCGCGATGCCCTGACTCGAAATAAGGCCGGATATCCCTGCAGTGACTGGAATGCAGGCTCGTCTTGCATCTCCCAAGACGAAAGGGTGTCTGAATCCCCTGTGGAGACCACAGAGAAAGACCTAGTTCCCCACCTCATCGCGACAGGAGGCCTCACATCCTTTGAAAACTCCAGAGGTATGCGGAGATCAGTGCCTCCAAAGGAGACGACGCCTGACTCCTCGTGAAACTTGATAGGAGACCCAGGATTCCTGTGGCACGTGGAAAGGGACCCTTGGTCTCCCGTCTCAGCTGGAGAGGCGTCCCAATTGCCCTGCCAAGCCTCGAGGAGAATCCCGAGTTGTCCCTCGCAACTAGGCAGGAGTCCTGACGTCGCTGAAGAAACACGTGTGTGGAAGGGCCATCCCCGTCGTAACTCGAGAATATACCCCAGGTTCCCACCGCAACTCGAGAAAAACCATGAGACTTCCCCCTCGCCGCGAGATGAGGCCCGATTCCCCTGCACTGCGTGCAGAGCAATTCCGTGTTGCACATCACACATGAAAGGAGCCTTGATTTCCTTGATGGCACTCCAGAGAAACCCCAAGAACACTGTTTCAAGGCTAGAGGGATCCTGAGGTCACTGTAGCAACACGAAAGAGCTCCGTGGACCAAGAATCAACACGAGATGAGAGGTTAGTCCCTGGCTTCGACTCCTGAGGAATACCACCTTACCACAAGCACCTCAAGAGGAGGCTTCTCTCAGCTCTAGGTATGTGAGAGGGACCCTGAGTTTGCGGCCTCAAGTGGAATGGACACCGCGATGCCCTGACTCGAAATAAGGCCGGATATCCCTGCAGTGACTGGAATGCAGGCTCGTCTTGCATCTCCCAAGACGAAAGGGTGTCTGAATCCCCTGTGGAGACCACAGAGAAAGACCTAGTTCCCCACCTCATCGCGACAGGAGGCCTCACATCCTTTGAAAACTCCAGAGGTATGCGGAGATCAGTGCCTCCAAAGGAGACGACGCCTGACTCCTCGTGAAACTTGATAGGAGACCCAGGATTCCTGTGGCACGTGGAAAGGGACCCTTGGTCTCCCGTCTCAGCTGGAGAGGCGTCCCAATTGCCCTGCCAAGCCTCGAGGAGAATCCCGAGTTGTCCCTCGCAACTAGGCAGGAGTCCTGACGTCGCTGAAGAAACACGTGTGTGGAAGGGCCATCCCCGTCGTAACTCGAGAATATACCCCAGGTTCCCGCCGCAACTCGAGAAAAACCATGAGACTTCCCCCTCGCCGCGAGATGAGGCCCGATTCCCCTGCACTGCGTGCAGAACAATTCCGTGTTGCACATCACACATGAAAGGAGCCTTGATTTCCTTCATGGCACTCCAGAGAAACCCCAAGAACACTGTTTCAAGGCTAGAGGGATCCTGAGGTCACTGTAGCAACACGAAAGAGCTCCGTGGACCAAGAATCAACATGAGATGAGAGGTTAGTCCCTGGCTTCGACTCCTGAGGAATACCACCTTACCACAAGCACCTCAAGAGGAGGCTTCTCTCAGCTCTAGGTATGTGAGAGGGATCCTGAGTTTGCGGCCTCAAGTGGAATGGACACCGCGATGCCCTGACTCGAAATAAGGCCGGATATCCCTGCAGTGACTTGAATGCAGGCTCGTCTTGCATCTCCCAAGAAGAAAGGATGTCTGAATCCCCTGTGGAGACCACAGAGAAACACCTAGTTCCCCACCTCATCGCGACCGGAGGCCTCACATCTTTTGAAAACTCCAGAGGTACGTGGAGATCAGTGCCTCCAAAGGAGACGATGCCTGACTCCTCGTGAAACTTGATAGGAGTCCCAGGATTCTGGTGGCACGTGGAAAGGGACCCTTGGTCTCCCGCCTCAGCTGGAGAGGCGTTCCAATTGCCCTGCCAAGCCTCGAGGAGAATCCCGAGTTGTCCCTCGCAACTAGGCAGGAGTCCTGACGTGGCTGAACAAACACGTGGGTGGAAGGGCCATCCCCGTCGTAACTCGAGAATATACCCCAGGTTCCCGCCGCAACTCGAGAAAAACCATGAGACTTCCCCCTCGATGCGAGATGGGGCCCGATTCCCCTGTACTGCATGCAGAGCAATTCCGTGTTGCACATCACACATGAAACGAGCCTTGATTTCCTTGATGGCACTCCAGAGAAACCCCAAGAACACTGTTTCAAGGATAGAGGGATCCTGAGGTCACTGTAGCAACACGAAAGAACTCTGTGAACCAAAAATCAACTCGAAAAGAGAGGTTAGTCCCTGGATTCGTCTCCAGAGGAATACCACCTTACCACAAGCACCTCAAGAGGAGGCTTCTCTCAGCTCTAGGTATGTGAGAGGGACCCTGAGTTTGCGGCCTCAAGTGGAATGGACACCGCGATGCCCTGACTCGAAATAAGGCCGGATATCCCTGCAGTGACTTCAATGCAGGCTCGTCTTGCATCTCCCAGGACGAAAGGATGTCTGAATCCCCTGTGGAAAGCACAGAGAAATACTTAGTTCCCCACCTCATCGTGACCGATAGCCTCACATCCTTTGAAAACTCCAGAGGTACGCGGGGATCAGTGCCTCCAAAGGAGACGATGCCTGACTCCTCGTGAAACTTGATAGGAGTCCCAGGATTCCTGTGGCACTTGGAAAGGGACCCTTGGTCTCCCGCCTCAGCTGGAGAGGCGTCCCAATTGCCCTGCCTAGCCTCGAGGAGAATCAAGAGTTGTCCCTCGCAACTAGGCAGGAGTCCTGACGTCGCTGAAGAAACACGTGGGTGGAAGGGCCATCCCCGTCGTAACTCGAGAATATACCCCAGGTTCCCGCCGCAACTCGAGAAAAACCATGAGACTTCCCCCTCGCCGCGAGATGAGGCCCGATTCCCCTGCACTGCGTGCAGAGCAATTCCGTGTTGCACATCACACATGAAAGGAGCCTTGATTTCCTTGATGGCACTCCAGAGAAACCCCAAGAACACTGTTTCAAGGATAGAGGGATCCTGAGGTCACTGTAGCAACACGAAAGAGCTCCGTGGGCCAAAAATCAACTCGAGATGAGAGGTTAGTCCCTGGCTTCGACTCCAGAGGAATACCACCTTACCACAAGCACCTCAAGAGGAGGCTTCTCTCAGCTCTAGGTATGTGAGAGGGACCCTGAGTTTGCGGCCTCAAGTGGAATGGACACCGCGATGCCCTGACTCGAAATAAGGCCGGATATCCCTGCAGTGACTGGAATGCAGGCTCGTCTTGCATCTCCCAAGACGAAAGGGTGTCTGAATCCCCTGTGGAGACCACAGAGAAAGACCTAGTTCCCCACCTCATCGCGACCGGAGGCCTCACATCCTTTGAAAACTCCAGAGGTACGCGGAGATCAGTGCCTCCAAAGGAGACGATGCCTGACTCCTCGTGAAACTTGATAGGAGTCCCAGGATTCCTGTGGCACGTGGAAAGGGACACTTGGTCTCCCGCCTCAGCTGGAGAGGCGTTCCATTTGCCTTGCCAAGCCTCGAGGAGAATCCCGAGTTGTGTCTCGCAACTAGGCAAGAGTCCTGACGTTGCTGAACAAACACGTGTGTGGAAGGGCCATCCCCGTCGTAACTCGAGAATATACCCCAGGTTCCCGTCGCAACTCGAGAAAAACCATGAGACTTCCCCCTCGCCGCGAGATGAGGCCCGATTCCCCTGCACTGCGTGCAGAGCAATTCTGTGTTGCACATCACACATGAAAGGAGCCTTGATTTCCTTGATGGCACTCCAGAGAAACCCCAAGAACACTGTTTCAAGGCTAGAGGGATCCTGAGGTCACTGTAGCAACACGAAAGAGCTCCGTGGACCAAAAATCAACTAGAGATGAGAGGTTAGTCCCTG
The DNA here is from genome assembly GCF_910594005.1 of Cervus elaphus. Classification (NCBI taxonomy): domain Eukaryota; kingdom Metazoa; phylum Chordata; class Mammalia; order Artiodactyla; family Cervidae; genus Cervus; species Cervus elaphus. The sequence goes on along the minus strand of NW_025316700.1, from coordinate 808,551 downwards.
GCTTCGACTCCAGAGGAATACCACCTAACCACAAGCACCTGAAGAGGAGGCTTCTCTCAGCTCTAGGTATGTGAGAGGGACCCTGAGTTTGCGGCCTCAAGTGGAATGGACACCGCGATGCCCTGACTCGAAATAAGGCCGGATATCCCTGCAGTGACTGGAATGCAGGCTCGTCTTGCATCTCCCAAGACGAAAGGGTGTCTGAATCCCCTGTGGAGACCACAGAGAAAGACCTAGTTCCCCACCTCATCGCGACAGGAGGCCTCAAATCCTTTGAAAACTCCAGAGGTATGCGGAGATCAGTGCCTCCAAAGGAGACGATGCCTGACTCCTCGTGAAACTTGATAGGAGACCCAGGATTCCTGTGGCACGTGGAAAGGGACCCTTGGTCTCCCGTCTCAGCTGGAGAGGCGTCCCAATTGCCCTGCCAAGCCTCGAGGAGAATCCCGAGTTGTCCCTCGCAACTAGGCAGGAGTCCTGACATGGCTGAACACACACGTGTGTGGAAGGGCCATCCCCGTCGTAACTCGAGAATATACCCCAGGTTCCCGCCGCAACTCGAGAAAAACCATGAGACTTCCCCCTCGCCGCGAGATGAGGCCCGATTCCCCTGCACTGCGTGCAGAGCAATTCCGTGTTGCACATCACACATGAAAGGAGCCTTGATTTCCTTCATGGCACTCCAGAGAAACCCCAAGAACACTGTTTCAAGGCTAGAGGGATCCTGAGGTCACTGTAGCAACACGAAAGAGCTCCGTGGACCAAGAATCAACACGAGATGAGAGGTTAGTCCCTGGCTTCGACTCCTGAGGAATACAACCTTACCACAAGCACCTCAAGAGGAGGCTTCTCTCAGCTCTAGGTATGTGAGAGGGATCCTGAGTTTGCGGCCTCAAGTGGAATGGACACCGCGATGCCCTGACTCGAAATAAGGCCGGATATCCCTGCAGTGACTTGAATGCAGGCTCGTCTTGCATCTCCCAAGAAGAAAGGATGTCTGAATCCCCTGTGGAGACCACAGAGAAACACCTAGTTCCCCACCTCATCGCGACCGGAGGCCTCACATCCTTTGAAAACTCCAGAGGTACGCGGAGATCAGTGCCTCCAAAGGAGACGATGCCTGACTCCTCGTGAAACTTGATAGGAGTCCCAGGATTCTTGTGGCACGTGGAAAGGGACCCTTGGTCTCCCGCCTCAGCTGGAGAGGCGGTCCAATTGCCCTGCCAAGCCTCGAGGAGAATCCCGAGTTGTCCCTCGCAACTAGGCAGGAGTCCTGACGTGGCTGAACAAACACGTGGGTGGAAGGGCCATCCCCGTCGTAACTCGAGAATATACCCCAGGTTCCCGCCGCAACTCGAGAAAAACCATGAGACTCTCCCTCGATGCGAGATGAGGCCCGATTCCCCTGTACTGCGTGCAGAGCAATTCCGTGTTGCACATCACACATGAAAGGAGCCTTGATTTCCTTGATGGCACTCCAGAGAAACCCCAAGAACACTGTTTCAAGGATAGAGGGATCCTGAGGTCACTGTAGCAACACGAAAGAACTCTGTGGACCAAAAATCAACTCGAAAAGAGAGGTTAGTCCCTGGATTCGTCTCCAGAGGAATACCACCTTACCACAAGCACCTCAAGAGGAGGCTTCTCTCAGCTCTAGGTATGTGAGAGGGACCCTGAGTTTGCGGCCTCAAGTGGAATTGACACCGCGATGCCCTGACTCGAAATAAGGCCGGATATCCCTGCAGTGACTTCAATGCAGGCTCGTCTTGCATCTCCCAGGACGAAAGGATGTCTGAATCCCCTGTGGAAAGCACAGAGAAAGACTTAGTTCCCCACCTCATCGCGACCGATAGCCTCACATCCTTTGAAAACTCCAGAGGTACGCGGAGATCAGTGCCTCCAAAGGAGACGATGCCTGACTCCTCGTGAAACTTGATAGGAGTCCCAGGATTCTTGTGGCACGTGGAAAGGGACACTTGGTCTCCCGCCTCAGCTGGAGAGGCGTCCCAATTGCCCTGCCAAGCCTCGAGGAGAATCCAGAGTTGTCCCTCGCAACTAGGCAGGAGTCCTGACGTCGCTGAACAAACACGTGGGTGGAAGGGCCATCCCCGTCGTAACTCGAGAATATACCCCAGGTTCCCGCCGCAATTCGAGAAAAACCATGAGACTTCCCCCTCGCCGCGAGATGAGGCCGGATTCCCCTGCACTGCGTGCAGAGCAATTCCGTGTTGCACATCACACATGAAAGGAGCCTTGATTTCCTTCATGGCACTCCAGAGAAACCCCAAGAACACTGCTTCAAGGCTAGAGGGATCCTGAGGTCACTGTAGCAACACGAAAGAGCTCCGTGGACCAAAAATCAACTCGAGATGAGAGGTTAGTCCCTGGCTTCGACTCCAGAGGAATACCACCTTACCACAAGCACCTCAAGAGGAGGCTTCTCTCAGCTCTAGGTATGTGAGAGGGACCCTGAGTTTGCGGCCTCAAGTGGAATGGACACCGCGATGCCCTGACGCGAAATAAGGCTGGATATCCCTGCAGTGACATGAATGCAGGCTCGTCTTGCATCTCCCAAGATGAAAGGATGTCTGAATCCCCTGTGGAGACCACAGAGAAAGACCTAGTTCCCCACCTCATCGCGACCGGAGGCCTCACATCCTTTGAAAACTCCAGAGGTACGCGGAGATCAGTGCCTCCAAAGGAGACGATGCCTGACTCCTCGTGAAACTTGATAGGAGTCCCAGGATTCCTGTGGCACGTGGAAAGGGACCCTTGGTCTCCCGCCTCAGCTGGAGAGGCGTCCCAATTGCCTTGCCAAGCCTCGAGGAGAATCCCGAGTTTTGTCTCGCAACTAGGCAAGAGTCCTGACGTGGCTGAACAAACACGTGTGTGGAAGGGCCATCCCCGTCGTAACTCGAGAATATACCCCAGGTTCCCGTCGCAACTCGAGAAAAACCATGAGACTTCCCCCTCGCCGCGAGATGAGGCCCGATTCCCCTGCACTGCGTGCAGAGCAATTCTGTGTAGCACATCACACATGAAAGGAGCCTTGATTTCCTTCATGGAACTTCAGAGAAACCCCAAGAACACTGTTTCAAGGCTAGAGGGATCCTGAGGTCACTGTAGCAACACGAAAGAGCTCCGTGGGCCAAAAATCAACTCGAGATGAGAGGTTAGTCCCTGGCTTCGACTCCAGAGGAATACCACCTTACCACAAGCACCTCAAGAGGAGGCTTCTCTCAGCTCTAGGTATGTGAGAGGGACCTTGAGTTTGCGGCCTCAAGTGGAATGGACACCGCGATGCCCTGACGCGAAATAAGGCTGGATATCCCTGCAGTGACTTGAATGCAGGCTCGTCTTGCATCTCCCAAGACGAAAGGGTGTCTGAATCCCCTGTGGAGACCACAGAGAAAGACCTAGTTCCCCACCTCATCGCGACAGGAGGCCTCAAATCCTTTGAAAACTCCAGAGGTACGCGGAGATCAGTGCCTCCAAGGAGACGATGCCTGACTCCTCGTGAAACTTGATAGGAGTCCCAGGATTCCTGTGGCACTTGGAAAGGGACACTTGGTCTCCCGCCTCAGCTGGAGAGGCGTCCCAATTGCCCTGCCAAGCCTCGAGGAGAATCCAGAGTTGTCCCTCGCTACTAGGCAGGAGTCCTGACGTCGCTGAAGAAACACGTGGGTGGAAGGGCCATCCCCGTCGTAACTCGAGAATATACCCCAGGTTCCCGCCGCAACTCGAGAAAAACCATGAGACTTCCCCCTCGCCGCGAGATGAGGCCCGATTCCCCTGCACTGCGTGCAGAGCAATTCCGTGTTGCACATCACACATGAAAGGAGCCTTGATTTCCTTGATGGCACTCCAGAGAAACCCCAAGAACACTGTTTCAAGGCTAGAGGGATCCTGAGGTCACTGTAGCAACACGAAAGAGCTCCGTGGGCCAAAAATCAACTCGAGATGAGAGGTTAGTCCCTGGCTTCGACTCCAGAGGAATACCACCTTACCACAAGCACCTCAAGAGGAGGCTTCTCTCAGCTCTAGGTATGTGAGAGGGACCCTGAGTTTGCGGCCTCAAGTGGAATGGACACCGCGATGCCCTGACGCGAAATAAGGCTAGATATCCCTGCAGTGACTTGAATGCAGGCTCGTCTTGCATCTCCCAAGATGAAAGGATGTCTGAATCCCCTGTGGAGACCACAGAGAAAGACCTAGTTCCCCACCTCATCGCGACCGGAGGCCTCACATCCTTTGAAAACTCCAGAGGTACGCGGAGATCAGTGCCTCCAAAGGAGACGATGCCTGACTCCTAGTGAAACTTGATAGGAGTCCCAGGATTCCTGTGGCACGTGGAAAGGGACCCTTGGTCTCCCGCCTCAGCTGGAGAGGCGTCCCAATTGCCTTGCCAAGCCTCGAGGAGAATCCCGAGTTGTGTCTCGCAACTAGGCAAGAGTCCTGACGTCGCTGAACAAACACGTGTGTGGAAGGGCCATCCCCGTCGTAACTCGAGAATATACCCCAGGTTCCCGCCGCAACTCGAGAAAAACCATGAGACTTCCCCCTCGCCGCGAGATGAGGCCCGATTCCCCTGCACTGCGTGCAGAGCAATTCTGTGTTGCACATCACACATGAAAGGAGCCTTGATTTCCTTCATGGCACTCCAGAGAAACCCCAAGAACACTGTTTCAAGGCTAGAGGGATCCTGAGGTCACTGTAGCAACACGAAAGAGCTCCGTGGACCAAAAATCAACTCGAGATGAGAGGTTAGTCCCTGGCTTCGACTCCAGAGGAATACCACCTTACCACAAGCACCTCAAGAGGAGGCTTCTCTCAGCTCTAGGTATGTGAGAGGGACCCTGAGTTTGCGGCCTCAAGTGGAATGGACACCGCGATGCCCTGACTCGAAATAAGGCCGGATATCCCTGCAGTGACTGGAATGCAGGCTCGTCTTGCATCTCCCAAGACGAAAGGGTGTCTGAATCCCCTGTAGAGACCACAGAGAAAGACCTAGTTCCCCACCTCATCGCGACAGGAGGCCTCAAATCCTTTGAAAACTCCAGAGGTATGCGGAGATCAGTGCCTCCAAAGGAGACGATGCCTGACTCCTCGTGAAACTTGATAGGAGACCCAGGATTCCTGTGGCACGTGGAAAGGGACCCTTGGTCTCCCGTCTCAGCTGGAGAGGCGTCCCAATTGCTCTGCAAAGCCTCGAGGAGAATCCCGAGTTGTCCCTCGCAACTAGGCAGGAGTCCTGACATGGCTGAACACACACGTGTGTGGAAGGGTCATCCCCGTCGTAACTCGAGAATATACCCCAGGTTCCCGCCGCAACTCGAGAAAAACCATGAGACTTCCCCCTCGCCGAGAGATGAAGCCCGATTCCCCTGCACTGCGTGCAGAGCAATTCCGTGTTGCACATCACACATGAAAGGAGCCTTGATTTTCTTGATGGCACTCCAGAGAAACCCCAAGAACACTGTTTCAAGGCTAGAGGGATCCTGAGGTCCCTGTAGCAACACGAAAGAGCTCCGTGGACCAAGAATCAACACGAGATGAGAGGTTAGTCCCTGGCTTCGACTCCTGAGGAATACCACCTTACCACAAGCACCTCAAGAGGAGGCTTCTCTCAGCTCTAGGTATGTGAGAGGGATCCTGAGTTTGCGGCCTCAAGTGGAATGAACACCGCGATGCCCTGAGTCGAAATAAGGCCGGATATCCCTGCAGTGACTTGAATGCCGGCTCGTCTTGCATCTGCCAAGAAGAAAGGATGTCTGAATCCCCTGTGGAGACCACAGAGAAACACCTAGTTCCCCACCTCATCGCGACCGGAGGCCTCACATCCTTTGAAAACTCCAGAGGTACGCGGAGATCAGTGCCTCCAAAGGAGACGATGCCTGACTCCTCGTGAAACTTGATAGGAGTCCCAGGATTCCTGTGGCACTTGGAAAGGGACCCTTGGTCTCCCGCCTCAGCTGGAGAGGCGTCCCAATTGCCCTGCCAAGCCTCGAGGAGAATCCAGAGTTGTCCCTCGCAACTAGGCAGGAGTCCTGACGTGGCTGAAGAAACACGTGGGTGGAAGGGCCATCCCCGTCGTAACTCGAGAATATACCCCAGGTTCCCGCCGCAACTCGAGAAAAACCATGAGACTTCCCCCTCGATGCGAGATGAGGCCCGATTCCCCTGCACTGCGTGCAGAGCAATTCCGTCTTGCACATCACACATGAAAGGAGCCTTGATTTCCTTGATGGCACTCCAGAGAAACCCCAAGAACACTGTTTCAAGGCTAGAGGGATCCTGAGGTCACTGTAGCAACACGAAAGAGCTCCGTGGGCCAAAAATCAACTCGAGATGAGAGGTTAGTCCCTGGCTTCGACTCCAGAGGAATACCACCTTACCACAAGCACCTCAAGAGGAGGCTTCTCTCAGCTCTAGGTATGTGAGAGGGACCCTGAGTTTGCGGCCTCAAGTGGAATGGACACCGCGATGCCCTGACGCGAAATAAGGCTGGATATCACTGCAGTGACTTGAATGCAGGCTCGTCTTGCATCTCCCAAGATGAAAGGATGTCTGAATCCCCTGTGGAGACCACAGAGAAAGACCTAGTTCCCCACCTCATCGCGACCGGAGGCCTCACATCCTTTGAAAACTCCAGAGGTACGCGGAGATCAGTGCCTCCAAAGAAGACGATGCCTGACTCCTCGTGAAACTTGATAGGAGTCCCAGGATTCCTGTGGCACGTGTAAAGGGACCCTTGGTCTCCCGCCTCAGCTGGAGAGGCGTCCCAATTGCCTTGCCAAGCCTCGAGGAGAATCCCGAGTTGTGTCTCGCAACTAGGCAAGAGTCCTGACGTGGCTGAACAAACACGTGTGTGGAAGGGCCATCCCCGTCGTAACTCGAGAATATACCCCAGGTTCCCGCCGCAACTCGAGAAAAACCATGAGACTTCCCCCTCGCCGCGAGATGAGGCCCGATTCCCCTGCACTGCGTGCAGAGCAATTCTGTGTTGCACATCACACATGAAAGGAGCCTTGATTTCCTTGATGGCACTCCAGAGAAACCCCAAGAACACTGTTTCAAGGCTAGAGGGATCCTGAGGTCACTGTAGCAACACGAAAGAGCTCCGTGGACCAAAAATCAACTCGAGATGAGAGGTTAGTCCCTGGCTTCGACTCCAGAGGAATACCACCTTACCACAAGCACCTCAAGAGGAGGCTTCTCTCAGCTCTAGGTATGTGAGAGGGACCCTGAGTTTGCGGCCTCAAGTGGAATGGACACCGCGATGCCCTGACTCGAAATAAGGCCGGATATCCCTGCAGTGACTGGAATGCAGGCTTGTCTTGCATCTCCCAAGACGAAAGGGTGTCTGAATCCCCTGTGGAGACCACAGAGAAAGACCTAGTTCCCCACCTCATCGCGACAGGAGGCCTCAAATCCTTTGAAAACTCCAGAGGTATGCGGAGATCAGTGCCTCCAAAGGAGACGATGCCTGACTCCTCGTGAAACTTGATAGGAGACCCAGGATTCCTGTGGCACGTGGAAAGGGACCCTTGGTCTCCCGTCTCAGCTGGAGAGGCGTCCCAATTGCCCTGCAAAGCCTCGAGGAGAATCCCGAGTTGTCCCTCGCAACTAGGCAGGAGTCCTGACATGGCTGAACACACACGTGTGTGGAAGGGCCATCCCCGTCGTAACTCGAGAATATACCCCAGGTTCCCACCGCAACTCGAGAAAAACCATGAGACTTCCCCCTCGCCGCGAGATGAGGCCCGATTACCCTGCACTGCGTGCAGAGCAATTCCGTGTTGCACATCACACATGAAAGGAGCCTTGATTTCCTTGATGGCACTCCAGAGAAACCCCAAGAACACTGTTTCAAGGCTAGAGGGATCCTGAGGTCACTGTAGCAACACGAAAGAGCTCCGTGGACCAAGAATCAACACGAGATGAGAGGTTAGTCCCTGGCTTCGACTCCTGAGGAATACCACCTTACCACAAGCACCTCAAGAGGAGGCTTCTCTCAGCTCTAGGTATGTGAGAGGGATCCTGAGTTTGCGGCCTCAAGTGGAATGGACACCGCGATGCCCTGAGTCGAAATAAAGCCGGATATCCCTGCAGTGACTTGAATGCAGGCTCGTCTTGCATCTCCCAAGATGAAAGGATGTCTGAATCCCCTGTGGAGACCACAGAGAAAGACCTAGTTCCCCACCTCATCGCGACCGGAGGCCTCACATCCTTTGAAAACTCCAGAGGTACGCGGAGATCAGTGCCTCCAAAGGAGACGATGCCTGACTCCTCGTGAAACTTGATAGGAGTCCCAGGATTCTTGTGGCACGTGGAAAGGGACCCTTGGTCTCCCGCCTCAGCTGGAGAGGCGTTCCAATTGCCCTGCCAAGCCTCGAGGAGAATCCCGAGTTGTCCCTCGCAACTAGGCAGGAGTCCTGACGTGGCTGAACAAACACGTGGGTGGAAGGGCCATCCCCGTCGTAACTCGAGAATATACCCCAGGTTCACGCCGCAACTCGAGAAAAACCATGAGACTTCCCCCTCAATGCGAGATGAGGCCCGATTCCCCTGTACTGCGTGCAGAGCAATTCCGTCTTGCACATCACACATGAAAGGAGCCTTGATTTCCTTGATGGCACTCCAGAGAAACCCCAAGAACACTGTTTCAAGGATAGAGGGATCCTGAGGTCACTGTAGCAACACGAAAGAACTCTGTGGACCAAAAATCAACTCGAAAAGAGAGGTTAGTCCCTGGATTCGTCTCCAGAGGAATACCACCTTACCACAAGCACCTCAAGAGGAGGCTTCTCTCAGCTCTAGGTATGTGAGAGGGACCCTGAGTTTGCGGCCTCAAGTGGAATGGACACCGCAATGCCCTGACTCGAAATAAGGCCGGATATCCCTGCAGTGACTTCAATGCAGGCTCGTCTTGCATCTGCCAGGACGAAAGGATGTCTGAATCCCCTGTGGAAAGCACAGAGAAAGACCTAGTTCCCCACCTCATCGCGACCGATAGCCTCACATCCTTTGAAAACTCCAGAGGTACGCGGAGATCAGTGCCTCCAAAGGAGATGATGCCTGACTCCTCGTGAAACTTGATAGGAGTCCCAGGATTCCTGTGGCACTTGGAAAGGGACACTTGGTCTCCCGCCTCAGCTGGAGAGGCTTCCCAATTGCCCTGCCAAGCCTCGAGGAGAATCCCGAGTTGTCCCTCGCAACTAGGCAGGAGTCCTGACGTGGCTGAAGAAACACGTGGGTGGAAGGGCCATCCCCGTCGTAACTCGAGAATATACCCCAGGTTCCCGCCGCAACTCGAGAAAAACCATGAGACTTCCCCCTCGCCGCAAGATGAGGCCCGATTCCCCTGCACTGCGTGCAGAGCAATTCCGTGTTGCACATCACACATGAAAGGAGCCTTGATTTCATTGATGGCACTCCAGAGAAACCCCAAGAACACTGTTTCAAGGCTCGAGGGATCCTGAGGTCACTGTAGCAACACGAAAGAGCTCCTTGGGCCAAAAATCAACTCGAGATGAGAGGTTAGTCCCTGACTTCGACTCCAGAGGAATACCACCTTACCACAAGCACCTCAAGAGTAGGCTTCTCTCAGCTCTAGGTATGTGAGAGGGACCCTGAGTTAGCGGCCTCAAGTGGAATGGACACCGCGATGCCCTGACGCGAAATAAGGCTGGATATTCCTGCAGTGACTTCAATGCAGGCTCGTCTTGCATCTCCCAAGATGAAAGGATGTGTGAATCCCCTGTGGAGACCACAGAGAAAGACCGAGTTCCCCACCTCATCGCGACGGGAGGCCTCACATCCTTTGAAAACTCCAGAGGTTCGCGGAGATCAGTGCCTCCAAAGGAGACGATTCCTGACTCCTCGTGAAACTTGATAGGAGTCCCAGGATTCCTGTGGCACGTGGAAAGGGACCCTTGGTCTCCCGCCTCAGCTGGAGAGGCGTCCCAATTGCCTTGCCAAGCCTTGAGGAGAATCCCGAGTTGTGTCTCGCAACTAGGCAAGAGTCCTGACGTGGCTGAACTAACACGTGTGTGGAAGGGCCATTCCCGTGGTAACTCGAGAATATCCCCCAAGTTCCCGCCGCAACTCTAGAAAAACCATGAGACTTGCCCCTCGCCGCGAGATGAGGCCCGATTCCCCTGCACTGCGTGCAGAGCAATTCTGTGTTGCACATCACACATGAAAGGAGCCTTGATTTCCTTCATGGCACTCCAGAGATTCCCCAAGAACACTGTTTCAAGGCTAGAAGGATCCTGAGGTCACTGTAGCAACACGAAAGAGCTCCGTGGACCAAAAATCAACTCGAGATGAGAGGTTAGTCCCTGGCTTCGACTCCAGAGGAATACCACCTTACCACAAGCACCTCAAGAGGAGGCTTCTCTCAGCTCTAGGTATGTGAGAGGGACCCTGAGTTTGCGGCCTCAAGTGGAATGGACACCGCGATGCCCTGACTCGAAATAAGGCCGGATATCCCTGCAGTGACTGGAATGCAGGCTCGTCTTGCATCTCCCAAGACGAAAGGGTGTCTGAATCCCCTGTGGAGACCACAGAGAAAGACCTAGTTCCCCACCTCATCGCGACAGGAGGCCTCAAATCCTTTGAAAACTCCAGAGGTATGCGGAGATCAGTGCCTCCAAAGGAGACGATGCCTGACTCCTCGTGAAACTTGATAGGAGACCCAGGATTCCTGTGGCACGTGGAAAGGGACACTTGGTCTCCCGTCTCAGCTGGAGAGGCGTCCCAATTGCCCTGCCAAGCCTCGAGGAGAATCCAGAGTTGTCCCTCGCAAGTAGGCAGGAGTCCTGACGTCGCTGAAGAAACACGTGGGTGGAAGGGCCATCCCCGTCGTAACTCGAGAATATACCCCAGGTTCCCGCCGCAACTCGAGAAAAACCATGAGACTTCCCCCTCGCCGCGAGATGAGGCCCGACCCGATTCCCCTGCACTGCGTGCAGAGCAATTCCGTGTTGCATATCACACATGAAAGGAGCCTTGATTTCCTTGATGGCACTCCAGAGAAACCCCAAGAACACTGTTTCAAGGCTAGAGGGATCCTGAGGTCACTGTAGCAACACGAAAGAGCTCCGTGGACCAAGAATCAACACGAGATGAGAGGTTAGTCCCTGGGTTCGACTCCTGAGGAATACCACCTTACCACAAGCACCTCAAGAGGAGGCTTCTCTCAGCTCTAGGTATGTGAGAGGGACCCTGAGTTTGCGGCCTCAAGTGGAATGGACACCGCGATGCCCTGACTCGAAATAAGGCCGGATATCCCTGCAGTGTCTTCAATGCAGGCTCGTCTTGCATCTCCCAGGACAAAAGGATGTCTGAATCCCCTGTGGAAAGCACAGAGAAAGACTTAGTTCCCCACCTCATCGCGACCGATAGCATCACATCCTTTGAAAACTCCAGAGGTATGCGGAGATCAGTGCCTCCAAAGGAGACGATGCCTGACTCCTCGTGAAACTTGATAGGAGTCCCAGGATTCCTGTGGCACTTGGAAAGGGACACTTGGTCTCCCGCCTCAGCTGGAGAGGCGTCCCAATTGCCCTGCCAAGCCTCGAGGAGAATCCCGAGTTGTCCCTCGCAACTAGGCAGGAGTCCTGACGTGGCTGAAGAAACACGTGGGTGGAAGGGCCATCCCCGTCGTAACTCGAGAATATACCCCAGGTTCCCGCCGCAACTCGAGAAAAACCATGAGACTTCCCCCTCGCCGCAAGATGAGGCCCGATTCCCCTGCACTGCGTGCAGAGCAATTCCGTGTTGCACATCACACATGAAAGGAGCCTTGATTTCCTTGATGGCACTCCAGAGAAACCCCAAGAACACTGTTTCAAGGCTAGAGGGATCCTGAGGTCACTGTAGCAACACGAAAGAGCTCCTTGGGCCAAAAATCAACTCGAGATGAGAGGTTAGTCCCTGGCTTCGACTCCAGAGGAATACCACCTTACCACAAGCACCTCAAGAGGAGGCTTCTCTCAGCTCTAGGTATGTGAGAGGGCCCCTGAGTTTGCGGCCTCAAGTGGAATGGACACCGCGATGCCCTGACGCGAAATAAGGCTGGATATTCCTGCAGTGACTTCAATGCAGGCTCGTCTTGCATCTCCCAAGATGAAAGGATGTCTGAATCCCCTGTGGAGACCACAGAGAAAGACCTAGTTCCCCACCTCATCGCGACAGGAGGCCTCAAATCCTTTGAAAACTCCAGAGATACGTGGAGATCAGTGCCTCCAAAGGAGACGATGCCTGACTCCTCGTGAAACTTGATAGGAGTCCCAGGATTCCTGTGGCACTTGGAAAGGGACCCTTGGTCTCCCGCCTCAGCTGGAGAGGCGTCCCAATTGCCTTGCCAAGCCTCGAGGAGAATCCCGAGTTGTGTCTCGCAACTAGGCAAGAGTCCTGACGTGGCTGAACAAACACGTGTGTGGAAGGGCCATCCCCGTCGTAACTCGAGAATATACCCCAGGTTCCCGCCGCAACTCGAGAAAAACCATGAGACTTCCCCCTCGATGCGAGATGAGGCCCGATTCCCCTGCACTGCGTGCAGAGCAATTCCGTGTTGCACATCACACATGAAAGGAGCCTTGATTTCCTTCATGGCACTCCAGAGAAACCCCAAGAACACTGTTTCAAGGCTAGAGGGATCCTGAGGTCACTGTAGCAACACGAAAGAGCTCCGTGGACCAAGAATCAACACGAGATGAGAGGTTAGTCCCTGGCTTCGACTCCAGAGGAATACCACCTTACCACAAGCACCTCAAGAGGAGGCTTCTCTCAGCTCTAGGTATGTGAGAGGGACCCTGAGTTTGCGGCCTCAAGTGGAATGGACACCGCGATGCCCTGACTCGAAATAAGGCCGGATATCCCTGCAGTGACTGGAATGCAGGCTCGTCTTGCATCTCCCAAGAAGAAAGGATGTCTGAATCCCCTGTGGAGACCACAGAGAAAGACCTAGTTCCCCACCTCATCGCGACAGGAGGCCTCAAATCCTTTGAAAACTCCAGAGGTATGCGGAGATCAGTGCCTCCAAAGGAGACGATGCCTGACTCCTCTTGAATCTTGATAGGAGACCCAGGATTCCTGTGGCACGTGGAAAGGGACCCTTGGTCTCCCGTCTCAGCTGGAGAGGCGTCCCAATTGCCCTGCAAAGCCTCGAGGAGAATCCCGAGTTGTCCCTCGCAACTAGGCAGGAGTCCTGACATGGCTGAACACACACGTGTGTGGAAGCGCCATCCCCGTCGTAACTCGAGAATATACCCCAGGTTCCCGCCGCAACTCGAGAAAAAACCATGAGACTTCCCCCTCGCCGCGAGATGAAGCCCGATTCCCCTGCACTGCGTACAGAGCAATTCCGTGTTGCATATCACACATGACAGGAGCCTTGATTTCCTTGATGGCACTCCAGAGAAACCCCAAGAACACTGTTTCAAGGATAGAGGGATCCTGAGGTCACTGTAGCAACACGAAAGAGCTCCGTGGACCAAGAATCAACACGAGATGAGAGGTTAGTCCCTGGCTTCGACTCCTGAGGAATACCACCTTACCACAAGCACCTCAAGAGGAGGCTTCTCTCAGCTCTAAGTATGTGAGAGGGATCCTGAGTTTGCGGCCTCAAGTGGAATGGACACCGCGATGCCCTGACTCGAAATAAGGCCAGATATCCCTGCAGTGACTTGAATGCAGGCTCGTCTTGCATCTCCCAAGAAGAAAGGATGTTTGAATCCCCTGTGGAGACCACAGAGAAACACCTAGTTCCCCACCTCATCGCGACCGGAGGCCTCACATCCTTTGAAAACTCCAGAGGTACGCGGAGATCAGTGCCTCCAAAGGAGACGATGCCTGACTCCTCGTGAAACTTGATAGGAGTCCCAGGATTCTTGTGGCACGTGGAAAGGGACCCTTGGTCTCCCGCCTCAGCTGGAGAGGCGTTCCAATTGCCCTGCCAAGCCTCGAGGAGAATCCCGAGTTGTCCCTCGCAACTAGGCAGGAGTCCTGACGTGGCTGAACAAACACGTGGGTGGAAGGGCCATCCCCGTCTTAACTCGAGAATATACCCCAGGTTCCCGCCGCAACTCGAGAAAAACCATGAGACTTCCCCCTCGATGCGAGATGAGGCCCGATTCCCCTGTACTGCGTGCAGAGCTATTCCGTCTTGCACATCACTCATGAAAGGAGCCTTGATTTCCTTGATGGCACTCCAGAGAAACCCCAAGAACACTGTTTCAAGTATAGAGGGATCCTGAGGTCACTGTAGCAACACGAAAGAACTCTGTGGACCAAAAATCAACTCGAAAAGAGAGGTTAGTCCCTGGATTCGTCTCCAGAGGAATACCACCTTACCACAAGCACCTCAAGAGTAGGCTTCTCTCAGCTCTAGGTATGTGAGAGGGACCCTGAGTTTGCGGCCTCAAGTGGAATGGACACCGCGATGCCCTGACTCAAAATAAGGCCGGATATCCCTGCAGTGACTTCAATGCAGGCTCGTCTTGCATCTCCCAGGACAAAAGGATGTCTGAATCCCCTGTGGAAAGCACAGAGAAAGACTTAGTTCCCCACCTCATCGCGACCGATAGCATCACATCCTTTGAAAACTCCAGAGGTATGCGGAGATCAGTGCCTCCAAAGGAGACGATGCCTGACTCCTCGTGAAACTTGATAGGAGTCCCAGGATTCCTGTGGCACGTGGAAAGGGACCCTTGGTCTCCCGCCTCAGCTGGAGAGGCGTCCCAATTGCCCTGCCAAGCCTCGAGGAGAATCCCGAGTTGTCCCTCGCAACTAGGCAGGAGTCCTGACGTGGCTGAAGAAACACGTGGGTGGAAGGGCCATCCCCGTCGTAACTCGAGAATATACCCCAGGTTCCCGCCGCAACTCGAGAAAAACCATGAGACTTCCCCCTCGCCGCGAGATGAGGCCCGATTCCCCTGCACTGCGTGCAGAGCAATTCCGTGTTGCACATCACACATGAAAGGAGCCTTGATTTCCTTGATGGCACTCCAGAGAAACCCCAAGAACACTGTTTCAAGGCTAGAGGGATCCTGAGGTCACTGTAGCAACACGAAAGAGCTCCTTGGGCCAAAAATCAACTCGAGATGAGAGGTTAGTCCCTGGCTTCGACTCCAGAGGAATACCACCTTACCACAAGCACCTCAAGAGGAGGCTTCTCTCAGCTCTAGGTATGTGAGAGGGCCCCTGAGTTTGCGGCCTCAAGTGGAATGGACACCGCGATGCCCTGACGCGAAATAAGGCTGGATATTCCTGCAGTGACTTCAATGCAGGCTCGTCTTGCATCTCCCAAGATGAAAGGATGTCTGAATCCCCTGTGGAGACCACAGAGAAAGACCTAGTTCCCCACCTCATCGCGACCGGAGGCCTCACATCCTTTGAAAACTCCAGAGGTTCGCGGAGATCAGTGCCTCCAAAGGAGACGATTCCTGACTCCTCGTGAAACTTGATAGGAGTCCCAGGATTCCTGTGGCACGTGGAAAGGGACCCTTGGTCTCCCAACTCAGCTGGAGAGGCGTCCCAATTGCCCTGCAAAGCCTCGAGGAGAATCCCGAGTTGTCCCTCGCAACTAGGCAGGAGTCCTGACATGGCTGAACACACACGTGTGTGGAAGCGCCATCCCCGTCGTAACTCGAGAATATACCCCAGGTTCCCGCCGCAACTCGAGAAAAAACCATGAGACTTCCCCCTCGCCGCGAGATGAAGCCCGATTCCCCTGCACTGCGTACAGAGCAATTCCGTGTTGCATATCACACATGACAGGAGCCTTGATTTCCTTGATGGCACTCCAGAGAAACCCCAAGAACACTGTTTCAAGGATAGAGGGATCCTGAGGTCACTGTAGCAACACGAAAGAGCTCCGTGGACCAAGAATCAACACGAGATGAGAGGTTAGTCCCTGGCTTCGACTCCTGAGGAATACCACCTTACCACAAGCACCTCAAGAGGAGGCTTCTCTCAGCTCTAAGTATGTGAGAGGGATCCTGAGTTTGCGGCCTCAAGTGGAATGGACACCGCGATGCCCTGACTCGAAATAAGGCCAGATATCCCTGCAGTGACTTGAATGCAGGCTCGTCTTGCATCTCCCAAGAAGAAAGGATGTTTGAATCCCCTGTGGAGACCACAGAGAAACACCTAGTTCCCCACCTCATCGCGACCGGAGGCCTCACATCCTTTGAAAACTCCAGAGGTACGCGGAGATCAGTGCCTCCAAAGGAGACGATGCCTGACTCCTCGTGAAACTTGATAGGAGTCCCAGGATTCTTGTGGCACGTGGAAAGGGACCCTTGGTCTCCCGCCTCAGCTGGAGAGGCGTTCCAATTGCCCTGCCAAGCCTCGAGGAGAATCCCGAGTTGTCCCTCGCAACTAGGCAGGAGTCCTGACGTGGCTGAACAAACACGTGGGTGGAAGGGCCATCCCCGTCTTAACTCGAGAATATACCCCAGGTTCCCGCCGCAACTCGAGAAAAACCATGAGACTTCCCCCTCGATGCGAGATGAGGCCCGATTCCCCTGTACTGCGTGCAGAGCTATTCCGTCTTGCACATCACTCATGAAAGGAGCCTTGATTTCCTTGATGGCACTCCAGAGAAACCCCAAGAACACTGTTTCAAGTATAGAGGGATCCTGAGGTCACTGTAGCAACACGAAAGAACTCTGTGGACCAAAAATCAACTCGAAAAGAGAGGTTAGTCCCTGGATTCGTCTCCAGAGGAATACCACCTTACCACAAGCACCTCAAGAGTAGGCTTCTCTCAGCTCTAGGTATGTGAGAGGGACCCTGAGTTTGCGGCCTCAAGTGGAATGGACACCGCGATGCCCTGACTCAAAATAAGGCCGGATATCCCTGCAGTGACTTCAATGCAGGCTCGTCTTGCATCTCCCAGGACAAAAGGATGTCTGAATCCCCTGTGGAAAGCACAGAGAAAGACTTAGTTCCCCACCTCATCGCGACCGATAGCATCACATCCTTTGAAAACTCCAGAGGTATGCGGAGATCAGTGCCTCCAAAGGAGACGATGCCTGACTCCTCGTGAAACTTGATAGGAGTCCCAGGATTCCTGTGGCACGTGGAAAGGGACCCTTGGTCTCCCGCCTCAGCTGGAGAGGCGTCCCAATTGCCCTGCCAAGCCTCGAGGAGAATCCCGAGTTGTCCCTCGCAACTAGGCAGGAGTCCTGACGTGGCTGAAGAAACACGTGGGTGGAAGGGCCATCCCCGTCGTAACTCGAGAATATACCCCAGGTTCCCGCCGCAACTCGAGAAAAACCATGAGACTTCCCCCTCGCCGCGAGATGAGGCCCGATTCCCCTGCACTGCGTGCAGAGCAATTCCGTGTTGCACATCACACATGAAAGGAGCCTTGATTTCCTTGATGGCACTCCAGAGAAACCCCAAGAACACTGTTTCAAGGCTAGAGGGATCCTGAGGTCACTGTAGCAACACGAAAGAGCTCCTTGGGCCAAAAATCAACTCGAGATGAGAGGTTAGTCCCTGGCTTCGACTCCAGAGGAATACCACCTTACCACAAGCACCTCAAGAGGAGGCTTCTCTCAGCTCTAGGTATGTGAGAGGGCCCCTGAGTTTGCGGCCTCAAGTGGAATGGACACCGCGATGCCCTGACGCGAAATAAGGCTGGATATTCCTGCAGTGACTTCAATGCAGGCTCGTCTTGCATCTCCCAAGATGAAAGGATGTCTGAATCCCCTGTGGAGACCACAGAGAAAGACCTAGTTCCCCACCTCATCGCGACCGGAGGCCTCACATCCTTTGAAAACTCCAGAGGTTCGCGGAGATCAGTGCCTCCAAAGGAGACGATTCCTGACTCCTCGTGAAACTTGATAGGAGTCCCAGGATTCCTGTGGCACGTGGAAAGGGACCCTTGGTCTCCCAACTCAGCTGGAGAGGCGTCCCAATTGCCTTGCCAAGCCTCGAGGAGAATCCCGAGTTGTGTCTCGCAACTAGGCAAGAGTCCTGACGTGGCTGAACTAACACGTGTGTGGAAGGGCCATTCCCGTGGTAACTCGAGAATATCCCCCAAGTTCCCGCCGCAACTCTAGAAAAACCATGAGACTTGCCCCTCGCCGCGAGATGAGGCCCGATTCCCCTGCACTGCGTGCAGAGCAATTCTGTGTTGCACATCACACATGAAAGGAGCCTTGATTTCCTTCATGGCACTCCAGAGATACCCCAAGAACACTGTTTCAAGGCTAGAGGGATCCTGAGGTCACTGTAGCAACACGAAAGAGCTCCGTGGACCAAAAATCAACTCGAGATGAGAGGTTAGTCCCTGGCTTCGACTCCAGAGGAATACCACCTTACCACAAGCACCTCAAGAGGAGGCTTCTCTCAGCTCTAGGTATGTGAGAGGGACCCTGAGTTTGCGGCCTCAAGTGGAATGGACACCGCGATGCCCTGACTCGAAATAAGGCCGGATATCCCTGCAGTGACTGGAATGCAGGCTCGTCTTGCATCTCCCAAGACGAAAGGGTGTCTGAATGCCCTGTGGAGACCACAGAGAAAGACCTAGTTCCCCACCTCATCGCGACAGGAGGCCTCAAATCCTTTGAAAACTCCAGAGGTATGCGGAAATCAGTGCCTCCAAAGGAGACGATGCCTGACTCCTCGTGAAACTTGATAGGAGACCCAGGATTCCTGAGGCACGTGGAAAGGGACCCTTGGTCTCCCGTCTCAGCTGGAGAGGCGTCCCAATTGCCCTGCAAAGCCTCGAGGAGAATCCCGAGTTGTCCCTCGCAAGTAGGCAGGAGTCCTGACGTCGCTGAAGAAACACGTGGGTGGAAGGGCCATCCCCGTCGTAACTCGAGAATATACCCCAGGTTCCCGCCGCAACTCGAGAAAAACCATGAGACTTCCCCCTCGCCGCGAGACGAGGCCCGATTCCCCTGCACTGCGTGCAGAGCAATTCCGTGTTGCACATCACCCATGAAAGGAGCCTTGATTTCCTTGATGGCACTCCAGAGAAACCCCAAGAACACTGTTTCAAGGCTAGAGGGATCCTGAGGTCACTGTAGCAACACGAAAGAGCTCCGTGGACCAAGAATCAACACGAGATGAGAGGTTAGTCCCTGGCTTCGACTCCTGAGGAATACCACCTTACCACAAGTACCTCAAGAGGAGGCTTCTCTCAGCTCTAGGTATGTGAGAGGGACCCTGATTTTGCGGCCTCAAGTGGAATGGACACCGCGATGCCCTGACTCGAAATAAGGAAGGATATCCCTGCAGTGACTTGAATGCAGGCTCGTCTTGCATCTCCCAAGAAGAAAGGATGTCTGAATCCCCTGTGGAGACCACAGAGAAACACCTAGTTCCCCACCTCATCGCGACCGGAGGCCTCACATCCTTTGAAAACTCCAGAGGTACGCGGAGATCAGTGCCTCCAAAGGAGACGATGCCTGACTCCTCGTGAAACTTGATAGGAGTCCCAGGATTCTTGTGGCACATGGAAAGGGACCCTTGGTCTCCCGCCTCAGCTGGAGAGGCGTTCCAATTGCCCTGCCAAGCCTCGAGGAGAATCCCGAGTTGTCCCTCGCAACTAGGCAGGAGTCCTGACGTGGCTGAACAAACACGTGGGTGGAAGGGCCATCCCCGTCGTAACTCGAGAATATACCCCAGGTTCCCGCCGCAACTCGAGAAAAACCATGAGACTTCCCCCTCGATGCGAGATGAGGCCCGATTCCCCTGTACTGCGTGCAGAGCAATTCCGTCTTGCACATCACACATGAAAGGAGCCTTGATTTCCTTGATGGCACTCCAGAGAAACCCCAAGAACACTGTTTCAAGGCTAGAGGGATCCTGAGGTCACTGTAGCAACACGAAAGAACTCTGTGGACCAAAAATCAACTCCAAAAGAGAGGTTAGTCCCTGGATTCGTCTCCAGAGGAATACCACCTTACCACACGCACCTCAAGAGGAGGCTTCTCTCAGCTCTAGGTATGTGAGAGGGACCCTGAGTTTGCGGCCTCAAGTGGAATGGACACCGCGATGCCCTGACTCGAAATAAGGCCGGATATCCCTGCAGTGACTTCAATTCAGGCTCGTCTTGCATCTCCCAGGACGAAAGGATGTCTGAATCCCCTGTGGAAAGCACAGAGAAAGACTGAGTTTCCCACCTCATCGCGACCGATAACCTTACATCCTTTGAAAACTCCAGAGGTACGCGGAGATCAGTGCCTCCAAAGGAGACGATGCCTGACTCCTCGTGAAACTTGATAGGAGTCCCAGGATTCCTGTGGCACTTGGAAAGGGACCCTTGGTCTCCCGCCTCAGCTGGAGAGGCGTCCCAATTGCCCTGCCAAGCCTCGAGGAGAATCCAGAGTTGTCCCTCGCAACTAGGCAGGAGTCCTGACGTCGCTGAACAAACACGTGGGTGGAAGGGTCATCCCCGTCGTAACTCGAGAATATACCCCAGGTTCCCGCCGCAACTCGAGAAAAACCATGAGACTTCCCCCTCGCCGCGAGATGAGGCCCGATTCCCCTGCACTGCGTGCAGAGCAATTCCGTGTTGCACATCACACATGAAAGGAGCCTTGATTTCCTTGATGGCACTCCAGAGAAACCCCAAGAACACTGTTTCAAGGCTAGAGGGATCCTGGGGTCACTGTAGCAACACGAAAGAGCTCCGTGGGCCAAAAATCAACTCGAGATGAGAGGTTAGTCCCTGGCTTCGACTCCAGAGGAATACCACCTTACCACAAGCACCTCAAGAGGAGGCTTCTCTCAGCTCTAGGTATGTGAGAGGGACCCTGAGTTTGCGGCCTCAAGTGGAATGGACACCACGATGCCCTGACGCGAAATAAGGCCGGATATCCCTGCAGTGACTGGAATGCAGGCTCGTCTTGCATCTCCCAAGACGAAAGGGTGTCTGAATGCCCTGTGGAGACCACAGAGAAAGACCTAGTTCCCCACCTCATCGCGACCGGAGGCCTCACATCCTTTGAAAACTCCAGAGGTTCGCGGAGATCAGTGCCTCCAAAGGAGACGATTCCTGACTCCTCGTGAAACTTGATAGGAGTCCCAGGATTCCTGTGGCACGTGGAAAGGGACCCTTGGTCTCCCAACTCAGCTGGAGAGGCGTCCCAATTGCCTTGCCAAGCCTCGAGGAGAATCCCGAGTTGTGTCTCGCAACTAGGCAAGAGTCCTGACGTGGCTGAACTAACACGTGTGTGGAAGGGCCATTCCCGTGGTAACTCGAGAATATCCCCCAAGTTCCCGCCGCAACTCTAGAAAAACCATGAGACTTGCCCCTCGCCGCGAGATGAGGCCCGATTCCCCTGCACTGCGTGCAGAGCAATTCTGTGTTGCACATCACACATGAAAGGAGCCTTGATTTCCTTCATGGCACTCCAGAGATACCCCAAGAACACTGTTTCAAGGCTAGAGGGATCCTGAGGTCACTGTAGCAACACGAAAGAGCTCCGTGGACCAAAAATCAACTCGAGATGAGAGGTTAGTCCCTGGCTTCGACTCCAGAGGAATACCACCTTACCACAAGCACCTCAAGAGGAGGCTTCTCTCAGTTCTAGGTATGTGAGAGGGACCCTGAGTTTGCGGCCTCAAGTGGAATGGACACCGCGATGCCCTGACTCGAAATAAGGCCGGATATCCCTGCAGTGACTGGAATGCAGGCTCGTCTTGCATCTCCCAAGACGAAAGGGTGTCTGAATGCCCTGTGGAGACCACAGAGAAAGACCTAGTTCCCCACCTCATCGCGACAGGAGGCCTCAAATCCTTTGAAAACTCCAGAGGTATGCGGAAATCAGTGCCTCCAAAGGAGACGATGCCTGACTCCTCGTGAAACTTGATAGGAGACCCAGGATTCCTGAGGCACGTGGAAAGGGACCCTTGGTCTCCCGTCTCAGCTGGAGAGGCGTCCCAATTGCCCTGCAAAGCCTCGAGGAGAATCCCGAGTTGTCCCTCGCAAGTAGGCAGGAGTCCTGACGTCGCTGAAGAAACACGTGGGTGGAAGGGCCATCCCCGTCGTAACTCGAGAATATACCCCAGGTTCCCGCCGCAACTCGAGAAAAACCATGAGACTTCCCCCTCGCCGCGAGACGAGGCCCGATTCCCCTGCACTGCGTGCAGAGCAATTCCGTGTTGCACATCACCCATGAAAGGAGCCTTGATTTCCTTGATGGCACTCCAGAGAAACCCCAAGAACACTGTTTCAAGGCTAGAGGGATCCTGAGGTCACTGTAGCAACACGAAAGAGCTCCGTGGACCAAGAATCAACACGAGATGAGAGGTTAGTCCCTGGCTTCGACTCCTGAGGAATACCACCTTACCACAAGTACCTCAAGAGGAGGCTTCTCTCAGCTCTAGGTATGTGAGAGGGACCCTGATTTTGCGGCCTCAAGTGGAATGGACACCGCGATGCCCTGACTCGAAATAAG
Organism: Cervus elaphus; assembly: GCF_910594005.1. Taxonomy (NCBI): domain Eukaryota; kingdom Metazoa; phylum Chordata; class Mammalia; order Artiodactyla; family Cervidae; genus Cervus; species Cervus elaphus. Next base: position 786,121 of record NW_025316700.1, on the reverse strand, counting down.
GAAGGATATCCCTGCAGTGACTTGAATGCAGGCTCGTCTTGCATCTCCCAAGAAGAAAGGATGTCTGAATCCCCTGTGGAGACCACAGAGAAACACCTAGTTCCCCACCTCATCGCGACCGGAGGCCTCACATCCTTTGAAAACTCCAGAGGTACGCGGAGATCAGTGCCTCCAAAGGAGACGATGCCTGACTCCTCGTGAAACTTGATAGGAGTCCCAGGATTCTTGTGGCACATGGAAAGGGACCCTTGGTCTCCCGCCTCAGCTGGAGAGGCGTTCCAATTGCCCTGCCAAGCCTCGAGGAGAATCCCGAGTTGTCCCTCGCAACTAGGCAGGAGTCCTGACGTGGCTGAACAAACACGTGGGTGGAAGGGCCATCCCCGTCGTAACTCGAGAATATACCCCAGGTTCCCGCCGCAACTCGAGAAAAACCATGAGACTTCCCCCTCGATGCGAGATGAGGCCCGATTCCCCTGTACTGCGTGCAGAGCAATTCCGTCTTGCACATCACACATGAAAGGAGCCTTGATTTCCTTGATGGCACTCCAGAGAAACCCCAAGAACACTGTTTCAAGGCTAGAGGGATCCTGAGGTCACTGTAGCAACACGAAAGAACTCTGTGGACCAAAAATCAACTCCAAAAGAGAGGTTAGTCCCTGGATTCGTCTCCAGAGGAATACCACCTTACCACACGCACCTCAAGAGGAGGCTTCTCTCAGCTCTAGGTATGTGAGAGGGACCCTGAGTTTGCGGCCTCAAGTGGAATGGACACCGCGATGCCCTGACTCGAAATAAGGCCGGATATCCCTGCAGTGACTTCAATTCAGGCTCGTCTTGCATCTCCCAGGACGAAAGGATGTCTGAATCCCCTGTGGAAAGCACAGAGAAAGACTGAGTTTCCCACCTCATCGCGACCGATAACCTTACATCCTTTGAAAACTCCAGAGGTACGCGGAGATCAGTGCCTCCAAAGGAGACGATGCCTGACTCCTCGTGAAACTTGATAGGAGTCCCAGGATTCCTGTGGCACTTGGAAAGGGACCCTTGGTCTCCCGCCTCTGCTGGAGAGGCGTTCCAATTGCCCTGCCAAGCCTCGAGGAGAATCCAGAGTTGTCCCTCGCAACTAGGCAGGAGTCCTGACGTCGCTGAACAAACACGTGGGTGGAAGGGTCATCCCCGTCGTAACTCGAGAATATACCCCAGGTTCCCGCCGCAACTCGAGAAAAACCATGAGACTTCCCCCTCGCCGCGAGATGAGGCCCGATTCCCCTGCACTGCGTGCAGAGCAATTCCGTGTTGCACATCACACATGAAAGGAGCCTTGATTTCCTTGATGGCACTCCAGAGAAACCCCAAGAACACTGTTTCAAGGCTAGAGGGATCCTGGGGTCACTGTAGCAACACGAAAGAGCTCCGTGGGCCAAAAATCAACTCGAGATGAGAGGTTAGTCCCTGGCTTCGACTCCAGAGGAATACCACCTTACCACAAGCACCTCAAGAGGAGGCTTCTCTCAGCTCTAGGTATGTGAGAGGGACCCTGAGTTTGCGGCCTCAAGTGGAATGGACACCACGATGCCCTGACGCGAAATAAGGCCGGATATCCCTGCAGTGACTGGAATGCAGGCTCGTCTTGCATCTCCCAAGACGAAAGGGTGTCTGAATCCCCTGTGGAGACCACAGAGAAAGACCTAGTTCCCCACCTCATCGCGACAGGAGGCCTCAAATCCTTTGAAAACTCCAGAGATACGTGGAGATCAGTGCCTCCAAAGGAGACGATGCCTGTCTCCTCGTGAAACTTGATAGGAGTCCCAGGATTCCTGTGGCACTTGGAAAGGGACACTTGGTCTCCCGCCTCAGCTGGAGAGGCGTCCCAATTGCCTTGACAAGCCTCGAGGAGAATCCCGAGTTGTGTCTCGCAACTAGGCAAGAGTCCTGACGTGGCTGAACAAACACGTGTGTGGAAGGGCCATCCCCGTCGTAACTCGAGAATATACCCCAGGTTCCCGCCGCAACTCGAGAAAAACCATGAGACTTCCCCCTCGCCGCGAGATGAGGCCCGATTCCCCTGCACTGCGTGCAGAGCAATTCCGTGTTGCACATCACACATGAAAGGAGCCTTGATTTCCTTCATGGCACTCCAGAGAAACCCCAAGAACACTGTTTCAAGGCTAGAGGGATCCTCAGGTCACTGTAGCAACACGAAAGAGCTCCGTGGACCAAGAATCAACACGAGATGAGAGGTTAGTCCCTGGCTTCGACTCCAGAGGAATACCACCTTACCACAAGCACCTCAAGAGGAGGCTTCTCTCAGCTCTAGGTATGTGAGAGGGACCCTGAGTTTGCGGCCTCAAGTGGAATGGACACCGCGATGCCCTGACTCGAAATAAGGCCGGATATCCCTGCAGTGACTTCAATGCAGGCTCGTCTTGCATCTCCCAAGAAGAAAGGATGTCTGAATCCCCTGTGGAGACCACAGAGAAACACCTAGTTCCCCACCTCATCGCGACCGGAGGCCTCACATCCTTTGAAAACTCCAGAGGTACGCGGAGATCAGTGCCTCCAAAGGAGACGATGCCTGACTCCTCGTGAAACTTGATAGGAGTCCCAGGATTCTTGTGGCACATGGAAAGGGACCCTTGGTCTCCCGCCTCAGCTGGAGAGGCGTTCCAATTGCCCTGCCAAGCCTCGAGGAGAATCCCGAGTTGTCCCTCGCAACTAGGCAGGATTCCTGACGTGGCTGAACAAACACGTGGGTGGAAGGGCCATCCCCGTCGTAACTCGAGAATATACCCCAGGTTCCCGCCGCAACTCGAGAAAAACCATGAGACTTCCCCCTCGATGCGAGATGAGGCCCGATTCCCCTGTACTGCGTGCAGAGCAATTCCGTCTTGCACATCACACATGAAAGGAGCCTTGATTTCCTTGATGGCACTCCAGAGAAACCCCAAGAACACTGTTTCAAGGATAGAGGGATCCTGAGGTCACTGTAGCAACACGAAAGAACTCTGTGGACCAAAAATCAACTCGAAAAGAGAGGTTAGTCCCTGGATTCGTCTCCAGAGGAATACCACCTTACCACACGCACCTCAAGAGGAGGCTTCTCTCAGCTCTAGGTATGTGAGAGGGACCCTGAGTTTGCGGCCTCAAGTGGAATGGACACCGCGATGCCCTGACTCGAAATAAGGCCGTATATCCCTGCAGTGACTTCAATTCAGGCTCGTCTTGCATCTCCCAGGACGAAAGGATGTCTGAATCCCCTGTGGAAAGCACAGAGAAAGACTTAGTTTCCCACCTCATCGCGACCGATAACCTTACATCCTTTGAAAACTCCAGAGGTACGCGGAGATCAGTGCCTCCAAAGGAGACGATGCCTGACTCCTCGTGAAACTTGATAGGAGTCCCAGGATTCCTGTGGCACTTGGAAAGGGACCCTTGGTCTCCCGCCTCAGCTGGAGAGGCGTCCCAATTGCCCTGCCAAACCTCGAGGAGAATCCAGAGTTGTCCCTTGCAAGTAGGCAGGAGTCCTGACGTCGCTGAAGAAACACGTGGGTGGAAGGGCCATCCCCGTCGTAACTCGAGAATATACCCCAGGTTCCCGCCGCAACTCGAGAAAAACCATGAGACTTCCCCCTCGCCGCGAGATGAGGACCGATTCCCCTGCACTGCGTGCAGAGCAATTCCGTGTTGCACATCACACATGAAAGGAGCCTTGATTTCCTTGATGGCACTCGAGAGAAACCCTAAGAACACTGTTTCAAGGCTAGAGTGATCCTGAGGTCACTGTAGCAACAAGAAAGAGCTCCGTGGACCAAGAATCAACACGAGATGAGAGGTTAGTCCCTGGCTTCGACTCCTGAGGAATACCACCTTACCACAAGCACCTCAAGAGGAGGCTTCTCTCAGCTCTAAGTATGTGAGAGGGATCCTGAGTTTGCGGCCTCAAGTGGAATGGACACCGCGATGCCCTGACTCGAAATAAGGCCGGATATCCCTGCAGTGACTTGAATGCAGGCTCGTCTTGCATCTCCCAAGAAGAAAGGATGTTTGAATCCCCTGTGGAGACCACAGAGAAACACCTAGTTCCCCACCTCATCGCGACCGGAGGCCTCACATCCTTTGAAAACTCCAGAGGTACGCAGAGATCAGTGCCTCCAAAGGAGACGATGCCTGACTCCTCGTGAAACTTGATAGGAGTCCCAGGATTCTTGTGGCACGTGGAAAGGGACCCTTGGTCTCCCGCCTCAGCTGGAGAGGCGTTCCAATTGCCCTGCCAAGCCTCGAGGAGAATCCCGAGTTGCCCCTCGCAACTAGGCAGGAGTCCTGACGTGGCTGAACAAACACGTGGGTGGAAGGGCCATCCCCATTGTAACTCGAGAATATACCCCAGGTTCCCGCCGCAACTCGAGAAAAACCATGAGACTTCCCCCTCGATGCGAGATGAGGCCCGATTCCCCTGTACTGCGTGCAGAGCAATTAAGTCTTGCACATCACACATGAAAGGAGCCTTGATTTCCTTGATGGCACTCCAGAGAAACCCCAAGAACACTGTTTCAAGATAGAGGGATCCTAAGGTCAATGTAGCAACACGAAAGAACTCTGTGGACCAAAAATCAACTCGAAAAGAGAGGTTAGTCCCTGGATTCGTCTCCAGAGGAATACCACCTTACCACAAGCACCTCAAGAGGAGGCTTCTCTCAGCTCTAGGTATGTGAGAGGGACCCTGAGTTTGCGGCCTCAAGTGGAATGGACACCGCGATGCCCTGACTCGAAATAAGGCCGGATATCCCTGCAGTGACTTCAATGCAGGCTCGTCTTGCATCTCCCAGGACGAAAGGATGTCTGAATCCCCTGTGGAAAGCACAGAGAAAGACTTAGTTCCCCACCTCATCGCGACCGATAGCCTCACATCCTTTGAAAACTCCAGAGGTATGCGGAGATCAGTGCCTCCAAAGGAGACGATGCCTGACTCCTCGTGAAACTTGATAGGAGTCCCAGGATTCCTGTGGCACTTGGAAAGGGACCCTTGGTCTCCCGCCTCAGCTGGAGAGGCGTCCCAATTGCCTTGCCAAGCCTCGAGGAGAATCCCGAGTTGTGTCTCGCAACTAGGCAAGAGTCCTGACGTGGCTGAACAAACACGTGTGTGGAAGGGCCATCCCCGTCGTAACTCGAGAATATACCCCAGGTTCCCGCCGCAACTCGAGAAAAACCATGAGACTTCCCCCTCGCCGCGAGATGAGGCCCGATTCCCCTGCACTGCGTGCAGAGCAATTCCGTGTTGCACATCACACATGAAAGGAGCCTTGATTTCCTTCATGGCACTCCAGAGAAACCCCAAGAACACTGTTTCAAGGCTAGAGGGATCCTGAGGTCACTGTAGCAACACGAAAGAGCTCCGTGGACCAAGAATCAACACGAGATGAGAGGTTAGTCCCTGGCTTCGACTCCTGAGGAATACCACCTTACCACAAGCACCTCAAGAGGAGGCTTCTCTCAGCTCTAGGTATGTGAGAGGGACCCTGAGTTTGCGGCCTCAAGTGGAATGGACACCGCGATGCCCTGACTCGAAATAAGGCCGGATATCCCTGCAGTGACTGGAATGCAGGCTCGTCTTGCATCTCCCAAGACGAAAGGGTGACTGAATCCCCTGTGGAGACCACAGAGAAAGACCTAGTTCCCCACCTCATCGCGACAGGAGGCCTCAAATCCTTTGAAAACTCCAGAGGTATGCGGAGATCAGTGCCTCCAAAGGAGACGATGCCTGACTCCTCTTGAATCTTGATAGGAGACCCAGGATTCCTGTGGCACGTGGAAAGGGACCCTTGGTCTCCCGTCTCAGCTGGAGAGGCGTCCCAATTGCCCTGCAAAGCCTCGAGGAGAATCCCGAGTTGTCCCTCGCAACTAGGCAGGAGTCCTGACATGGCTGAACACACACGTGTGTGGAAGCGCCATCCCCGTCGTAACTCGAGAATATACCCCAGGTTCCCGCCGCAACTCGAGAAAAAACCATGAGACTTCCCCCTCGCCGCGAGATGAAGCCCGATTCCCCTGCACTGCGTACAGAGCAATTCCGTGTTGCATATCACACATGACAGGAGCCTTGATTTCCTTGATGGCACTCCAGAGAAACCCCAAGAACACTGTTTCAAGGCTAGAGGGATCGTGAGGTCACTGTAGCAACACGAAAGAGCTCCGTGGACCAAGAATCAACACGAGATGAGAGGTTAGTCCCTGGCTTCGACTCCTGAGGAATACCACCTTACCAGAAGCACCTCAAGAGGAGGCTTCTCTCAGCTCTAAGTATGTGAGAGGGACCCTGAGTTTGCGGCCTCAAGTGGAATGGACACCGCGATGCCCTGACTCGAAATAAGGCCGGATATCCCTGCAGTGACTTGAATGTAGGCTCGTCTTGCATCTCCCAAGAAGAAAGGATGTTTGAATCCCCTGTGGAGACCACAGAGAAACACCTAGTTCCCCACCTCATCGCGACCGGAGGCCTCACATCCTTTGAAAACTCCAGAGGTACGCAGAGATCAGTGCCTCCAAAGGAGACGATGCCTGACTCCTCGTGAAACTTGATAGGAGTCCCAGGATTCTTGTGGCACGTGTAAAGGGACCCTTGGTCTCCCGCCTCAGCTGGAGAGGCGTCCCAATTGCCCTGCCAAGCCTCGAGGAGAATCCCGAGTTGTCCCTCGCAACTAGGCAGGAGTCCTGACGTGGCTGAACAAACACGTGGGTGGAAGGGCCATCCCCGTCGTAACTCGAGAATATACCCCAGGTTCCCGCCGCAACTCGAGAAAAACCATGAGACTTCCCCCTCGATGCGAGATGAGGCCCGATTCCCCTGTACTGCGTGCAGAGCAATTCCGTCTTGCACATCACACATGAAAGGAGCCTTGATTTCCTTGATGGCACTCCAGAGAAACCCCAAGAACACTGTTTCAAGGCTAGAGGGATCCTGAGGTCACTGTAGCAACACGAAAGAACTCTGTGGACCAAAAATCAACTCCAAAAGAGAGGTTAGTCCCTGGATTCGTCTCCAGAGGAATACCACCTTACCACACGCACCTCAAGAGGAGGCTTCTCTCAGCTCTAGGTATGTGAGAGGGACCCTGAGTTTGCGGCCTCAAGTGGAATGGACACCGCGATGCCCTGACTCGAAATAAGGCCGGATATCCCTGCAGTGACTTCAATTCAGGCTCGTCTTGCATCTCCCAGGACGAAAGGATGTCTGAATCCCCTGTGGAAAGCACAGAGAAAGACTGAGTTTCCCACCTCATCGCGACCGATAACCTTACATCCTTTGAAAACTCCAGAGGTACGCGGAGATCAGTGCCTCCAAAGGAGACGATGCCTGACTCCTCGTGAAACTTGATAGGAGTCCCAGGATTCCTGTGGCACTTGGAAAGGGACCCTTGGTCTCCCGCCTCTGCTGGAGAGGCGTTCCAATTGCCCTGCCAAGCCTCGAGGAGAATCCAGAGTTGTCCCTCGCAACTAGGCAGGAGTCCTGACGTCGCTGAACAAACACGTGGGTGGAAGGGTCATCCCCGTCGTAACTCGAGAATATACCCCAGGTTCCCGCCGCAACTCGAGAAAAACCATGAGACTTCCCCCTCGCCGCGAGATGAGGCCCGATTCCCCTGCACTGCGTGCAGAGCAATTCCGTGTTGCACATCACACATGAAAGGAGCCTTGATTTCCTTGATGGCACTCCAGAGAAACCCCAAGAACACTGTTTCAAGGCTAGAGGGATCCTGGGGTCACTGTAGCAACACGAAAGAGCTCCGTGGGCCAAAAATCAACTCGAGATGAGAGGTTAGTCCCTGGCTTCGACTCCAGAGGAATACCACCTTACCACAAGCACCTCAAGAGGAGGCTTCTCTCAGCTCTAGGTATGTGAGAGGGACCCTGAGTTTGCGGCCTCAAGTGGAATGGACACCACGATGCCCTGACGCGAAATAAGGCCGGATATCCCTGCAGTGACTGGAATGCAGGCTCGTCTTGCATCTCCCAAGACGAAAGGGTGTCTGAATCCCCTGTGGAGACCACAGAGAAAGACCTAGTTCCCCACCTCATCGCGACAGGAGGCCTCAAATCCTTTGAAAACTCCAGAGATACGTGGAGATCAGTGCCTCCAAAGGAGACGATGCCTGTCTCCTCGTGAAACTTGATAGGAGTCCCAGGATTCCTGTGGCACTTGGAAAGGGACACTTGGTCTCCCGCCTCAGCTGGAGAGGCGTCCCAATTGCCTTGACAAGCCTCGAGGAGAATCCCGAGTTGTGTCTCGCAACTAGGCAAGAGTCCTGACGTGGCTGAACAAACACGTGTGTGGAAGGGCCATCCCCGTCGTAACTCGAGAATATACCCCAGGTTCCCGCCGCAACTCGAGAAAAACCATGAGACTTCCCCCTCGCCGCGAGATGAGGCCCGATTCCCCTGCACTGCGTGCAGAGCAATTCCGTGTTGCACATCACACATGAAAGGAGCCTTGATTTCCTTCATGGCACTCCAGAGAAACCCCAAGAACACTGTTTCAAGGCTAGAGGGATCCTCAGGTCACTGTAGCAACACGAAAGAGCTCCGTGGACCAAGAATCAACACGAGATGAGAGGTTAGTCCCTGGCTTCGACTCCAGAGGAATACCACCTTACCACAAGCACCTCAAGAGGAGGCTTCTCTCAGCTCTAGGTATGTGAGAGGGACCCTGAGTTTGCGGCCTCAAGTGGAATGGACACCGCGATGCCCTGACTCGAAATAAGGCCGGATATCCCTGCAGTGACTTCAATGCAGGCTCGTCTTGCATCTCCCAAGAAGAAAGGATGTCTGAATCCCCTGTGGAGACCACAGAGAAACACCTAGTTCCCCACCTCATCGCGACCGGAGGCCTCACATCCTTTGAAAACTCCAGAGGTACGCGGAGATCAGTGCCTCCAAAGGAGACGATGCCTGACTCCTCGTGAAACTTGATAGGAGTCCCAGGATTCTTGTGGCACATGGAAAGGGACCCTTGGTCTCCCGCCTCAGCTGGAGAGGCGTTCCAATTGCCCTGCCAAGCCTCGAGGAGAATCCCGAGTTGTCCCTCGCAACTAGGCAGGATTCCTGACGTGGCTGAACAAACACGTGGGTGGAAGGGCCATCCCCGTCGTAACTCGAGAATATACCCCAGGTTCCCGCCGCAACTCGAGAAAAACCAAGAGACTTCCCCCTCGATGCGAGATGAGGCCCGATTCCCCTGTACTGCGTGCAGAGCAATTCCGTCTTGCACATCACACATGAAAGGAGCCTTGATTTCCTTGATGGCACTCCAGAGAAACCCCAAGAACACTGTTTCAAGGATAGAGGGATCCTGAGGTCACTGTAGCAACACGAAAGAACTCTGTGGACCAAAAATCAACTCGAAAAGAGAGGTTAGTCCCTGGATTCGTCTCCAGAGGAATACCACCTTACCACACGCACCTCAAGAGGAGGCTTCTCTCAGCTCTAGGTATGTGAGAGGGACCCTGAGTTTGCGGCCTCAAGTGGAATGGACACCGCGATGCCCTGACTCGAAATAAGGCCGTATATCCCTGCAGTGACTTCAATTCAGGCTCGTCTTGCATCTCCCAGGACGAAAGGATGTCTGAATCCCCTGTGGAAAGCACAGAGAAAGACTTAGTTTCCCACCTCATCGCGACCGATAACCTTACATCCTTTGAAAACTCCAGAGGTACGCGGAGATCAGTGCCTCCAAAGGAGACGATGCCTGACTCCTCGTGAAACTTGATAGGAGTCCCAGGATTCCTGTGGCAATTGGAAAGGGACCCTTGGTCTCCTGCCTCTGCTGGAGAGGCGTCCCAATTTCCCTGCCAAGCCTCGAGGAGAATCCAGAGTTGTCCCTCGCAACTAGGCAGGAGTCCTGACGTCGCTGAAGAAACACGTGGGTGGAAGGGTCATCCCCGTCGTAACTCGAGAATATACCCCAGGTTCCCGCCGCAACTCGAGAAAAACCATGAGACTTCCCCCTCGCCGCGAGATGAGGCCCGATTCCCCTGCACTGCGTGCAGAGCAATTCCGTGTTGCACATCACACATGAAAGGAGCCTTTATTTCCTTGATGGCACTCCAGAGAAACCCCAAGAACACTGTTTCAAGGCTAGAGGGATCCTGGGGTCACTGTACCAACACGAAAGAGCTCCGTGGGCCAAAAATCAACTCGAGATGAGAGGTTAGTCCCTGGCTTCGACTCCAGAGGAATACCACCTTACCACAAGCACCTCAAGAGGAGGCTTCTCTCAGCTCTAGGTATGTGAGAGGGACCCTGAGTTTGCGGCCTCAAGTGGAATGGACACCACGATGCCCTGACGCGAAATAAGGCTGGATATCCCTGCAGTGACTGGAATGCAGGCTCGTCTTGCATCTCCCAAGACGAAAGGGTGTCTGAATCCCCTGTGGAGACCACAGAGAAAGACCTAGTTCCCCACCTCATCGCGACAGGAGGCCTCAAATCCTTTGAAAACTCCAGAGATACGTGGAGATCAGTGCCTCCAAAGGAGACGATGCCTGACTCCTCGTGAAACTTGATAGGAGTCCCAGGATTCCTGTGGCACTTGGAAAGGGACCCTTGGTCTCCCGCCTCAGCTGGAGAGGCGTCCCAATTGCCCTGCCAAACCTCGAGGAGAATCCAGAGTTGTCCCTTGCAAGTAGGCAGGAGTCCTGACGTCGCTGAAGAAACACGTGGGTGGAAGGGCCATCCCCGTCGTAACTCGAGAATATACCCCAGGTTCCCGCCGCAACTCGAGAAAAACCATGAGACTTCCCCCTCGCCGCGAGATGAGGACCGATTCCCCTGCACTGCGTGCAGAGCAATTCCGTGTTGCACATCACACATGAAAGGAGCCTTGATTTCCTTGATGGCACTCGAGAGAAACCCTAAGAACACTGTTTCAAGGCTAGAGTGATCCTGAGGTCACTGTAGCAACAAGAAAGAGCTCCGTGGACCAAGAATCAACACGAGATGAGAGGTTAGTCCCTGGCTTCGACTCCTGAGGAATACCACCTTACCACAAGCACCTCAAGAGGAGGCTTCTCTCAGCTCTAAGTATGTGAGAGGGATCCTGAGTTTGCGGCCTCAAGTGGAATGGACACCGCGATGCCCTGACTCGAAATAAGGCCGGATATCCCTGCAGTGACTTGAATGCAGGCTCGTCTTGCATCTCCCAAGAAGAAAGGATGTTTGAATCCCCTGTGGAGACCACAGAGAAACACCTAGTTCCCCACCTCATCGCGACCGGAGGCCTCACATCCTTTGAAAACTCCAGAGGTACGCAGAGATCAGTGCCTCCAAAGGAGACGATGCCTGACTCCTCGTGAAACTTGATAGGAGTCCCAGGATTCTTGTGGCACGTGGAAAGGGACCCTTGGTCTCCCGCCTCAGCTGGAGAGGCGTTCCAATTGCCCTGCCAAGCCTCGAGGAGAATCCCGAGTTGCCCCTCGCAACTAGGCAGGAGTCCTGACGTGGCTGAACAAACACGTGGGTGGAAGGGCCATCCCCATTGTAACTCGAGAATATACCCCAGGTTCCCGCCGCAACTCGAGAAAAACCATGAGACTTCCCCCTCGATGCGAGATGAGGCCCGATTCCCCTGTACTGCGTGCAGAGCAATTAAGTCTTGCACATCACACATGAAAGGAGCCTTGATTTCCTTGATGGCACTCCAGAGAAACCCCAAGAACACTGTTTCAAGATAGAGGGATCCTAAGGTCAATGTAGCAACACGAAAGAACTCTGTGGACCAAAAATCAACTCGAAAAGAGAGGTTAGTCCCTGGATTCGTCTCCAGAGGAATACCACCTTACCACAAGCACCTCAAGAGGAGGCTTCTCTCAGCTCTAGGTATGTGAGAGGGACCCTGAGTTTGCGGCCTCAAGTGGAATGGACACCGCGATGCCCTGACTCGAAATAAGGCCGGATATCCCTGCAGTGACTTCAATGCAGGCTCGTCTTGCATCTCCCAGGACGAAAGGATGTCTGAATCCCCTGTGGAAAGCACAGAGAAAGACTTAGTTCCCCACCTCATCGCGACCGATAGCCTCACATCCTTTGAAAACTCCAGAGGTATGCGGAGATCAGTGCCTCCAAAGGAGACGATGCCTGACTCCTCGTGAAACTTGATAGGAGTCCCAGGATTCCTGTGGCACTTGGAAAGGGACCCTTGGTCTCCCGCCTCAGCTGGAGAGGCGTCCCAATTGCCTTGCCAAGCCTCGAGGAGAATCCCGAGTTGTGTCTCGCAACTAGGCAAGAGTCCTGACGTGGCTGAACAAACACGTGTGTGGAAGGGCCATCCCCGTCGTAACTCGAGAATATACCCCAGGTTCCCGCCGCAACTCGAGAAAAACCATGAGACTTCCCCCTCGCCGCGAGATGAGGCCCGATTCCCCTGCACTGCGTGCAGAGCAATTCCGTGTTGCACATCACACATGAAAGGAGCCTTGATTTCCTTCATGGCACTCCAGAGAAACCCCAAGAACACTGTTTCAAGGCTAGAGGGATCCTGAGGTCACTGTAGCAACACGAAAGAGCTCCGTGGACCAAGAATCAACACGAGATGAGAGGTTAGTCCCTGGCTTCGACTCCAGAGGAATACCACCTTACCACAAGCACCTCAAGAGGAGGCTTCTCTCAGCTCTAGGTATGTGAGAGGGACCCTGAGTTTGCGGCCTCAAGTGGAATGGACACCGCGATGCCCTGACTCGAAATAAGGCCGGATATCCCTGCAGTGACTGGAATGCAGGCTCGTCTTGCATCTCCCAAGACGAAAGGGTGACTGAATCCCCTGTGGAGACCACAGAGAAAGACCTAGTTCCCCACCTCATCGCGACAGGAGGCCTCAAATCCTTTGAAAACTCCAGAGGTATGCGGAGATCAGTGCCTCCAAAGGAGACGATGCCTGACTCCTCTTGAATCTTGATAGGAGACCCAGGATTCCTGTGGCACGTGGAAAGGGACCCTTGGTCTCCCGTCTCAGCTGGAGAGGCGTCCCAATTGCCCTGCAAAGCCTCGAGGAGAATCCCGAGTTGTCCCTCGCAACTAGGCAGGAGTCCTGACATGGCTGAACACACACGTGTGTGGAAGCGCCATCCCCGTCGTAACTCGAGAATATACCCCAGGTTCCCGCCGCAACTCGAGAAAAAACCATGAGACTTCCCCCTCGCCGCGAGATGAAGCCCGATTCCCCTGCACTGCGTACAGAGCAATTCCGTGTTGCATATCACACATGACAGGAGCCTTGATTTCCTTGATGGCACTCCAGAGAAACCCCAAGAACACTGTTTCAAGGCTAGAGGGATCGTGAGGTCACTGTAGCAACACGAAAGAGCTCCGTGGACCAAGAATCAACACGAGATGAGAGGTTAGTCCCTGGCTTCGACTCCTGAGGAATACCACCTTACCAGAAGCACCTCAAGAGGAGGCTTCTCTCAGCTCTAAGTATGTGAGAGGGACCCTGAGTTTGCGGCCTCAAGTGGAATGGACACCGCGATGCCCTGACTCGAAATAAGGCCGGATATCCCTGCAGTGACTTGAATGTAGGCTCGTCTTGCATCTCCCAAGAAGAAAGGATGTTTGAATCCCCTGTGGAGACCACAGAGAAACACCTAGTTCCCCACCTCATCGCGACCGGAGGCCTCACATCCTTTGAAAACTCCAGAGGTACGCAGAGATCAGTGCCTCCAAAGGAGACGATGCCTGACTCCTCGTGAAACTTGATAGGAGTCCCAGGATTCTTGTGGCACGTGTAAAGGGACCCTTGGTCTCCCGCCTCAGCTGGAGAGGCGTTCCAATTGCCCTGCCAAGCCTCGAGGAGAATCCCGAGTTGCCCCTCGCAACTAGGCAGGAGTCCTGACGTGGCTGAACAAACACGTGGGTGGAAGGGCCATCCCCATTGTAACTCGAGAATATACCCCAGGTTCCCGCCGCAACTCGAGAAAAACCATGAGACTTCCCCCTCGATGCGAGATGAGGCCCGATTCCCCTGTACTGCGTGCAGAGCAATTCCGTCTTGCACATCACACATGAAAGGAGCCTTGATTTCCTTGATGGCACTCCAGAGAAACCCCAAGAACACTGTTTCAAGGATAGAGGGATCCTGAGGTCACTGTAGCAACACGAAAGAACTCTGTGGACCAAAAATCAACTCGAAAAGAGAGGTTAGTCCCTGGATTCGTCTCCAGAGGAATACCACCTTACCACACGCACCTCAAGAGGAGGCTTCTCTCAGCTCTAGGTATGTGAGAGGGACCCTGAGTTTGCGGCCTCAAGTGGAATGGACACCGCGATACCCTGACTCGAAATAAGGCCGGATATCCCTGCAGTGACTTCAATTCAGGCTCGTCTTGCATCTCCCAGGACGAAAGGATGTCTGAATCCCCTGTGGAAAGCACAGAGAAAGACTTAGTTTCCCACCTCATCGCGACCGATAACCTTACATCCTTTGAAAACTCCAGAGGTACGCGGAGATCAGTGCCTCCAAAGGAGACGATGCCTGACTCCTCGTGAAACTTGATAGGAGTCCCAGGATTCCTGTGGCACTTGGAAAGGGACACTTGGTCTCCCGCCTCTGCTGGAGAGGCGTCCCAATTGCCCTGCCAAGCCTCGAGGAGAATCCAGAGTTGTCCCTCGCAACTAGGCAGGAGTCCTGACGTCGCTGAACAAACACGTGGGTGGAAGGGCCATCCCCGTCGTAACTCGAGAATATACCCCAGGTTCCCGCCGCAACTCGAGAAAAACCATGAGACTTCCCCCTCGCCGCGAGATGAGGCCCGATTCCCCTGCACTGCGTGCAGAGCAATTCCGTGTTGCACATCACACATGAAAGGAGCCTTTATTTCCTTGATGGCACTCCAGAAAAACCCCAAGAACACTGTTTCAAGGCTAGAGGGATCCTGGGGTCACTGTAGCAACACGAAAGAGCTCCGTGGGCCAAAAATCAACTCGAGATGAGAGGTTAGTCCCTGGCTTCGACTCCAGAGGAATACCACCTTACCACAAGCACCTCAAGAGGAGGCTTCTCTCAGCTCTAGGTATGTGAGAGGGACCCTGAGTTTGCGGCCTCAAGTGGAATGGACACCACGATGCCCTGACGCGAAATAAGGCCGGATATCCCTGCAGTGACTGGAATGCAGGCTCGTCTTGCATCTCCCAAGACGAAAGGGTGTCTGAATCCCCTGTGGAGACCACAGAGAAAGACCTAGTTCCCCACCTCATCGCGACAGGAGGCCTCAAATCCTTTGAAAACTCCAGAGATACGTGGAGATCAGTGCCTCCAAAGGAGACGATGCCTGACTCCTCGTGAAACTTGATAGGAGTCCCAGGATTCCTGTGGCACTTGGAAAGGGACTCTTGGTCTCCCGCCTCAGCTGGAGAGGCGTCCCAATTGCCTTGCCAAGCCTCGAGGAGAATCCCGAGTTGTGTCTCGCAACTAGGCAAGAGTCCTGACGTGGCTGAACAAACACGTGTGTGGAAGGGCCATCCCCGTCGTAACTCGAGAATATACCCCAGGTTCCCGCCGCAACTCGAGAAAAACCATGAGACTTCCCCCTCGCCGCGAGATGAGGCCCGATTCCCCTGCACTGCGTGCAGAGCAATTCCGTGTTGCACATCACACATGAAAGGAGCCTTGATTTCCTTCATGGCACTCCAGAGAAACACCAAGAACACTGTTTCAAGGCTAGAGGGATCCTGAGGTCACTGTAGCAACACGAAAGAGCTCCGTGGACCAAGAATCAACACGAGATGAGAGGTTAGTCCCTGGCTTCGACTCCTGAGGAATACCACCTTACCACAAGCACCTCAAGAGGAGGCTTCTCTCAGCTCTAGGTATGTGAGAGGGACCCTGAGTTTGCGGCCTCAAGTGGAATGGACACCGCGATGCCCTGACTCGAAATAAGGCCGGATATCCCTGCAGTGACTGGAATGCAGGCTCGTCTTGCATCTCCCAAGACGAAAGGGTGTCTGAATCCCCTGTGGAGACCACAGAGAAAGACCTAGTTCCCCACCTCATCGCGACAGGAGGCCTCAAATCCTTTGAAAACTCCAGAGGTATGCGGAGATCAGTGCCTCCAAAGGAGACGATGCCTGACTCCTCTTGAATCTTGATAGGAGACCCAGGATTCCTGTGGCACGTGGAAAGGGACCCTTGGTCTCCCGTCTCAGCTGGAGAGGCGTCCCAATTGCCCTGCAAAGCCTCGAGGAGAATCCCGAGTTGTCCCTCGCAACTAGGCAGGAGTCCTGACATGGCTGAACACACACGTGTGTGGAAGCGCCATCCCCGTCGTAACTCGAGAATATACCCCAGGTTCCCGCCGCAACTCGAGAAAAAACCGAGACTTCCCCCTCGCCGCGAGATGAAGCCCGATTCCCCTGCACTGCGTACAGAGCAATTCCGTGTTGCATATCACACATGACAGGAGCCTTGATTTCCTTGACGGCACTCCAGAGAAACCCCAAGAACACTGTTTCAAGGCTAGAGGGATCCTGAGGTCACTGTAGCAACACGAAAGAGCTCCGTGGACCAAGAATCAACACGAGATGAGAGGTTAGTCCCTGGCTTCGACTCCTGAGGAATACCACCTTACCACAAGCACCTCAAGAGGAGGCTTCTCTCAGCTCTAAGTATGTGAGAGGGATCCTGAGTTTGCGGCCTCAAGTGGAATGGACACCGCGATGCCCTGACTCGAAATAAGGCCGGATATCCCTGCAGTGACTTGAATGCAGGCTCGTCTTGCATCTCCCAAGAAGAAAGGATGTTTGAATCCCCTGTGGAGACCACAGAGAAACACCTAGTTCCCCACCTCATCGCGACCGGAGGCCTCACATCCTTTGAAAACTCCAGAGGTACGCAGAGATCAGTGCCTCCAAAGGAGACGATGCCTGACTCCTCGTGAAACTTGATAGGAGTCCCAGGATTCTTGTGGCACGTGGAAAGGGACCCTTGGTCTCCCGCCTCAGCTGGAGAGGCGTTCCAATTGCCCTGCCAAGCCTCGAGGAGAATCCCGAGTTGCCCCTCGCAACTAGGCAGGAGTCCTGACGTGGCAAAACAAACACGTGGGTGGAAGGGCCATCCCCATTGTAACTCGAGAATATACCCCAGGTTCCCGCCGCAACTCGAGAAAAACCATGAGACTTCCCCCTCGATGCGAGATGAGGCCCGATTCCCCTGTACTGCGTGCAGAGCAATTCCGTCTTGCACATCACACATGAAAGGAGCCTTGATTTCCTTGATGGCACTCCAGAGAAACCCCAAGGACACTGTTTCAAGGATAGAGGGATCCTAAGGTCAATGTAGCAACACGAAAGAACTCTGTGGACCAAAAATCAACTCGAAAAGAGAGGTTAGTCCCTGGATTCGTCTCCAGAGGAATACCACCTTACCACAAGCACCTCAAGAGGAGGCTTCTCTCAGCTCTAGGTATGTGGGAGGGACCCTGAGTTTGCGGCCTCAAGTGGAATGGACACCGCGATGCCCTGACTCGAAATAAGGCCGGATATCCCTGCAGTGACTTCAATGCAGGCTCGTCTTGCATCTCCCAGGACGAAAGGATGTCTGAATCCCCTGTGGAAAGCACAGAGAAAGACTTAGTTCCCCACCTCATCGCGACCGATAGCCTCACATCCTTTGAAAACTCCAGAGGTACGCGGAGATCAGTGCCTCCAAAGGAGACGATGCCTGACTCCTCGTGAAACTTGATAGGAGTCCCAGGATTCCTGTGGCACTTGGAAAGGGACCCTTGGTCTCCCGCCTCAGCTGGAGAGGCGTCCCAATTGCCTTGCCAAGCCTCGAGGAGAATCCCGAGTTGTGTCTCGCAACTAGGCAAGAGTCCTGACGTGGCTGAACAAACACGTGTGTGGAAGGGCCATCCCCGTCGTAACTCGAGAATATACCCCAGGTTCCCGCCGCAACTCGAGAAAAACCATGAGACTTCCCCCTCGCCGCGAGATGAGGCCCGATTCCCCTGCACTGCGTGCAGAGCAATTCCGTGTTGCACATCACACATGAAAGGAGCCTTGATTTCCTTCATGGCACTCCAGAGAAACCCCAAGAACACTGTTTCAAGGCTAGAGGGATCCTGAGGTCACTGTAGCAACACGAAAGAGCTCCGTGGACCAAGAATCAACACGAGATGAGAGGTTAGTCCCTGGCTTCGACTCCTGAGGAATACCACCTTACCACAAGCACCTCAAGAGGAGGCTTCTCTCAGCTCTAGGTATGTGAGAGGGACCCTGAGTTTGCGGCCTCAAGTGGAATGGACACCGCGATGCCCTGACTCGAAATAAGGCCGGATATCCCTGCAGTGACTGGAATGCAGGCTCGTCTTGCATCTCCCAAGACGAAAGGGTGTCTGAATCCCCTGTGGAGACCACAGAGAAAGACCTAGTTCCCCACCTCATCGCGACAGGAGGCCTCAAATCCTTTGAAAACTCCAGAGGTATGCGGAGATCAGTGCCTCCAAAGGAGACGATGCCTGACTCCTCTTGAATCTTGATAGGAGACCCAGGATTCCTGTGGCACGTGGAAAGGGACCCTTGGTCTCCCGTCTCAGCTGGAGAGGCGTCCCAATTGCCCTGCAAAGCCTCGAGGAGAATCCCGAGTTGTCCCTCGCAACTAGGCAGGAGTCCTGACATGGCTGAACACACACGTGTGTGGAAGCGCCATCCCCGTCGTAACTCGAGAATATACCCCAGGTTCCCGCCGCAACTCGAGAAAAAACCATGAGACTTCCCCCTCGCGGCGAGATGAAGCCCGATTCCCCTGCACTGCGTACAGAGCAATTCCGTGTTGCATATCACACATGACAGGAACCTTGATTTCCTTGATGGCACTCCAGAGAAACCACAAGAACACTGTTTCAAGGCTAGAGGGATCCTGAGGTCACTGTAGCAACACGAAAGAGCTCCGTGGACCAAGAATCAACACGAGATGAGGGGTTAGTCCCTGGCTTCGACTCCTGAGGAATACCACCTTACCACAAGCACCTCAAGAGGAGGCTTCTCTCAGCTCTAAGTATGTGAGAGGGATCCTGAGTTTGCGGCCTCAAGTGGAATGGACACCGCGATGCCCTGACTCGAAATAAGGCCGGATATCCCTGCAGTGACTTGACTGCAGGCTCGTCTTGCATCTCCCAAGAAGAAAGGATGTCTGAATCCCCTGTGGAGACCACAGAGAAACACCTAGTTCCCCACCTCATCGCGACCGGAGGCCTCACATCCTTTGAAAACTCCAGAGGTACGCAGAGATCAGTGCCTCCAAAGGAGACGATGCCTGACTCCTCGTGAAACTTGATAGGAGTCCCAGGATTCTTGTGGCACGTGGAAAGGGACACTTGGTCTCCCGCCTCAGCTAGAGAGGCGTTCCAATTGCCCTGCCAAGCCTCGAGGAGAATCCCGAGTTGCCCCTCGCAACTAGGCAGGAGTCCTGACGTGGCTGAACAAACATGTGGGTGGAAGGGCCATCCCCATTGTAACTCGAGAATATACCCCAGGTTCCCGCCGCAACTCGAGAAAAACCATGAGACTTCCCCCTCGATGCGAGATGAGGCCCGATTCCCCTGTACTGCGTGCAGAGCAATTCCGTCTTGCACATCACACATGAAAGGAGCCTTGATTTCCTTGATGGCACTCCAGAGAAACCCCAAGAACACTGTTTCAAGGATAGAGGGATCCTAAGGTCAATGTAGCAACACGAAAGAACTCTGTGGACCAAAAATCAACTCGAAAAGAGAGGTTAGTCCCTGGATTCGTCTCCAGAGGAATACCACCTTACCACAAGCACCTCAAGAGGAGGCTTCTCTCAGCTCTAGGTATGTGAGAGGGACCCTGAGTTTGCGGCCTCAAGTGGAATGGACACCGCGATGCCCTGACTCAAAATAAGGCCGGATATCCCTGCAGTGACTTCAATGCAGGCTCGTCTTGCATCTCCCAGGACGAAAGGATGTCTGAATCCCCTGTGGAAAGCACAGAGAAAGACTTAGTTCCCCACCTCATCGCGACCGATAGCCTCACATCCTTTGAAAACTCCAGAGGTATGCGGAGATCAGTGCCTCCAAAGGAGACGATGCTTGACTCCTCGTGAAACTTGATAGGAGTCCCAGGATTCCTGTGGCACTTGGAAAGGGACACTTGGTCTCCCGCCTCAGCTGGAGAGGCGTCCGAAATCCCCTGCCAAGCCTCGAGGAGAATCCAGAGTTGTCCCTCGCAACTAGGCAGGAGTCCGGAAGTCGCTGAAGAAACACGTGGGTGGAAGGGCCATCCCCGTCGTAACTCGAGAATATACCCCAGGTTCCTGCCGCAACTCGAGAAAAACCATGAGACTTCCCCCTCGCCGCGAGATGAGGCCCGATTCCCCTGCACTGCGTGCAGAGCAATTCCGTGTTGCACATCACACATGAAAGGAGCCTTGATTTCCTTGATGGCACTCCAGAGAAACCCCAAGAACACTGTTTCAAGGCTAGAGGGATCCTGAGGTCACTGTAGCAACACGAAAGAGCTCCGTGGGCCAAAAATCAACTCGAGATGAGAGGTTAGTCCCTGGCTTCGACTCCAGAGGAATACCACCTTACCACAAGCACCTCAAGAGGAGGCTTCTCTCAGCTCTAGGTATGTGAGAGGGACCCTGAGTTTGCGGCCTCAAGTGGAATGGACACCGCGATGCCCTGACGCGAAATAAGGCTGGATATCCCTGCAGTGACTTGAATGCAGGCTCGTCTTGCATCTCCCAAGAAGAAAGGATGTTTGAATCCCCTGTGGAGACCACAGAGAAACACCTAGTTCCCCACCTCATCGCGACCGGAGGCCTCACATCCTTTGAAAACTCCAGAGGTACGCAGAGATCAGTGCCTCCAAAGGAGACGATGCCTGACTCCTCGTGAAACTTGATAGGAGTCCCAGGATTCTTGTGGCACGTGGAAAGGGACCCTTGGTCTCCCGCCTCAGCTGGAGAGGCGTTCCAATTGCCCTGCCAAGCCTCGAGGAGAATCCCGAGTTGCCCCTCGCAACTAGGCAGGAGTCCTGACGTGGCTGAACAAACACGTGGGTGGAAGGGCCATCCCCATTGTAACTCGAGAATATACCCCAGGTTCCCGCCGCAACTCGAGAAAAACCATGAGACTTCCCCCTCGATGCGAGATGAGGCCCGATTCCCCTGTACTGCGTGCAGAGCAATTCCGTCTTGCACATCACACATGAAAGGAGCCTTGATTTCCTTGATGGCACTCCAGAGAAACCCCAAGGACACTGTTTCAAGGATAGAGGGATCCTAAGGTCAATGTAGCAACACGAAAGAACTCTGTGGACCAAAAATCAACTCGAAAAGAGAGGTTAGTCCCTGGATTCGTCTCCAGAGGAATACCACCTTACCACAAGCACCTCAAGAGGAGGCTTCTCTCAGCTCTAGGTATGTGGGAGGGACCCTGAGTTTGCGGCCTCAAGTGGAATGGACACCGCGATGCCCTGACTCGAAATAAGGCCGGATATCCCTGCAGTGACTTCAATGCAGGCTCGTCTTGCATCTCCCAGGACGAAAGGATGTCTGAATCCCCTGTGGAAAGCACAGAGAAAGACTTAGTTCCCCACCTCATCGCGACCGATAGCCTCACATCCTTTGAAAACTCCAGAGGTACGCGGAGATCAGTGCCTCCAAAGGAGACGATGCCTGACTCCTCGTGAAACTTGATAGGAGTCCCAGGATTCCTGTGGCACTTGGAAAGGGACCCTTGGTCTCCCGCCTCAGCTGGAGAGGCGTCCCAATTGCCTTGCCAAGCCTCGAGGAGAATCCCGAGTTGTGTCTCGCAACTAGGCAAGAGTCCTGACGTGGCTGAACAAACACGTGTGTGGAAGGGCCATCCCCGTCGTAACTCGAGAATATACCCCAGGTTCCCGCCGCAACTCGAGAAAAACCATGAGACTTCCCCCTCGCCGCGAGATGAGGCCCGATTCCCCTGCACTGCGTGCAGAGCAATTCCGTGTTGCACATCACACATGAAAGGAGCCTTGATTTCCTTCATGGCACTCCAGAGAAACCCCAAGAACACTGTTTCAAGGCTAGAGGGATCCTGAGGTCACTGTAGCAACACGAAAGAGCTCCGTGGACCAAGAATCAACACGAGATGAGAGGTTAGTCCCTGGCTTCGACTCCAGAGGAATACCACCTTACCACAAGCACCTCAAGAGGAGGCTTCTCTCAGCTCTAGGTATGTGAGAGGGACCCTGAGTTTGCGGCCTCAAGTGGAATGGACACCGCGATGCCCTGACTCGAAATAAGGCCGGATATCCCTGCAGTGACTGGAATGCAGGCTCGTCTTGCATCTCCCAAGACGAAAGGGTGTCTGAATCCCCTGTGGAGACCACAGAGAAAGACCTAGTTCCCCACCTCATCGCGACAGGAGGCCTCAAATCCTTTGAAAACTCCAGAGGTATGCGGAGATCAGTGCCTCCAAAGGAGACGATGCCTGACTCCTCTTGAATCTTGATAGGAGACCCAGGATTCCTGTGGCACGTGGAAAGGGACCCTTGGTCTCCCGTCTCAGCTGGAGAGGCGTCCCAATTGCCCTGCAAAGCCTCGAGGAGAATCCCGAGTTGTCCCTCGCAACTAGGCAGGAGTCCTGACATGGCTGAACACACACGTGTGTGGAAGCGCCATCCCCGTCGTAACTCGAGAATATACCCCAGGTTCCCGCCGCAACTCGAGAAAAAACCATGAGACTTCCCCCTCGCGGCGAGATGAAGCCCGATTCCCCTGCACTGCGTACAGAGCAATTCCGTGTTGCATATCACACATGACAGGAACCTTGATTTCCTTGATGGCACTCCAGAGAAACCACAAGAACACTGTTTCAAGGCTAGAGGGATCCTGAGGTCACTGTAGCAACACGAAAGAGCTCCGTGGACCAAGAATCAACACGAGATGAGGGGTTAGTCCCTGGCTTCGACTCCTGAGGAATACCACCTTACCACAAGCACCTCAAGAGGAGGCTTCTCTCAGCTCTAAGTATGTGAGAGGGATCCTGAGTTTGCGGCCTCAAGTGGAATGGACACCGCGATGCCCTGACTCGAAATAAGGCCGGATATCCCTGCAGTGACTTGACTGCAGGCTCGTCTTGCATCTCCCAAGAAGAAAGGATGTCTGAATCCCCTGTGGAGACCACAGAGAAACACCTAGTTCCCCACCTCATCGCGACCGGAGGCCTCACATCCTTTGAAAACTCCAGAGGTACGCAGAGATCAGTGCCTCCAAAGGAGACGATGCCTGACTCCTCGTGAAACTTGATAGGAGTCCCAGGATTCTTGTGGCACGTGGAAAGGGACACTTGGTCTCCCGCCTCAGCTAGAGAGGCGTTCCAATTGCCCTGCCAAGCCTCGAGGAGAATCCCGAGTTGCCCCTCGCAACTAGGCAGGAGTCCTGACGTGGCTGAACAAACATGTGGGTGGAAGGGCCATCCCCATTGTAACTCGAGAATATACCCCAGGTTCCCGCCGCAACTCGAGAAAAACCATGAGACTTCCCCCTCGATGCGAGATGAGGCCCGATTCCCCTGTACTGCGTGCAGAGCAATTCCGTCTTGCACATCACACATGAAAGGAGCCTTGATTTCCTTGATGGCACTCCAGAGAAACCCCAAGAACACTGTTTCAAGGATAGAGGGATCCTAAGGTCAATGTAGCAACACGAAAGAACTCTGTGGACCAAAAATCAACTCGAAAAGAGAGGTTAGTCCCTGGATTCGTCTCCAGAGGAATACCACCTTACCACAAGCACCTCAAGAGGAGGCTTCTCTCAGCTCTAGGTATGTGAGAGGGACCCTGAGTTTGCGGCCTCAAGTGGAATGGACACCGCGATGCCCTGACTCAAAATAAGGCCGGATATCCCTGCAGTGACTTCAATGCAGGCTCGTCTTGCATCTCCCAGGACGAAAGGATGTCTGAATCCCCTGTGGAAAGCACAGAGAAAGACTTAGTTCCCCACCTCATCGCGACCGATAGCCTCACATCCTTTGAAAACTCCAGAGGTATGCGGAGATCAGTGCCTCCAAAGGAGACGATGCCTGACTCCTCGTGAAACTTGATAGGAGTCCCAGGATTCCTGTGGCACTTGGAAAGGGACCCTTGGTCTCCCGCCTCAGCTGGAGAGGCGTCCCAATTGCCTTGCCAAGCCTCGAGGAGAATCCCGAGTTGTGTCTCGCAACTAGGCAAGAGTCCTGACGTGGCTGAACAAACACGTGTGTGGAAGGGCCATCCCCGTCGTAACTCGAGAATATACCCCAGGTTCCCGCCGCAACTCGAGAAAAACCATGAGACTTCCCCCTCGCCGCGAGATGAGGCCCGATTCCCCTGCACTGCGTGCAGAGCAATTCCGTGTTGCACATCACACATGAAAGGAGCCTTGATTTCCTTCATGGCACTCCAGAGAAACCCCAAGAACACTGTTTCAAGGCTAGAGGGATCCTGAGGTCACTGTAGCAACACGAAAGAGCTCCGTGGACCAAGAATCAACACGAGATGAGAGGTTAGTCCCTGGCTTCGACTCCAGAGGAATACCACCTTACCACAAGCACCTCAAGAGGAGGCTTCTCTCAGCTCTAGGTATGTGAGAGGGACCCTGAGTTTGCGGCCTCAAGTGGAATGGACACCGCGATGCCCTGACTCGAAATAAGGCCGGATATCCCTGCAGTGACTGGAATGCAGGCTCGTCTTGCATCTCCCAAGACGAAAGGGTGTCTGAATCCCCTGTGGAGACCACAGAGAAAGACCTAGTTCCCCACCTCATCGCGACAGGAGGCCTCAAATCCTTTGAAAACTCCAGAGGTATGCGGAGATCAGTGCCTCCAAAGGAGACGATGCCTGACTCCTCTTGAATCTTGATAGGAGACCCAGGATTCCTGTGGCACGTGGAAAGGGACCCTTGGTCTCCCGTCTCAGCTGGAGAGGCGTCCCAATTGCCCTGCAAAGCCTCGAGGAGAATCCCGAGTTGTCCCTCGCAACTAGGCAGGAGTCCTGACATGGCTGAACACACACGTGTGTGGAAGCGCCATCCCCGTCGTAACTCGAGAATATACCCCAGGTTCCCGCCGCAACTCGAGAAAAAACCATGAGACTTCCCCCTCGCGGCGAGATGAAGCCCGATTCCCCTGCACTGCGTACAGAGCAATTCCGTGTTGCATATCACACATGACAGGAACCTTGATTTCCTTGATGGCACTCCAGAGAAACCACAAGAACACTGTTTCAAGGCTAGAGGGATCCTGAGGTCACTGTAGCAACACGAAAGAGCTCCGTGGACCAAGAATCAACACGAGATGAGGGGTTAGTCCCTGGCTTCGACTCCTGAGGAATACCACCTTACCACAAGCACCTCAAGAGGAGGCTTCTCTCAGCTCTAGGTATGTGAGAGGGATCCTGAGTTTGCGGCCTCAAGTGGAATGGACACCGCGATGCCCTGACTCGAAATAAGGCCGGATATCCCTGCAGTGACTTGACTGCAGGCTCGTCTTGCATCTCCCAAGAAGAAAGGATGTCTGAATCCCCTGTGGAGACCACAGAGAAACACCTAGTTCCCCACCTCATCGCGACCGGAGGCCTCACATCCTTTGAAAACTCCAGAGGTACGCAGAGATCAGTGCCTCCAAAGGAGACGATGCCTGACTCCTCGTGAAACTTGATAGGAGTCCCAGGATTCTTGTGGCACGTGGAAAGGGACACTTGGTCTCCCGCCTCAGCTAGAGAGGCGTTCCAATTGCCCTGCCAAGCCTCGAGGAGAATCCCGAGTTGCCCCTCGCAACTAGGCAGGAGTCCTGACGTGGCTGAACAAACATGTGGGTGGAAGGGCCATCCCCATCGTAACTCGAGAATATACCCCAGGTTCCCGCCGCAACTCGAGAAAAAACATGAGACTTCCCCCTCGATGCGAGATGAGGCCCGATTCCCCTGTACTGCGTGCAGAGCAATTCCGTCTTGCACATCACACATGAAAGGAGCCTTGATTTCCTTGATGGCACTCCAGAGAAACCCCAAGAACACTGTTTCAAGGATAGAGGGATCCTAAGGTCAATGTAGCAACACGAAAGAACTCTGTGGACCAAAAATCAACTCGAAAAGAGAGGTTAGTCCCTGGATTCGTCTCCAGAGGAATACCACCTTACCACAAGCACCTCAAGAGGAGGCTTCTCTCAGCTCTAGGTATGTGAGAGGGACCCTGAGTTTGCGGCCTCAAGTGGAATGGACACCGCGATGCCCTGACTCAAAATAAGGCCGGATATCCCTGCAGTGACTTCAATGCAGGCTCGTCTTGCATCTCCCAGGACGAAAGGATGTCTGAATCCCCTGTGGAAAGCACAGAGAAAGACTTAGTTCCCCACCTCATCGCGACCGATAGCCTCACATCCTTTGAAAACTCCAGAGGTATGCGGAGATCAGTGCCTCCAAAGGAGACGATGCTTGACTCCTCGTGAAACTTGATAGGAGTCCCAGGATTCCTGTGGCACTTGGAAAGGGACACTTGGTCTCCCGCCTCAGCTGGAGAGGCGTCCGAAATCCCCTGCCAAGCCTCGAGGAGAATCCAGAGTTGTCCCTCGCAACTAGGCAGGAGTCCGGAAGTCGCTGAAGAAACACGTGGGTGGAAGGGCCATCCCCGTCGTAACTCGAGAATATACCCCAGGTTCCTGCCGCAACTCGAGAAAAACCATGAGACTTCCCCCTCGCCGCGAGATGAGGCCCGATTCCCCTGCACTGCGTGCAGAGCAATTCCGTGTTGCACATCACACATGAAAGGAGCCTTGATTTCCTTGATGGCACTCCAGAGAAACCCCAAGAACACTGTTTCAAGGCTAGAGGGATCCTGAGGTCACTGTAGCAACACGAAAGAGCTCCGTGGGCCAAAAATCAACTCGAGATGAGAGGTTAGTCCCTGGCTTCGACTCCAGAGGAATACCACCTTACCACAAGCACCTCAAGAGGAGGCTTCTCTCAGCTCTAGGTATGTGAGAGGGACCCTGAGTTTGCGGCCTCAAGTGGAATGGACACCGCGATGCCCTGACGCGAAATAAGGCTGGATATCCCTGCAGTGACTTGAATGCAGGCTCGTCTTGCATCTCCCAAGATGAAAGGATGTCTGAATCCCCTGTGGAGACCACAGAGAAACACCTAGTTCCCCACCTCATCGCGACCGGAGGTCTCACATCCTTTGAAAACTCCAGAGGTACGCGGAGATCAGTGCCTCCAAAGGAGACGATGCCTGACTCCTCGTGAAACTTGATAGGAGTCCCAGGATACCTGTGGCATGTGGAAAGGGACCCTTGGTCTCCCGCCTCAGCTGGAGAGGCGTCCCAATTGCCTTGCCAAACCTCGAGGAGAATCCCGAGTTGTGTCTCGCAACTAGGCAAGAGTCCTGACGTGGCTGAACAAACACGTGAGTGGAAGGGCCATCCCCGTCGTAACTCGAGAATATACCCCAGGTTCCCGCCGCAAGTCGAGAAAAACCATGAGACTTCCCCCTCGCCGCGAGATGAGGCCCGATTCCCCTGCACTGCGTGCAGACCAATTCTGTGTTGCACATCACACATGAAAGGAGCCTTGATTTCCTTCATGGCACTCCAGAGAAACCCCAAGAACACTGTTTCAAGGCTAGAGGGATCCTGAGGTCACTGTAGCAACACGAAAGAGCTCCGTGGGCCAAAAATCAACTCGAGATGAGAGGTTAGTCCCTGGCTTCGACTCCAGAGGAATACCACCTTACCACAAACACCTCAAGAGGAGGCTTCTCTCAGCTCTAGGTATGTGAGAGGGACCCTGAGTTTGAGGCCTCAAGTGCAATGGACACCGCGATGCCCTGACTTGAAATAAGGCCGGATATCCCTGCAGTGACTGGAATGCAGGCTCGTCTTGCATCTCCCAAGACGAAAGGGTTTCTGAATCCCCTGTGGAGACCACAGAGAAAGACCTAGTTCCCCACCTCATCGCGACAGGAGGCCTCACATCCTTTGAAAACTCCAGAGGTATGCGGAGATCAGTGCCTCCAAAGGAGACGATGCCTGACTCCTCGTGAAACTTGATAGGAGACCCAGGATTCCTGTGGCACGTGGAAAGGGACCCTTGGTCTCCCATCTCAGCTGGAGAGGCGTCCCAATTGCCCTGCAAAGCCTCGAGGGGAATCCCGAGTTGTCCCTCACAACTAGGCAGGAGTCCTGACATGGCTGAACACACACGTGTGTGGAAGGGCCATCCCCGTCGTAACTCGAGAATATACCCCAGGTTCCCGCCGCAACTCAAGAAAAACCATGAGACTTCCCCCTCGCCGCGAGATGAGGCCCGATTCCCCTGAACTGCGTGCAGAGCAATTCCGTGTTGCACATCACACATGAAAGGAGCCTTCATTTCCTTGATGGCACTCCAGAGAAAACCCAAGAACACTGTTTCAAGGCTAGAGGGATCCTGAGGTCACTGTAGCAACACGAAAGAGCTCCGTGGACCAAGAATCAACACGAGATGAGAGGTTAGTCCCTGGCTTCGACTCCTGAGGAATACCACCTTACCACAAGCACCTCAAGAGGAGGCTTCTCTCAGCTCTAGGTATGTGAGAGGGACCCTGAGTTTGCGGCCTCAAGTGGAATGGACACCGCGATGCCCTGACGCGAAATAAGGCTGGATATCCCTGCAGTGACTGGAATGCAGGCTCGTCTTGCATCTCCCAAGACGAAAGGGTGTCTGAATCCCCTGTGGAGACCACAGAGAAAGACCTAGTTCCCAACCTCATCGCGACCGGAGGCCTCACATCCTTTGTAAACTCCAGAGGTACGCGGAGATCAGTGCCTCCAAAGGAGACGATGCCTGACTCCTCGTGAAACTTGATAGGAGTCCCAGGATTCCTGTGGCACGTGGAAAGGGACCCTTGGTCTCCCGCCTCAGCTGGAGAGGCGTCCCAATTGCCTTGCCAAGCCTCGAGGAGAATCCCGAGTTGTGTCTCGCAACTAGGCAAGAGTCCTGACGTGGCTGAACAAACACGTGTGTGGAAGGGCCATCCCCGTCGTAACTCGAGAATATACCCCAGGTTCCCGCCGCAACTCGAGAAAAACCATGAGACTTCCCCCTCGCCGCGAGATGAGGCCCGATTCCCCTGCACTGCGAGCAGAGCAATTCCGTGTTGCACATCACACATGAAAGGAGCCTTGATTTCCTTGATGGCACTCCAGAGAAACCCCAAGAACACTGTTTCAAGGCTAGAGGGATCCTGAGGTCACTGTAGCAACACGAAAGAGCTCCGTGGACCAAAAATCAACTCGAGATGAGAGGTTAGTCCCTGGCTTCGACTCCAGAGGAATACCACCTTACCACAAGCACCTCAAGAGGAGGCTTCTCTCAGCTCTAGGTATGTGAGAGGGACCCTGAGTTTGCGGCCTCAAGTGGAATGGACACCGCGATGCCCTGACTCGAAATAAGGCCGGATATCCCTGCAGTGACTTGAATGCAGGCTCGTCTTGCATCTCCCAAGACGAAAGGGTGTCTGAATCCCCTGTGGAGACCACAGAGAAAGAACTAGTTCCCCACCTCATCGCGACAGGAGGCCTCAAATCCTTTGAAAACTCCAGAGGTATGCGGAGATCAGTGCCTCCAAAGGAGACGATGCCTGACTCCTCGTGAAACTTGATAGGAGACCCAGGATTCCTGTGGCACGTGGAAAGGGACCCTTGGTCTCCCGCCTCAGCTGGAGAGGCGTCCCAATTGCCCTGCCAAGCCTCGAGGAGAATCCCGAGTTGTCCCTCGCAACTAGGCAGGAGTCCTGACGTGGCTGAACAAACACGTGTGTGGAAGGGCCATCCCCGTCGTAACTCAAGAATATACCCCAGGTTCCCGCCGCAACTCGAGAAAAACCATGAGACTTCCCCCTCGCCGCGAGATGAGGCCCGATTCCCCTGCACTGCATGCAGAGCAATTCCGTCTTGCACATCACACATGAAAGGAGCCTTGATTTCCTTGATGGCACTCCAGAGAAACCCCAAGAACACTGTTTCAAGGATAGAGGGATCCTGAGGTCACTGTAGCAACAAGAAAGAACTCTGTGGACCAAAAATCAACTCGAAAAGAGAGGTTAGTCCCTGGATTCGTCTCCAGAGGAATACCACCTTACCACAAGCACCTCAAGAGGAGTCTTCTCTCAGCTCTAGGTATGTGAGAGGGACCCTGAGTTTCCGGCCTCAAGTGGAATGGACACCGCGATGCCCTGACTCGAAATAAGGCCGGATATCCCTGCAGTGACTTCAATGCAGGCTCGTCTTGCATCTCCCAGGACGAAAGGATGTCTGAATCCCCTGTGGAAAGCACAGAGAAAGACTTAGTTCCCCACCTCATCGCGACCGATAGCCTCACATCCTTTGAAAACTCCAGAGGTACGCGGAGATCAGTGCCTCCAAAGGAGACGATGCCTGACTCCTCGTGAAACTTGATAGGAGTCCCAGAATTCCTGTGGCACATGGAAGGAGACACTTGGTCTCCCGCCTCAGCTGGAGAGGCGTCCCAATTGCCCTGCCAAGCCTCGAGGAGAATCCCGAGTTGTGTCTCGCAACTAGGCAAGAGTCCTGACGTGGCTGAACAAACACGTGTGTGGAAGGGCCATCCCCGTCGTAACTCGAGAATATACCCCAGGTTCCCGCCGCAACTCGAGAAAAACCATGAGACTTCCCCCTCGCCGCGAGATGAGGCCCGATTCCCCTGCACTGCGTGCAGAGCAATTCCGTGTTGCACATCACACATGAAAGGAGCCTTGATTTCCTTCATGGCACTCCAGAGAAACCCCAAGAACACTGTTTCAAGGCTAGAGGGATCCTGAGGTCACTGTAGCAACACGAAAGAGCTCCGTGGACCAAAAATCAACTCGAGATGAGAGGTTAGTCCCTGGCTTCGACTCCAGAGGAATACCACCTTACCACAAGCACCTCAAGAGGAGGCTTCTCTCAGCTCTAGGTATGTGAGAGGGACCCTGAGTTTGCGGCCTCAAGTGGAATGGACACCGCGATGCCCTGACTCGAAATAAGGCTGGATATCCCTGCAGTGACTTGAATGCAGGCTCGTCTTGCATCTCCCAAGATGAAAGGATGTCTGAATCCCCTGAGGAGACCACAGAGAAAGACCTAGTTCCCCACCTCATCGCGACCGGAGGCCTCACATCCTTTGAAAACTCCAGAGGTACGCGGAGATCAGTGCCTCCAAAGGAGACGATGCCTGACTCCTCGTGAAACTTGATAGGAGTCCCAGGATTCCTGTGGCACTTGGAAAGGGACACTTGGTCTCCCGAATCAGCTGGAGAGGCGTCACAATTGCCCTGCCAAGCCTCGAGGAGAATCCAGAGTTGTCCCTCGCAACTAGGCAGGAGTCCGGAAGTCGCTGAAGAAACACGTGGGTGGAAGGGCCATCCCCGTCGTAACTCGAGAATATACCCCAGGTTCCCGCCGCAACTCGAGAAAAACCATGAGACTTCCCCCTCGCCGCGAGATGAGGCCCGATTCCCCTGCACTGCGTGCAGAGCAATTCCGTGTTGCACATCACACATGAAAGGAGCCTTGATTTCCTTGATGGCACTCCAGAGAAACCCCAAGAACACTGTTTCAAGGCTAGAGGGATCCTGAGGTCACTGTAGCAACACGAAAGAGCTCCGTGGGCCAAAAATCAACTCGAGATGAGAGGTTAGTCCCTGGCTTCGACTCCAGAGGAATACCACCTTACCACAAGCACCTCAAGAGGAGGCTTCTCTCAGCTCTAGGTATGTGAGAGGGACCCTGAGTTTGCGGCCTCAAGTGGAATGGACACCGCGATGCCCTGACGCGAAATAAGGCTGGATATCCCTGCAGTGACTTGAATGCAGGCTCGTCTTGCATCTCCCAAGATGAAAGGATGTCTGAATCCCCTGTGGAGACCACAGAGAAACACCTAGTTCCCCACCTCATCGCGACCGGAGGTCTCACATCCTTTGAAAATTCCAGAGGTACGCGGAGATCAGTGCCTCCAAAGGAGACGATGCCTGACTCCTCGTGAAACTTGATAGGAGTCCCAGGATACCTGTGGCATGTGGAAAGGGACCCTTGGTCTCCCGCCTCAGCTGGAGAGGCGTCCCAATTGCCTTGCCAAACCTCGAGGAGAATCCCGAGTTGTGTCTCGCAACTAGGCAAGAGTCCTGACGTGGCTGAACAAACACGTGAGTGGAAGGGCCATCCCCGTCGTAACTCGAGAATATACCCCAGGTTCCCGCCGCAAGTCGAGAAAAACCATGAGACTTCCCCCTCGCCGCGAGATGAGGCCCGATTCCCCTGCACTGCGTGCAGAGCAATTCTGTGTTGCACATCACACATGAAAGGAGCCTTGATTTCCTTCATGGCACTCCAGAGAAACCCCAAGAACACTGTTTCAAGGCTAGAGGGATCCTGAGGTCACTGTAGCAACACGAAAGAGCTCCGTGGACCAAAAATCAACTCGAGATGAGAGGTTAGTCCCTGGCTTCGACTCCAGAGGAATACCACCTTACCACAAGCACCTCAAGAGGCGGCTTCTCTCAGCTCTAGGTATGTGAGAGGGACCCTGAGTTTGCGGCCTCAAGTGGAATGGACACCGCGATGCCCTGACGCGAAATAAGGCTGGATATCCCTGCAGTGACTGGAATGCAGGCTCGTCTTGCATCTCCCAAGACGAAAGGGTGTCTGAATCCCCTGTGGAGACCACAGAGAAAGACCTAGTTCCCCACCTCATCGCGACCGGAGGCCTCACATCCTTTGAAAACTCCAGAGGTACGCGGAGATCAGTGCCTCCAAAGGAGACGATGCCTGACTCCTCGTGAAACTTGATAGGAGTCCCAGGATTCCTGTGGCACGTGGAAAGGGACCCTTGGTCTCCCGCCTCAGCTGGAGAGGCGTCCCAATTGCCTTGCCAAGCCTCGAGGAGAATCCCGAGTTGTGTCTCGCAACTAGGCAAGAGTCCTGACGTGGCTGAACAAACACGTGTGTGGAAGGGCCATCCCCGTCGTAACTCGAGAATATACCCCAGGTTCCCGCCGCAACTCGAGAAAAACCATGAGACTTCCCCATCGCCGCGAGATGAGGCCCGATTCCCCTGCACTGCGAGCAGAGCAATTCCGTGTTGCACATCACACATGAAAGGAGCCTTGATTTCCTTGATGGCACTCCAGAGAAACCCCAAGAACACTGTTTCAAGGCTAGAGGGATCCTGAGGTCACTGTAGCAACACGAAAGAGCTCCGTGGACCAAAAATCAACTCGAGATGAGAGGTTAGTCCCTGGCTTCGACTCCAGAGGAATACCACCTTACCACAAGCACCTCAAGAGGAGGCTTCTCTCAGCTCTAGGTATGTGAGAGGGACCCTGAGTTTGCGGCCTCAAGTGGAATGGACACCGTGATGCCCTGACTCGAAATAAGGCCGGATATCCCTGCAGTGACTGGAATGCAGGCTCGTCTTGCATCTCCCAAGACGAAAGGGTGTCTGAATCCCCTGTGGAGACCACAGAGAAAGAACTACTTCCCCACCTCATCGCGACAGGAGGCCTCAAATCCTTTGAAAACTCCAGAGGTATGCGGAGATCAGTGCCTCCAAAGGAGACGATGCCTGACTCCTCGTGAAACTTGATAGGAGACCCAGGATTCCTGTGGCACGTGGAAAGGGACCCTTGGTCTCCCGCCTCAGCTGGAGAGGCGTCCCAATTGCCCTGCCAAGCCTCGAGGAGAATCCCGAGTTGTCCCTCGCAACTAGGCAGGAGTCCTGACGTGGCTGAACAAACACGTGGGTGGAAGGGCCATCCCCGTCGTAACTCAAGAATATACCCCAGGTTCCGGCCGCAACTCGAGAAAAACCATGAGACTTCCCCCTCGCCGCGAGATGAGGCCCGATTCCCCTGCACTGCATGCAGAGCAATTCCGTCTTGCACATCACACATGAAAGGAGCCTTGATTTCCTTGATGGCACTCCAGAGAAACCCCAAGAACACTGTTTCAAGGATAGAGGGATCCTGAGGTCACTGTAGCAACAAGAAAGAACTCTGTGGACCAAAAATCAACTCGAAAAGAGAGGTTAGTCCCTGGATTCGTCTCCAGAGGAATACCACCTTACCACAAGCACCTCAAGAGGAGTCTTCTCTCAGCTCTAGGTATGTGAGAGGGACCCTGAGTTTGCGGCCTCAAGTGGAATGGACACCGCGATGCCTTGACTCGAAATAAGGCCGGATATCCCTGCAGTGACTTCAATGCAGGCTCGTCTTACATCTCCCAGGACGAAAGGATGTCTGAATCCCCTGTGGAAAGCACAGAGAAAGACTTAGTTCCCCACCTCATCGCGACCGATAGCCTCACATCCTTTGAAAACTCCAGAGGTACGCGGAGATCAGTGCCTCCAAAGGAGACGATGCCTGACTCCTCGTGAAACTTGATAGGAGTCCCAGGATTCTTGTGGCACGTGGAAAGGGACACTTGGTCTCCCGCCTCAGCTGGAGAGGCGTCCCAATTGCCCTGCCAAGCCTCGAGGAGAATCCAGAGTTGTCCCTCGCAACTAGGCAGGAGTCCTGACGTGGCTGAACAAACACGTGTGTGGAAGGGCCATCCCCGTCGTAACTCGAGAATATACCCCAGGTTCCCGCCGCAACTCGAGAAAAACCATGAGACTTCCCCCTCGCCGCGAGATGAGGCCCGATTCCCCTGCACTGCGTGCAGAGCAATTCCGTGTTGCACATCACACATGAAAGGAGCCTTGATTTCCTTCATGGCACTCCAGAGAAACCCCAAGAACACTGTTTCAAGGCTAGAGGGATCCTGAGGTCACTGTAGCAACACGAAAGAGCTCCGTGGACCAAAAATCAACTCGAGATGAGAGGTTAGTCCCTGGCTTCGACTCCAGAGGAATACCACCTTACCACAAGCACCTCAAGAGGAGGCTTCTCTCAGCTCTAGGTATGTGAGAGGGACCCTGAGTTTGCGGCCTCAAGTGGAATGGAAACCACGATGCCCTGACGCGAAATAAGGCTGGATATCCCTGCAGTGACTTGAATGCAGGCTCGTCTTGCATCTCCCAAGATGAAAGGATGTCTGAATCCCCTGTGGAGACCACAGAGAAAGACCTAGTTCCCCACCTCATCGCGACCGGAGGCCTCACATCCTTTGAAAACTCCAGAGGTACGCGGAGATCAGTGCCTCCAAAGGAGACGATGCCTGACTCCTCGTGAAACTTGATAGGAGTCCCAGGATTCCTGTGGCACTTGGAAAGGGACACTTGGTCTCCCGAATCAGCTGGAGAGGCGTCACAATTGCCCTGCCAAGCCTCGAGGAGAATCCAGAGTTGTCCCTCGCAACTAGGCAGGAGTCCTGACGTGGCTGAACAAACACGTGGGTGGGAGGGCCATCCCCGTCGTAACTCGAGAATATACCCCAGGTTCCCGCCGCAACTCGAGAAAAACCATGAGACTTCCCCCTCGCCGCGAGATGAGGCCCGATTCCCCTGCACTGCGTGCAGAGCAATTCCGTGTTGCACATCACACATGAAAGGAGCCTTGATTTCCTTGATGGCACTCCAGAGAAACACCAAGAACACTGTTTCAAGGCTAGAGGGATCCTGAGGTCACTGTAGCAACACGAAAGAGCTCCGTGGGCCAAAAATCAACTCGAGATGAGAGGTTAGTCCCTGGCTTCAACTCCAGAGGAATACCACCTTACCACAAGCACCTCAAGAGGAGGCTTCTCTCAGCTCTAGGTATGTGAGAGGGATCCTGAGTTTGCGGCCTCAAGTGGAATGGACACCGCGATGCCCTGACGCGAAATAAGGCTGGATATCCCTGCAGTGACTTGAATGCAGGCTCGTCTTGCATCTCCCAAGATGAAAGGATGTCTGAATCCCCTGTGGAGACCACAGAGAAAGACCTAGTTCCCCACCTCATCGCGACCGGAGGCCTCACATCCTTTGAAAACTCCAGAGGTACGCGGAGATCAGTGCCTCCAAAGGAGACGATGCCTGACTCCTCGTGAAACTTGATAGGAGTCCCAGGATACCTGTGGCACGTGGAAAGGGACCCTTGGTCTCCCGCCTCAGCTGGAGAGGCGTCCCAATTGCCTTGCCAAGCCTCGAGAATCCCGAGTTGTGTCTCGCAACTAGGCAAGAGTCCTGACGTGGCTGAACAAACACGTGGGTGGAAGGGCCATCCCCGTCGTAACTCGAGAATATACCCCAGGTTCCCGCCGCAACTCGAGAAAAACCATGAGACTTCCCCCTCGCCGCGAGATGAGGCCCGATTCCCCTGCACTGCGTGCAGAGCAATTCTGTGTTGCCCATCACACATGAAAGGAGCCTTGATTTCCTTGATGGCACTCCAGAGAAACCCCAAGAACACTGTTTCAAGGATAGAGGGATCCTGAGGTCACTGTAGCAACACGAAAGAGCTCCGTGGACCAAAAATCAACTCGAGATGAGAGGTTAGTCCCTGGCTTCGACTCCAGAGGAATACCACCTTACCACAAGCACCTCAAGAGGAGGCTTCTCTCAGCTCTAGGTATGTGAGAGGGACCCTGAGTTTGCGGCCTCAAGTGGAATGGACACCGCGATGCCCTGACGCGAAATAAGGCTGGATATCCCTGCAGTGACTTGAATGCAGGCTCGTCTTGCATCTCCCAAGATGAAAGGATGTCTGAATCCCCTGTGGAGACCACAGAGAAAGACCTAGTTCCCCACCTCATCGCGACCGGAGGCCTCACATCCTTTGAAAACTCCAGAGGTACGCGGAGAT
This sequence comes from Cervus elaphus, assembly GCF_910594005.1. Taxonomy (NCBI): domain Eukaryota; kingdom Metazoa; phylum Chordata; class Mammalia; order Artiodactyla; family Cervidae; genus Cervus; species Cervus elaphus. Next base: position 749,343 of record NW_025316700.1, on the reverse strand, counting down.
CAGTGCCTCCAAAGGAGACGATGCCTGACTCCTCGTGAAACTTGATAGGAGTCCCCGGATTCCTGTGGCACGTGGAAAGGGACCCTTGGTCTCCCGCCTCAGCTGGAGAGGCGTCCCAATTGCCCTGCAAAGCCTCGAGGAGAATCCCGAGTTGTCCCTCGCAACTAGGCAGGAGTCCTGACGTGGCTGAACACACACGTGTGTGGAAGGGCCATCCCCGTCGTAACTCGAGAATATACCCCAGGTTCCCGCCGCAACTCGAGAAAAACCATGAGACTTCCCCCTCGCCGCGAGATGAGGCCCGATTCCCCTGTACTGCGTGCAGAGCAATTTCGTCTGGCATATCACACATGAAAGGAGCCTTGATTTCCTTGATGGCACTCCAGAGAAACCCCAAGAACACTGTTTCAAGGATAGAGGGATCCTGAGGTCACTGTAGCAACACGAAAGAACTCTGTGGACCAAAAATCAACTCGAAAAGAGAGGTTAGTCCCTGGATTCGTCTCCAGAGGAATACCACCTTACCACAAGCACCTCAAGAGGAGGCTTCTCTCAGCTCTAGGTATGTGAGAGGGACCCTGAGTTTACGGCCTCAAGTGGAATGGACACCGCGATGCCCTGACTCGAAATAAGGCCGGATATCCCTGCAGTGACTTCAATGCAGGCTCGTCTTGCATCTCCCAGGACGAAAGGATGTCTGAATCCCCTGTGGAAAGCACAGAGAAAGACTTAGTTCCCCACCTCATCGCGACCGATAGCCTCACATCCTTTGAAAACTCCAGAGGTACGCGGAGATCAGTGCCTCCAAAGGAGACGATGCCTGACTCCTCGTGAAACTTGATAGGAGTCCCAGGATTCCTTTGGCACTTGGAAAGGGACACTTGGTCTCCTGCCTCAGCTGGAGAGGCGTTCCAATTGCCCTGCCAAGCCTCGAGGAGAATCCCGAGTTGTCCCTCGCAACTAGGCAGGAGTCCTGACGTCGCTGAAGAAACACGTGTGTGGAAGGGCCATCCCCGTCGTAACTCGAGAATATACCCCAGGTTCCCGCCGCAACTCGAGAAAAACCATGAGACTTCCCCCTCGCCGCGAGATGAGGCCCGATTCCCCTGCACTGCGTGCAGAGCAATTCTGTGTTGCACATCACACATGAAAGGAGCCTTGATTTCCTTGATGGCACTCCAGAGAAACCCCAAGAACACTGTTTCAAGGCTAGAGGGATCCTGAGGTCACTGTAGCAACACGAAAGAGCTCCGTGGGCCAAAAATCAACTCGAGATGAGAGGTTAGTCCCTGGCTTCGACTCCAGAGGAATACCACCTTACCACAAGCACCTCAAGAGGAGGCTTCTCTCAGCTCTAGGTATGTGAGAGGGACCCTGAGTTTGCGGCCTCAAGTGGAATGGACACCCCGATGCCCTGACTCGAAATAAGGCCGGATATCCCTGCAGTGACTTGAATGCAGGCTCGTCTTGCATCTCCCAAGACGAAAGGGTGTCTGAATCCCCTGTGGAGACCACAGAGAAAGACCTAGTTCCCCACCTCATCGCGACAGGAGGCCTCAAATCCTTTGAAAACTCCAGAGGTATGCGGAGATCAGTGCCTCCAAAGGAGACGATGCCTGACTCCTCGTGAAATTTGATAGGAGACCCAGGATTCCTGTGGCACGTGGAAAGGGACCCTTGGTCTCCCGTCTCAGCTGGAGAGGCGTCCCAATTGCCCTGCAAAGCCTCGAGGAGAATCCCGAGTTGTCCCTCACAAGTAGGCAGGAGTTCTGACGTCGCTGAAGAAACATGTGGGTGGAAGGGCCATCCCCGTCTTAACTCGAGAATATACCCCAGGTTCCCGCCGCAACTCGAGAAAAACCATGAGACTTCCCCCTCGCCGCGAGATGAGGCCCGATTCCCCTGCACTGCGTGCAGAGCAATTCCGTGTTGCACATCACACATGAAAGGAGCCTTGATTTCCCTGATGGCACTCCAGAGAAACCCCAAGAACACTGTTTCAAGGCTAGAGGGATCCTGAGGTCACTGTAGCAACACGAAAGAGCTCTGTCAACCAAGAATCAACACGAGATGAGAGGTTAGTCCCTGGCTTCGACTCCCGAGGAATACCACCTTACCACAAGCACCTCACGAGGAGGCTTCTCTCAGCTCTAGGTATGTGAGAGGGACCCTGAGTTTGCGGCCTCAAGTGGAATGGACACCGCGATGCCCTGACTCGAAATAAGGCCGGATATCCCTGCAGTGACTTGAATGCAGGCTCGTCTTGCATCTCCCAAGATGAAAGGATGTCTGAAACCCCTGTGGAGACCACAGAGAAAGACCTAGTTCCCCACCTCATCGCGACCGGAGGCCTCACATCCTTTGAAAACTCCAGAGGTACGCGGAGATCAGTGCCTCCAAAGGAGACGATGCCTGACTCCTCGTGAAACTTGATAGGAGTCCCAGGATACCTGTGGCACGTGGAAAGGGACCCTTGGTCTCCCGCCTCAGCTGGAGAGGCGTCCCAATTGCCTTGCCAAGCCTCGAGGAGAATCCCGAGTTGTGTCTCGCAACTAGGCAAGAGTCCTGACGTGGCTGAACAAACACGTGAGTGGAAGGGCCATCCCCGTCGTAACTCGAGAATATACCCCAGGTTCCCGCCGCAACTCGAGAAAAACCATGAGACTTCCCCCTCGCCGCGAGATGAGGCCCGATTCCCCTGCACTGCGTGCAGAGCAATTCCGTGTTGCACATCACACATGAAAGGAGCCTTGATTTCCTTCATGGCACTCGAGAGAAACACCAAGAACACTGTTTCAAGGCTAGAGGGATCCTGAGGTCACTGTAGCAACACGAAAGAGCTCCGTGGACCAAGAATCAACTCGAGATGAGAGGTTAGTCCCTGGCTTCGACTCCAGAGGAATACCACCTTACCACAAGCACCTCAAGAGGAGGCTTCTCTCAGCTCTAGGTATGTGAGAGGGACCCTGAGTTTGCGGCCTCAAGTGGAATGGACACCGCGATGCCCTGACGCGAAATAAGGCTGGATATCCCTGCAGTGACTTGAATGCAGGCTCGTCTTGCATCTCCCAAGATGAAAGGATGTCTGAATCCCCTGTGGAGACCACAGAGAAAGACCTAGTTCCCCACCTCATCGCGACCGGAGGCCTCACATCCTTTGAAAACTCCAGAGGTACGCGGAGATCAGTGCCTCCAAAGGAGACGATGCCTGACTCCTCGTGAAACTTGATAGGAGACCCAGGATTCCTGTGGCACGTGGAAAGGGACCCTTGGTCTCCCGTCTCAGCTGGAGAGGCGTCCCGATTGCCCTGCAAAGCCTCGAGGAGAATCCCGAGTTGTCCCTCACAAGTAGGCAGGAGTTCTGACGTCGCTGAAGAAACATGTGGGTGGAAGGGCCATCCCCGTCTTAACTCGAGAATATACCCCAGGTTCCCGCCGCAACTCGAGAAAAACCATGAGACTTCCCCCTCGCCGCGAGATGAGGCCCGATTCCCCTGCACTGCGTGCAGAGCAATTCCGTGTTGCACATCACACATGAAAGGAGCCTTGATTTCCCTGATGGCACTCTAGAGAAACCCCAAGAACACTGTTTCAAGGCTAGAGGGATCCTGAGGTCACTGTAGCAACACGAAAGAGCTCCGTGAACCAAGAATCAACACGAGATGAAAGGTTAGTCCCTGGCTTCGACTCCCGAGGAATACCACCTTACCACAAGCACCTCACGAGGAGGCTTCTCTCAGCTCTAGGTATGTGAGAGGGATCCTGAGTTTGCGGCCTCAAGTGGAATGGACACCGCGATGCCCTGACTCGAAATAAGGCCGGATATCCCTGCAGTGACTTGAATGCAGGCTCGTCTTGCATCTCCCAGGAAGAAAGGATGTCTGAATCCCCTGTGGAGACCACAGAGAAACTCCTAGTTCCCCACCTCATCGCGACCAGAGGCCTCACATCCTTTGAAAACTCCAGAGATACGCGGAGATCCGTGCCTCCAAAGGAGACGATGCCTGACTCCTCGTGAAACTTGATAGGAGTCCCAGGATTCTTGTGGCACGTGGAAAGGGACCCTTGGTCTCCCGCCTCAGCTGGAGAGGCGTTCCAATTGCCCTGCCAAGCCTCGAGGAGAATCCCGAGTTGTCCCTCGCAACTAGGCAGGAGTCCTGACGTGGCTGAACAAACACGTGGGTGGAAGGACCATCCCCGTCGTAACTCGAGAATATACCCCAGGTTCCCGCCGCAACTCGAGAAAAACCATGAGACTTCCCCCTCGATGCGAGATGAGGCCCGATTCCCCTGTACTGCGTGCAGAGCAATTCCGTCTTGCACATCACACATGAAAGGAGCCTTGATTTCCTTGATGGCACTCCAGAGAAACCCCAAGAACACTGTTTCAAGGATAGAGGGATCCTGAGGTCACTGTAGCAACACGAAAGAACTCTGTGGACCAAAAATCAACTCGAAAAGAGAGGTTAGTCCCTGGATTCGTCTCCAGAGGAATACCACCTTACCACAAGCACCTCAAGAGGAGGCTTCTCTCAGCTCTAGGTATGTGAGAGGGACCCTGAGTTTGCGGCCTCAAGTGGAATGGACACCGCGATGCCCTGACTCGAAATAAGGCCGGATATCCCTGCAGTGACTTGAATGCAGGCTCGTCTTGCATCTCCCAAGATGAAAGGATGTCTGAATCCCCTGTGGAGACCACAGAGAAAGACCTAGTTCCCCACCTCATCGCGACCGGAGGCCTCACATCCTTTGAAAACTCCAGAGGTACGCGGAGATCAGTGCCTCCAAAGGAGACGATGCCTGACTCCTCGTGAAACTTGATAGGAGTCCCAGGATACCTGTGGCACGTGGAAAGGGACCCTTGGTCTCCCGCCTCAGCTGGAGAGGCGTCCCAATTGCCTTGCCAAGCCTCGAGGAGAATCCCAAGTTGTGTCTCGCAACTAGGCAAGAGTCCTGACGTGGCTGAACAAACACGTGAGTGGAAGGGCCATCCCCGTCGTAACTCGAGAATATACCCCAGGTTCCCGCCGCAACTCGAGAAAAACCATGAGACTTCCCCCTCGCCGCGAGATGAGGCCCGATTCCCCTGCACTGCGTGCAGAGCAATTCTGTGTTGCACATCACACATGAAAGGAGCCTTGATTTCCTTCATGGCACTCGAGAGAAACACCAAGAACACTGTTTCAAGGCTAGAGGGATCCTTAGGTCACTGTAGAAACACGAAAGAGCTCCGTGGACCAAGAATCAACTCGAGATGAGAGGTTAGTCCCTGGGTTCGACTCCAGAGGAATACCACCTTACCACAAGCACCTCAAGAGGAGGCTTCTCTCAGCTCTAGGTATTTGAGAGGGACCCTGAGTTTGCGGCCTCAAGTGGAATGGACACCGCGATGCCCTGACGCGAAATAAGGCTGGATATCCCTGCAGTGACTTGAATGCAGGCTCGTCTTGCATCTCCCAAGATGAAAGGATGTCTGAATCCCCTGTGGAGACCACAGAGAAAGACCTAGTTCCCCACCTCAACGCGACCGGAGGCCTCACATCCTTTGAAAACTCCAGAGGTACGCGGAGATCAGTGCCTCCAAAGGAGTCGATGCCTGACTCCTCGTGAAACTTGATAGGAGTCCCAGGATTCTTGTGGCACGTGGAAAGGGACCCTTGGTCTCCTGCCTCAGCTGGAGAGGCGTTCCAATTGCCCTGCCAAGCCTCGAGGAGAATCCCGAGTTGTCCCTCGCAACTAGGCAGGAGTCCTGACGTGGCTGAACAAACACGTGGGTGGAAGGGCCATCCCCGTCGTAACTCGAGAATATACCCCAGGTTCCCGCCGCAACTCGAGAAAAACCATGAGACTTCCCCCTCGATGCGAGATGAGGCTCGATTCCCCTGTACTGCGTGCAGAGCAATTCCGTCTTGCACATCACACATGAAAAGAGCCTTGATTTCCTTGATGGCACTCCAGAGAAACCCCAAGAACACTGTTTCAAGGATAGAGGGATCCTGAGGTCACTGTAGCAACACGAAAGAACTCTGTGGACCAAAAATCAACTCGAAAAGGGAGGTTAGTCCCTGGATTCGTCTCCAGAGGAATACCACGTTACCACAAGCACCTCAAGAGGAGGCTTCTCTCAGCTCTAGGTATGTGAGAGGGACCCTGAGTTTGCGGCCTCAAGTGGAATGGACACCGCGATGCCCTGACTCGAAATAAGGCCGGATATCCCTGCAGTGACTTCAATGCAGGCTCGTCTTGCATCTCCCAGGACGAAAGGATGTCTGAATCCCCTGTGGAAAGCACAGAGAAAGACTTAGTTCCCCACCTCATCGCGACCGATAGCCTCACATCCTTTGAAAACTCCAGAGGTACGCGGAGATCAGTGCCTCCAAAGGAGACGATGCCTGACTCCTCGTGAAACTTGATAGGAGTCCCAGGATTCCTGTGGCACTTGGAAAGGGACCCTTGGTCTCCCGCCTCAGCTGGAGAGGCGTCCCAATTGCCCTGCCAAGCCTCGAGGAGAATCCAGAGTTGTCCCTCGCAACTAGGCAGGAGTCCTGACGTCGCTGAAGAAACACGTGGGTGGAAGGGCCATCCCCGTCGTAACTCGAGAATATACCCCAGGTTCCCGCCGCAACTCGAGAAAAACCATGAGACTTCCCCCTCGCCGGGAGATGAGGCCCGATTCCCCTGCACTGCGTGCAGAGCAATTCCGTGTTGCACATCACACATGAAAGGAGCCTTGATTTCCTTGATGGCACTCCAGAGAAACCCCAAGAACACTGTTTCAAGGCTAGAGGGATCCTGAGGTCACTGTAGCAACACGAAAGAGCTCCGTGGGCCAAAAATCAACTCGAAAAGAGAGGTTAGTCCCTGGCTTCGACTCCAGAGGAATACCACCTTACCACAAGCACCTCAAGAGGAGGCTTCTCTCAGCTCTAGGTATGTGAGAGGGACCCTGGGTTTGCGGCCTCAAGTGGAATGGACACCGCGATGCCCTGACTCGAAATAAGGCCGGATATCCCTGCAGTGACTGGAATGCAGGCTCGTCTTGCATCTCCCAAGACGAAAGGGTGTCTGAATCCCCTGTGGAGACCACAGAGAAAGACCTAGTTCCCCACCTCATCGCGACAGGAGGCCTCACATCCTTTGAAAACTCCAGAGGTATGCGGAGATCAGTGCCTCCAAAGGAGACGATGCCTGACTCCTCGTGAAACTTGATAGGAGACCCAGGATTCCTGTGGCACGTGGAAAGGGACCCTTGGTCTCCCGTCTCAGCTGGAGAGGCGTCCCAATTGCCCTGCCAAGCCTCGAGGAGAATCCCGAGTTGTCCCTCGCAACTAGGCAGGAGTCCTGACGTCGCTGAAGAAACACGTGGGTGCAAGGGCCATCCCCGTCGTAACTCGAGAATATACCCCAGGTTCCCGCCGCAACTCGAGAAAAACCATGAGACTTCCCCCTCGCCGCGAGATGAGGCCCGATTCCCCTGCACTGCGTGCAGAGCAATTCCGTGTTGCACATCACACATGAAAGGAGCCTTGATTTCCTTGATGGCACTCCAGAGAAACCCCAAGAACACTGTTTCAAGGCTAGAGGGATCCTGAGGTCACTGTAGCAACACGAAAGAGCTCCGTGGACCAAGAATCAACACGAGATGAGAGGTTAGTCCCTGGCTTCGACTCCTGAGGAATACCACCTTACCACAAGCACCTCAAGAGGAGGCTTCTCTCAGCTCTAGGTATGTGAGAGGGATCCTGAGTTTGCGGCCTCAAGTGGAATGGACACCGCGATGCCCTGACTCGAAATAAGGCCGGATATCCCTGCAGTGACTTGAATGCAGGCTCGTCTTGCATCTCCCAAGAAGAAAGGATGTCTGAATACCCTCTGGAGACCACAGAGAAACACCTAGTTCCCCACCTCATCGCGACCGGAGGCCTCACATCCTTTGAAAACTCCAGAGGTACGCGGAGATCAGTGCCTCCAAAGGAGACGATGCCTGACTCCTCGTGAAACTTGATAGGAGTCCCAGGATTCTTGTGGCACGTGGAAAGGGACCCTTGGTCTCCCGCCTCAGCTGGAGAGGCGTTCCAATTGCCCTGCCAAGCCTCGAGGAGAATCCCGAGTTTTCCTTCGCAACTAGGCAGGAGTCCTGACGTGGCTGAACAAACACGTGGGTGGAAGGGCCATCCCCGTCGTAACTCGAGAATATACCCCAGGTTCCCGCCGCAACTCGAGAAAAACCATGAGACTTCCCCCTCGCCGCGAGATGAGGCCCGATTCCCCTGCACTGCGTGCAGAGCAATTCCGTGTTGCACATCACACATGAAAGGAGCCTTGATTTCCTTGATGGCACTCCAGAGAAACCCCAAGAACACTGTTTCAAGGCTAGAGGGATCCTGAGGTCACTGTAGCAACACGAAAGAGCTCCATGGACCAAAAATCAACTCAAAAAGAGAGGTTAGTCCCTGGATTCGTCTCCAGAGGAATACCACCTTAACACAAGCACCTCAAGAGGAGGCTTCTCTCAGCTCTAGGTATGTGAGAGGGACCCTGAGTTTGCGGCCTCAAGTGGAATGGACACCGCGATGCCCTGACTCGAAATGAGGCCGGATATCCCTGCAGTGACTTCAATGCAGGCTCGTCTTGCATCTCCCAGGATGAAAGGATGTCTGAATCCCCTGTGGAAAGCACAGAGAAAGACTTAGTTCCCCACCTCATCGCGACCGATAGCCTCACATCCTTTGAAAACTCCAGAGGTACGCGGAGATCAGTGCCTCCAAAGGAGACGAAGCCTGACTCCTCGTGAAACTTGATAGGAGTCCCAGGATTCCTGTGGCACTTGGAAAGGGACACTTGGTCTTCCGCCTCAGCTGGAGAGGCGTCCCAATTGCCCTGCCAAGCCTCGAGGAGAATCCAGAGTTGTCCCTCGCAACTAGGCAGCAGTCCTGACGTCGCTGAAGAAACACGTGGGTGGAAGGGCCATCCCTGTCGTAACTCGAGAATATACCCCAGGTTCCCGCCGCAACTCGAGAAAAACCATGAGACTTCCCCCTCGCTGCGAGATGAGGCCCGATTCCCCTGAACTGCGTGCAGAGCAATTCCGTGTTGCACATCACACATGAAAGGAACCTTGATTTCCTTCATGGCACTCCAGAGAAACCCCAAGAACACTGTTTCAAGGCTAGAGGGATCCTGAGGTCACTGTAGCAACACGAAAGAGCTCCGTGGGCCAAAAATCAACTCGAGATGAGAGGTTAGTCCCTGGCTTCGACTCCAGAGGAATACCACCTTACCACAAGCACCTCAAGAGGAGGCTTCTCTCAGCTCTAGGTATGTGAGAGGGACCCTGAGTTTGCGGCCTCAAGTGGAATGGACACCGCGATGCCCTGACGCGAAATAAGGCTGGATATCCCTGCAGTGACTTGAATGCAGGCTCGTCTTGCATCTCCCAAGATGAAAGGATGTCTGAATCCCCTGTGGAGACCACAGAGAAAGACCTAGTTCCCCACCTCATCGCGACCGGAGGCCTCACATCCTTTGAAAACTCCAGAGGTACGCGGAGATCAGTGCCTCCAAAGGAGACGATGCCTGACTCCTCGTGAAACTTGATAGGAGTCCCAGGATTCCTGTGGCACGTGGAAAGGGACCCTTGGTCTCCCGCCTCAGCTGGAGAGGCGTCCCAATTGCCTTGCCAAGCCTCGAGGAGAATCCCGAGTTGTGTCTCGCAACTAGGCAAGAGTCCTGACGTGGCAGAACAAACACGTGTGTGGAAGGGCCATCCCCGTCGTAACTCGAGAATATACCCCAGGTTCCCGCCGCAACTCGAGAAAAACCATGAGACTTCCCCCTCGCCGCGAGATGAGGCCCGATTCCCCTGCACTGCGTGCAGAGCAATTCTGTGTTGCACATCACACATGAAAGGAGCCTTGATTTCCTTCATGGCACTCCAGAGAAACCCCAAGAACACTGTTTCAAGGCTAGAGGGATCCTGAGGTAACTGTAGCAACACGAAAGAGCTCCGTGGACCAAAAATCAACTCGAAATGAGAGGTTAGTCCCTGGCTTCGACTCCAGAGGAATACCACCTTACCACAAGCACCTCAAGAGGAGGTTTCTCTCAGCTCTAGGTATTTGAGAGGGACCCTGAGTTTGCGGCCTCAAGTGGAATGGACACCGCGATGCCCTGACTCGAAATAAGGCCGGATGTCCCTGCAGTGACTGGAATGCAGGCTCGTCTTGCATCTCCCAAGACGAAAGGGTGTCTGAATCCCCTGTGGAGACCACAGAGAAAGACCTAGTTCCCCACCTCATCGCGACAGGAGGCCTCAAATCCTTTGAAAACTCCAGAGGTATGCGGAGATCAGTGCCTCCAAAGGAGACGATGCCTGACTCCTCGTGAAACTTGATAGGAGACCCAGGATTCCTGTGGCACGTGGAAAGGGACCCTTGGTCTCCCGTCTCAGCTGGAGAGGCGTCCCAATTGCCCTGCAAAGCCTCGAGGAGAATCCCGAGTTGTCCCTCGCAACTAGGCAGGAGTCCTGACATGGCTGAACACACACGTGTGTGGAAGGGCCATCCCCGTCGGAACTCGAGAATATACCCCAGGTTCCCGCCGCAACTCGAGAAAAACCATGAGACTTCCCACTCGCCGCGAGATGAGGCCCGATTCCCCTGCACTGCGTGCAGAGCAATTCCGTGTTGCACATCACACATGAAAGGAGCCTTGATTTCCTTGATGGCACTCCAGAGAAACCCCAAGAACACTGTTTCAAGGCTAGAGGGATCCTGAGGTCACTGTAGCAACACGAAAGAGCTCCGTGGACCAAGAATCAACACGAGATGAGAGGTTAGTCCCTGGCTTCGACTCCTGAGGAATACCACCTTACCACAAGCACCTCAAGAGGAGGCTTCTCTCAGCTCTAGGTATGTGAGAGGGATCCTGAGTTTGCGGCCTCAAGTGGAATGGACACCGCGATGCCCTGACTCGAAATAAGGCCGGATATCCCTGCAGTGACTTGAATGCAGGCTCGTCTTGCATCTCCCAAGAAGAAAGGATGTCTGAATCCCCTGTGGAGACCACAGAGAAAGACCTAGTTCCCCACCTCATCGCGACCGGAGGCCTCACATCCTTTGAAAACTCCAGAGGTACGCGGAGATCAGTGCCTCCAAAGGAGACGATGCCTGACTCCTCGTGAAACTTGATAGGAGTCCCAGGATTCTTGTGGCACGTGGAAAGGGACCCTTGGTCTCCCGCCTCAGCTGGAGAGGCGTTCCAATTGCCCTGCCAAGCCTCGAGGAGAATCCCGAGTTGTCCCTCGCAACTAGGCAGGAGTCCTGACGTGGCTGAACAAACACGTGGGTGGAAGGGCCATCCCCGTCGTAACTCGAGAATATACCCCAGGTTCCCGCCGCAACTCGAGAAAAACCATGAGACTTCCCCCTCGCCGCGAGATGAGGCCCGATTCCCCTGTACTGCGTGCAGAGCAATTCCGTCTTGCACATCACACATGAAAGGAGCCTTGATTTCCTTGATGGCACTCCAGAGAAACCCCAAGAACACTGTTTCAAGGATAGAGGGATCCTGAGGTCACTGTAGCAACACGAAAGAACTCTGTGGACCAAAAATCAACTCGAAAAGAGGGGTTAGTCCCTGGATTCGTCTCCAGAGGAATAACACCTTACCACAAGCACCTCAAGAGGAGGCTTCTCTCAGCTCTAGGTATGTGAGAGGGACCCTGAGTTAGCGGCCTCAAGTGGAATGGACACCGTGATGCCCTGACTCGAAATAAGGCCAGATATCCCTGCAGTGACTTCAATACAGGCTCGTCTTGCATCTCCCAGGACGAAAGGATGTCTGAATCCCCTGTGGAAAGCACAGAGAAAGACTTAGTTCCCCACCTCATCGCGACCGATAGCCTCACATCCTTTGAAAACTCCAGAGGTACGCGGAGATCAGTGCCTCCAAAGGAGACGATGCCTGACTCCTCGTGAAACTTGATAGGAGACCCAGGATTCCTGTGGCACGTGGAAAGGGACACTTGGTCTCCCGTCTCAGCTGGAGAGGCGTCCCAATTGCCCTGCAAAGCCTCGAGGAGAATCCCGAGTTGTCCCTCGCAACTAGGCAGGAGTCCTGACGTCGCTGAAGAAACACGTGGGTGGAAGGGCCATCCCCGTCGTAACTCGAGAATATACCCCAGGTTCCCACCGCAACTCGAGAAAAACCATGAGATTTCCCCTCGCCGCGAGATGAGGCCCGATTCCCCTGCACTGCGTGCAGACCAATTCTGTGTTGCACATCACACATGAAAGGAGCCTTGATTTCCTTCATGGCACTCCAGAGAAACCCCAAGAACACTGTTTCAAGGCTAGAGGGATCCTGAGGTCACTGTAGCAACACGAAAGAGCTCCGTGGACCAAAAATCAACTCGAGATGAGAGGTTAGTCCCTGGCTTCGACTCCAGAGGAATACCACCTTACCACAAGCACCTCAAGAGGAGGCTTCTCTCAGCTCTAGGTATGTGAGAGGGACCCTGAGTTTGTGGCCTCAAGTGGAATGGACACCGCGATGCCCTGACTCGAAATAAGGCCGGATATCCCTGCAGTGACTGAAATGCAGCCTCGTCTTGCATCTCCCAAGACGAAAGGGTGTCTGAATCCCCTGTGGAGACCACAGAGAAAGACCTAGTTCCCCACCTCATCGCGACAGGAGGCCTCAAAACCTTTGAAAACTCCAGAGGTATGCGGAGATCAGTGCCTCCAAAGGAGACGATGCCTGACACCTCGTGAAACTTGATAGGAGACCCAGGATTCCTGTGGCACGTGGAAAGGGACCCTTGGTCTCCCGTCTCAGCTGGAGAGGCGTCCCAATTGCCCTGCAAAGCCTCGAGGAGAATCCCGAGTTGTCCCTCGCAACTAGGCAGGAGTCCTGACATGGCTGAACACACACGTGTGTGGAAGGGCCATCCCCGTCGGAACTCGAGAATATACCCCAGGTTCCCGCCGCAACTCGAGAAAAACCATGAGACTTCCCCCTCTCCGCAAAATGAGGCCCGATTCCCCTGGGCTGCGTGCAGAGCAATTCCGTCTTGCACATCACACATGAAAGGAGCCTTGATTTCCTTGATGGCACTCCAGAGAAACCCCAAGAACACTGTTTCAAGGCTAGAGGGATCCTGAGGTCACTGTAGCAACACGAAAGAGCTCCGTGGACCAAGAATCAACTCGAGATGAGAGGTTAGTCCCTGGCTTCGACTCCTGAGGAATACCACCTTACCACAAGCACCTCAAGAGGAGGCTTCTCTCAGCTCTAGGTTTGTGAGAGGGACCCTGAGTTTGCGGCCTCAAGTGGAATGGACACCGCGATGCCCTGACTCGAAATAAGGCCGGATATCCCTGCAGTGACTTGAATGCAGGCTCGTCTTGCATCTCCCAAGAAGAAAGGATGTCTGAATCCCCTGTGGAGACCACAGAGAAAGACCTAGTTCCCCACCTCATCGCGACCGGAGGCCTCACATCCTTTGAAAACTCCAGAGGTACGCGGAGATCAGTGCCTCCAAAGGAGACGATGCCTGACTCCTCGTGAAACTTGATAGGAGTCCCAGGATTCCTGTGGCACTTGGAAAGGGACACTTGGTCTCCCGCCTCAGCTGGAGAGGCGTCCCAATTGCCCTGCCAAGCCTCGAGGAGAATCCAGAGTTGTCCCTCGCAACTAGGCAGGAGTCCTGACGTCGCTGAAGAAACACGTGGTTGGAAGGGCCATCCCCGTCGTAACTCGAGAATATACCCCAGGTTCCCGCCGCAACTCGAGAAAAACCATGAGACTTCCCCCTCGCTGCGAGATGAGGCCCGATTCCCCTGCACTGCGTGCAGAGCAATTCCGTGTTGCACATCACACATGAAAGGAGCCTTGATTTCCTTGATGGCACTCCAGAGAAACCCCAAGAACACTGTTTCAAGGCTAGAGGGATCCTGAGGTCACTGTAGCAACACGAAAGAGCTCCGTGGGCCAAAAATCAACTCGAGATGAGAGGTTAGTCCCTGGCTTCGACTCCAGAGGAATACCACCTTACCACAAGCACCTCAAGAGGAGGCTTCTCTCAGCTCTAGGTATGTGAGAGGGACCCTGAGTTTGCGGCCTCAAGTGGAATGGACACCGCGATGCCCTGACTCAAAATAAGGCCGGATATCCCTGCAGTGACTTGAATGCAGGCTCGTCTTGAATCTCCCAAGACGAAAGGATGTCTGAATCCCCTGTGGAGACCACAGAGAAAGACCTAGTTCCCCACCTCATCGCGACCGGAGGCCTCACATCCTTTGAAAACTCCAGAGGTACGCGGAGATCAGTGCCTCCAAAGGAGACGATGCCTGACTCCTCGTGAAACTTGATAGGAGTCCCAGGATTCCTGTGGCACTTGGAAAGGGACACTTGGTCTCCCGCCTCAGCTGGAGAGGCGTCCCAATTGCCCTGCCAAGCCTCGAGGAGAATCCAGAGTTGTCCCTCGCAACTAGGCAGGAGTCCTGACGTGGCTGAACAAACACGTGGGTGGAAGGGCCATCCCCGGCGTAACTCGAGAATATACCCCAGGTTCCCGCCGCAACTCGAGAAGAACCATGAGACTTCCCCCTCGCCGCAAAATGAGGCCCGATTCCCCTGCACTGCGTGCAGAGCAATTCCGTCTTGCACATCACACATGAAAGGAGCCTTGATTTCCTTGATGGCACTCCAGAGAAACCCCAAGAACACTGTTTCAAGGCTAGAGGGATCCTGAGGTCACTGTAGCAACACGAAAGAGCTCCGTGGGCCAAAAATCAACTCGAGATGAGAGGTTAGTCCCTGGCTTCGACTCCAGAGGAATACCACCTTACCACAAGCACCTCAAGAGGAGGCTTCTCTCAGCTCTAGGTATGTGAGAGGGACCCTGAGTTTGCGGCCTCAAGTGGAATGGACACCGCGATGCCCTGACGCGAAATAAGGCTGGATATCCCTGCAGTGACTTGAATGCAGGCTCGTCTTGCATCTCCCAAGATGAAAGGATGTCTGAATCCCCTGTGGAGACCACAGAGAAAGACCTAGTTCCCCACCTCATCGCGACCGGAGGCCTCACATCCTTTGAAAACTCCAGAGGTACGCGGAGATCAGTGCCTCCAAAGGAGACGATGCCTGACTCCTCGTGAAACTTGATAGGAGTCCCAGGATTCCTGTGGCACGTGGAAAGGGACCCTTGGTCTCCCGCCTCAGCTGGAGAGGCGTCCCAATTGCCTTGCCAAGCCTCGAGGAGAATCCCGAGTTGTGTCTCGCAACTAGGCAGGAGTCCTGACGTCGCTGAAGAAACACGTGGGTGGAAGGGCCATCCCCGTCGTAACTCGAGAATATACCCCAGGTTCCCGCCGCAACTCGAGAAAAACCATGAGACTTTCCCCTCGCTGCGAGATGAGGCCCGATTCCCCAGCACTGCGTGCAGAGCAATTCCGTGTTGCACATCACACATGAAAGGAGCCTTGATTTCCTTGATGGCACTCCAGAGAAACCCCAAGAACACTGTTTCAAGGCTAGAGGGATCCTGAGGTCACTGTAGCAACACGAAAGAGCTCCGTGGGCCAAAAATCAACTCGAGATGAGAGGTTAGTCCCTGGCTTCGACTCCAGAGGAATACCACCTTACCACAAGCACCTCAAGAGGAGGCTTCTCTCAGCTCTAGGTATGTGAGAGGGACCCTGAGTTTGCGGCCTCAAGTGGAATGGACACCGCGATGACCTGACGCGAAATAAGGCTGGATATCCCTGCAGTGACTTGAATGCAGGCTCGTCTTGCATCTCCCAAGATGAAAGGATGTCTGAATCCCCTGTGGAGACCACAGAGAAAGACCTAGTTCCCCACCTCATCACGACCGGAGGCCTCACATCCTTTGAAAACTCCAGAGGTACGCGGAGATCAGTGCCTCCAAAGGAGAGGATGCCTGACTCCTCGTGAAACTTGATAGGAGTCCCAGGATTCCTGTGGCACGTGGAAAGGGACCCTTGGTCTCCCGCCTCAGCTGGAGAGGCGTCCCAATTGCCTTGCCAAGCCTCGAGGAGAATCCCGAGTTGTGTCTCGCAACTAGGCAAGAGTCCTGACGTGGCTGAACAAACACCTGTGTGGAAGGGCCATCCCCGTCGTAACTCGAGAATATACCCCAGGTTCCCGCCGCAACTCGAGAAAAACCATGAGACTTCCCCCTCGCCGCGAGATGAGGCCCGATTCCCCTGCACTGCGTGCAGAGCAATTCTGTGTTGCACATCACACATGAAAGGAGCCTTGATTTCCTTCATGGCACTCCAGAGAAACCCCAAGAACACTGTTTCAAGGCTAGAGGGATCCTGAGGTCACTGTAGCAACACGAAAGAGCTCCGTGGGCCAAAAATCAACTCGAGATGAGAGGTTAGTCCCTGGCTTCGACTCCAGAGGAATACCACCTTACCACAAGCACCTCAAGAGGAGGCTTCTCTCAGCTCTAGGTATGTGAGAGGGACCCTGAGTTTGCGGCCTCAAGTGGAATGGACACTGCGATGCCCTGACGCGAAATAAGGCTGGATATCCCTGCAGTGACTTGAATGCAGGCTGGTCTTGCATCTCCCAAGATGAAAGGATGTCTGAATCCCCTGTGGAGACCACAGAGAAAGACCTAGTTCCCCACCTCATCGCGACCGGAGGCCTCACATCCTTTGAAAACTCCGGATGTACGCGGAGATCAGTGCCTCCAAAGGAGACGATGCCTGACTCCTCGTGAAACTTGATAGGAGTCCCAGGATTCGTGTGGCACGTGGAAAGGGACCCTTGGTCTCCCGCCTCAGCTGGAGAGGCGTCCCAATTGCCTTGCCAAGCCTCGAAGAGAATCCCGAGTTGTGTCTCGCAACTAGGCAAGAGTCCTGACGTGGCTGAACAAACACGTGTGTGGAAGGGCCATCGCCGTCGTAACTCGAGAATATACCCCAGGTTCCCACCGCAACTCGAGAAAAACCATGAGATTTCCCCTCGCCGCGAGATGAGGCCCGATTCCCCTGCACTGCGTGTAGACCAATTCTGTGTTGCACATCACACATGAAAGGAGCCTTGATTTCCTTCATGGCACTCCAGAGAAACCCCAAGAACACTGTTTCAAGGCTAGAGGGATCCTGAGGTCACTGTAGCAACACGAAAGAGCTCCGTGGACAAAAATCAACTCGAGATGAGAGGTTAGTCCCTGGCTTCGACTCCAGAGGAATACCACCTTACCACAAGCACCTCAAGAGGAGGCTTCTCTCAGCTCTAGTTATGTGAGAGGGACCCTGAGTTTGTGGCCTCAAGTGGAATGGACACCGCGATGCCCTGACTCGAAATAAGGCCGGATATCCCTGCAGTGACTGAAATGCAGCCTCGTCTTGCATCTCCCAAGACGAAAGGGTGTCTGAATCCCCTGTGGAGACCACAGAGAAAGACCTAGTTCCCCACCTCATCGCGACAGGAGGCCTCAAATCCTTTGAAAACTCCAGAGGTATGCGGAGATCAGTGCCTCCAAAGGAGACGATGCCTGACTCCTCGTGAAACTTGATAGGAGACCCAGGATTCCTGTGGCACGTGGAAAGGGACCCTTGGTCTCCCGTCTCAGCTGGAGAGGCGTCCCAATTGCCCTGCAAAGCCTCGAGGAGAATCCCGAGTTGTCCCTCGCAACTAGGCAGGAGTCCTGACATGGCTGAACACACACGTGTGTGGAAGGGCCATCCCCGTCGGAACTCGAGAATATACCCCAGGTTCCCGCCGCAACTCGAGAAAAACCATGAGACTTCCCCCTCTCCGCAAAATGAGGCCCGATTCCCCTGCGCTGCGTGCAGAGCAATTCCGTCTTGCACATCACACATGAAAGGAGCCTTGATTTCCTTGATGGCACTCCAGAGAAACCCCAAGAACACTGTTTCAAGGCTAGAGGGATCCTGAGGTCACTGTAGCAACACGAAAGAGCTCCATGGACCAAGAATCAACACGAGATGAGAGGTTAGTCCCTGGCTTCGACTCCTGAGGAATACCACCTTACCACAAGCACCTCAAGAGGAGGCTTCTCTCAGCTCTAGGTATGTGAGAGGGACCCTGAGTTTGCGGCCTCAAGTGGAATGGACACCGCGATGCCCTGACTCGAAATAAGGCCGGATATCCCTGCAGGGACTTGAATGCAGGCTCGTCTTGCATCTCCCAAGAAGAAAGGATGTCTGAATCCCCTGTGGAGACCACAGAGAAACACCTAGTTCCCCACCTCATCGCGACCGCAGGCCTCACATCCTTTGAAAACTCCAGAGGTACGCGGAGATCAGTGCCTCCAAAGGAGACGATGCCTGACTCCTCGTGAAACTTGATAGGAGTCCCAGGATTCCTGTGGCACTTGGAAAGGGACACTTGGTCTCCCGCCTCAGCTGGAGAGGCGTCCCAATTGCCCTGCCAAGCCTCGAGGAGAATCCAGAGTTGTCCCTCGCAACTAGGCAGGAGTCCTGACGTCGCTGAAGAAACACGTGGGTGGAAGGGCCATCCCCGTCGTAACTCGAGAATATACCCCAGGTTCCCGCCGCAACTCGAGAAAAACCATGAGACTTCCCCCTCGCTGCGAGATGAGGCCCGATTCCCCTGCACTGCGTGCAGAGCAATTCCGTGTTGCACATCACACATGAAAGGAGCCTTGATTTCCTTGATGGCACTCCAGAGAAACCCCAAGAACACTGTTTCAAGGCTAGAGGGATCCTGAGGTCACTGTAGCAACACGAAAGAGCTCCGTGGGCCAAAAATCAACTCGAGATGAGAGGTTAGTACCTGGCTTCGACTCCAGAGGAATACCACCTTAACACAAGCACCTCAAGAGGAGGCTTCTCTCAGCTCTAGGTATGTGAGAGGGACCCTGAGTTTGCGGCCTCAAGTGGAATGGACTCCGCGATGCCCTGACGCGAAATAAGGCTGGATATCCCTGCAGTGACTTGAATGCAGGCTCGTCTTGCATCTCCCAAGATAAAAGGATGTCTGAATCCCCTGTGGAAAACACAGAGAAAGACCTAGTTCCCCACCTCATCGCGACCGGAGGCCTCACATCCTTTGAAAACTCCAGAGGTACGCGGAGATCAGTGCCTCCAAAGGAGACGATGCCTGACTCCTCGTGAAACTTGATAGGAGTCCCAGGATTCCTGTGGCACGTGGAAAGGGACCCTTGGTCTCCCGCCTCAGCTGGAGAGGCGTCCCAATTGCCTTGCCAAGCCTCGAGGAGAATCCCGAGTTGTGTCTCGCAACTAGGCAAGAGTCCTGACGTGGCTGAACAAACACGTGTGTGGAAGGGCCATCCCCGTCGTAACTCGAGAATATACCCCAGGTTCCCGTCGCAACTCGAGAAAAACCATGAGACTTCCCCCTCGCCGCGAGATGAGGCCCGATTCCCCTGCACTGCGTGCAGAGCAATTCTGTGTTGCACATCACACATGAAAGGAGCCTTGATTTCCTTGATGGCACTCCAGAGAAACCCCAAGAACACTGTTTCAAGGCTAGAGGGATCCTGAGGTCACTGTAGCAACACGAAAGAGCTCCGTGGACCAAAAATCAACTCGAGATGAGAGGTTAGTCCCTGGCTTCGACTCCAGAGGAATACCACCATACCACAAGCACCTCAAGAGGAGGCTTCTCTCAGCTCTAGGTATGTGAGAGGGACCCTGAGTTTGTGGCCTCAAGTGGAATGGACACCGCGATGCCCTGACTCGAAATAAGGCCGGATATCCCTGCAGTGACTGGAATGCAGGCTTGTCTTGCATCTCCCAAGACGAAAGGGTGTCTGAATCCCCTGTGGAGACCACAGAGAAAGACCTAGTTCCCCACCTCATCGCGACCGGAGGCCTCACATCCTTTGAAAACTCCAGAGGTATGCGGAGATCAGTGCCTCCAAAGGAGACGATGCCTGACTCCTCGTGAAACTTGATAGGAGACCCAGGATTCCTGTGGCACGTGGAAAGGGACACTTGGTCTCCCGTCTCAGCTGGAGAGGCGTCCCAATTGCCCTGCAAAGCCTCGAGGAGAATCCCGAGTTGTCCCTCGCAACTAGGCAGGAGTCCTGACATGGCTGAACACACACGTGTGTGGAAGGGCCATCCCCGTCGGAACTCGAGAATATACCCCAGGTTCCCGCCGCAACTCGAGAAAAACCATGAGACTTCCCCCTCTCCGCAAAATGAGGCCCGATTCCCCGGCACTGCGTGCAGAGCAATTCCGTGTTGCACATCACACATGAAAGGAGCCTTGATTTCCTTGATGGCACTCCAGAGAAACCCCAAGAACACTGTTTCAAGGCTAGAGGGATCCTGAGGTCACTGTAGCAACACGAAAGAGCTCCGTGGGCCAAAAATCAACTCGAGATGAGAGGTTAGTCCCTGGCTTCGACTCCAGAGGAATACCACCTTAACACAAGCACCTCAAGAGGAGGCTTCTCTCAGCTCTAGGTATGTGAGAGGGACCCTGAGTTTGCGGCCTCAAGTGGAATGGACACCGCGATGCCCTGACGCGAAATAAGGCTGGATATCCCTGCAGTGACTTGAATGCAGGCTCGTCTTGCATCTCCCAAGATGAAAGGATGTCTGAATCCCCTGTGGAGACCACAGAGAAAGACCTAGTTCCCCACCTCATCGCGACCGGAAGCCTCACATCCTTTGAAAATTCCAGAGGTACGCGGAGATCAGTGCCTCCAAAGGAGACGATGCCTGACTCCTCGTGAAACTTGATAGGAGTCCCAGGATTCCTGTGGCACGTGGAAAGGGTCCCTTGGTCTCCAGCCTCAGCTGGAGAGGCGTCCCAATTGCCTTGCAAAGCCTCAAGGAGAATGACGAGTTGTGTCTCGCAACTAGGCAAGAGTCCTGACGTGGCTGAACAAACACGTGTGTGGAAGGGCCATCCCCGTCGTAACTCGAGAATATACCCCAGGTTCCCGCCGCAATTCGAGAAAAACCATGACACTTCCCCCTCGCCGCGAGATGAGGCCCGATTCCCCTGCACTGCGTGCAGAGCAATTCTGTGTTGCACATCACACATGAAAGGAGCCTTGATTTCCTTGATGGCACTCCAGAGAAACCCCAAGAACACTGTTTCAAGGCTAGAGGGATCCTGAGGTCACTGTAGCAACACGAAAGAGCTCCGTGGACCAAAAATCAACTCGAGATGAGAGGTTAGTCCCTGGCTTCGAAACCAGAGGAATACCACCTTACCACAAGCACCTCAAGAGGAGGCTTCTCTCAGCTCTAGGTATGTGAGAGGGACCCTGAGTTTGTGGCCTCAAGTGGAATGGACACCGCGATGCCCTGACTCGAAATAAGGCCGGATATCCCTGCAGTGACTGGAATGCAGGCTTGTCTTGCATCTCCCACGACGAAAGGGTGTCTGAATCCCCTGTGGAGACCACAGAGAAAGACCTAGTTCCCCACCTCATCGCGACAGGAGGCCTCAAATCCTTTGAAAACTCCAGAGGTATGCGGAGATCAGTGCCTCCAAAGGAGACGATGCCTGACTCCTCGTGAAACTTGATAGGAGACCCAGGATTCCTGTGGCACGTGGAAAGGGACACTTGGTCTCCCGTCTCAGCTGGAGAGGCGTCCCAATTGCCCTGCAAATCCTCGAGGAGAATCCCGAGTTGTCCCTCGCAACTAGGCAGGAGTCCTGACGTCGCTGAAGAAACACGTGGGTGGAAGGGCCATCCCCGTCGTAACTCGAGAATATACCCCAGGTTCCCGCCGCAACTCGAGAAAAACCATGAGACTTCCCCCTCGCCGCGAGATGAGGCCCGATTCCCCTGCACTGCGTGCAGAGCAATTCCGTGCTGCACATCACACATGAAAGGAGCCTTGATTTCCTTGATGGCACTCCAGAGAAACCCCAAGAACACTGTTTCAAGGCTAGAGGGATCCTGAGGTCACTGTAGCAACACGAAAGAGCTCCGTGGGCCAAAAATCAACTCGAGATGAGAGGTTAGTCCCTGGCTTCGACTCCAGAGGAATACCACCTTAACACAAGCACCTCAAGAGGAGGCTTCTCTCAGCTCTAGGTATGTGAGAGGGACCCTGAGTTTGCGGCCTCAAGTGGAATGGACACCGCGATGCCCTGACGCGAAATAAGGCTGGATATCCCTGCAGTGACTTGAATGCAGGCTCGTCTTGCATCTCCCAAGAAGAAAGGATGTCTGAATCCCCTGTGGAGACCACAGAGAAACACCTAGTTCCCCACCTCATCGCGACCGGAGGCCTCACATCCTTTGAAAACTCCAGAGGTACGCGGAGATCAGTGCCTCCAAAGGAGACGATGCCTGACTCCTCGTGAAACTTGATAGGAGTCCCAGGATTCTTGTGGCACGTGGAAAGGGACCCTTGGTCTCCCGCCTCAGCTGGAGAGGCGTTCCAATTGCCCTGCCAAGCCTCGAGGAGAATCCCGAGTTGTCCCTCGCAACTAGGCAGGAGTCCTGACGTGGCTGAATAAACACGTGGGTGGAAGGGCCATCCCCGTCGTAACTCGAGAATATACCCCAGGTTCCCGCCGCAACTCGAGAAAAACCATGAGACTTCCCCCTCGATGCGAGATGAGGCCCGATTCCCCTGTACTGCGTGCAGAGCAATTCCGTCTTGCACATCACACATGAAAGGAGCCTTGATTTCTTTGATGGCACTCCAGAGAAACCCCAAGAACACTGTTTCAAGGATAGAGGGATCCTGAGGTCACTGTAGCAACACGAAAGAACTCTGTGGACGAAAAATCAACTCGAAAAGAGAGGTTAGTCCCTGGATTCGTCTCCAGAGGAATACCACCTTACCACAAGCACCTCAAGAGGAGGCTTCTCTCAGCTCTAGGTATGTGATAGGGACCCTGAGTTTGCGGCCTCAAGTGGAATGGACACCGCGATGCCCTGACTCGAAATAAGGCCGGATATCCCTGCAGTGACTTCAATGCAGGCTGGTCTTGCATCTCCCAGGACGAAAGGATGTCTGAATCCCCTGTGGAAAGCACAGAGAAAGACTTAGTTCCCCACCTCATCGCGACCGATAGCCTCACATCCTTTGAAAACTCCAGAGGTACGCGGAGATCAGTGCCTCCAAAGGAGACGATGCCTGACTCCTCGTGAAACTTGATAGGAGTCCCAGGATTCCTGTGGCACTTGGAAAGGGACACTTGGTCTCCCGCCTCAGCTGGAGAGGCGTCCCAATTGCCCTGCCAAGCCTCGAGGAGAATCCCGAGTTGTCCCTCGCAACTAGGCAGGAGTCCTGACGTCGCTGAACAAACACGTGGGTGGAAGGGCCATCCCCGTTGTAACTCGAGAATATACCCCAGGTTCCCGCCGCAACTCGAGAAAAACCATGAGACTTCCCCCTCGCCGCGAGATGAGGCCCGATTCCCCTGCACTGCGTGCAGAGCAATTCCGTGTTGCACATCACACATGAAAGGAGCCTTGATTTCCTTGATGGCACTCCAGAGAAACCCCAAGAACACTGTTTCAAGGCTAGAGGGATCCTGAGGTCACTGTAGCAACACGAAAGAGCTCCGTGGGCCAAAAATCAACTCGAGATGAGAGGTTAGTCCCTGGCTTCGTCTCCAGAGGAGTACCACCTTACCACAAGCACCTCAAGAGGAGGCTTCTCTCAGCTCTAGGTATGTGAGAGGGACCCTGAGTTTGCGGCCTCAAGTGGAATGGACACCGCGATGCCCTGACGCGAAATAAGGCTGGATATCCCTGCAGTGACTTGAATGCAGGCTCGTCTTGCATCTCCCAAGATGAAAGGATGTCTGAATCCCCTGTGGAGACCACAGAGAAAGACCTAGTTCCCCACCTCATCGCGACCGGAGGCCTCACATCCTTTGAAAACTCCAGAGGTACGCGGAGATCAGTGCCTCCAAAGGAGACGATGCCTGACTCCTCGTGAAACTTGATAGGAGTCCCAGGATTCCTGTGGCACTTGGAAAGGGACACTTGGTCTCCCGCCTCAGCTGGAGAGGCGTCCCAATTGCCCTGCCAAGCCTCGAGGAGAATCCAGAGTTGTCCCTCGCAACTAGGCAGGAGTCCTGACGTCGCTGAAGAAACACGTGGGTGGAAGGGCCATCCCCGTCGTAACTCGAGAATATACCCCAGGTTCCCGCCGCAACTCGAGAAAAACCATGAGACTTCCCCCTCGCCGCGAGATGAGGCCCGATTCCCCTGCACTGCGTGCAGAGCAATTCCGTGTTGCACATCACACATGAAAGGAGCCTTGATTTCCTTGATGGCACTCCAGAGAAACCCCAAGAACACTGTTTCAAGCCTAGAGGGATCCTGAGGTCACTGTAGCAACACGAAAGAGCTCCGTGGGCCAAAAATCAACTCGAGATGAGAGGTTAGTCCCTGGCTTCGTCTCCAGAGGAATACCACCTTACCACAAGCACCTCAAGAGGAGGCTTCTCTCAGCTCTAGGTATGTGAGAGGGTCCCTGAGTTTGGGGCCTCAAGTGGAATGGACACCGCGATGCCCTGACGCGAAATAAGGCTGGATATCCCTGCAGTGACTTGAATGCAGGCTCGTCTTGCATCTCCCAAGATGAAAGGATGTCTGAATCCCCTGTGGAGACCACAGAGAAAGACCTAGTTCCCCACCTCATCGCGACCGGAGGCCTCACATCCTTTGAAAACTCCAGAGGTACGCGGAGATCAGTGCCTCCAAAGGAGACGATGCCTGACTCCTCGTGAAACTTGATAGGAGTCCCAGGATTCCTGTGGCACGTGGAAAGGGACCCTTGGTCTCCCGCCTCAGCTGAAGAGGCGTCCCAATTGCCTTGCCAAGCCTCGAGGAGAATCCCGAGTTGTGTCTCGCAACTAGGCAAGAGTCCTGACGTGGCTGAACAAACACGTGTGTGGAAGGGCCATCCCCATCGTAACTCGAGAATATACCCCAGGTTCCCGCCACAACTCGAGAAAAACCATGAGACTTCCCCCTCGCCGCGAGATGAGGCCCGATTCCCCTGCACTGCGTGCAGAGCAATTGTGTGTTGCACATCACACATGAAAGGAGCCTTGATTTCCTTCATGGCACTCCAGAGAAACCCCAAGAACACTGTTTCAAGGCTAGAGGGATCCTGAGGTCACTGTAGCAACACGAAAGAGCTCCGTGGACCAAAAATCAACTCGAGATGAGAGGTTAGTCCCTGGCTTCGACTCCAGAGGAATACCACCTTACCACAAGCACCTCAAGAGGAGGCTTCTCTCAGCTCTAGGTATGTGAGAGGGACCCTGAGTTTGCGCCCTCAAGTGGAATGGACACCGCGATGCCCTGACTCGAAATAAGGCCGGATATCCCTGCAGTGACTGAAATGCAGCCTCGTCTTGCATCTCCCAAGACGAAAGGGTGTCTGAATCCCCTGTGGAGACCACAGAGAAAGACCTAGTTCCCCACCTCATCGCGACAGGAGGCCTCAAATCCTTTGAAAACTCTAGAGGTATGCGGAGATCAGTGCCTCCAAAGGAGACGATGCCTGACTCCTCGTGAAACTTGATAGGAGACCCAGGATTCCTGTCGCACGTGGAAAGGGACCCTTGGTCTCCCGTCTCAGCTGGAGAGGTGTCCCAATTGCCCTGCAAAGCCTCGAGGAGAATCCCGAGTTGTCCCTCGCAACTAGGCAGGAGTCCTGACATGGCTGAACACACACGTGTGTGGAAGGGCCATCCCCGTCGGAACTCGAGAATATACCCCAGGTTCCCGCCGCAACTCGAGAAAAACCATGAGACTTCCCCCTCTCCGCAAAATGAGGCCCGATTCCCCTGCGCTGCGTGCAGAGCAATTCCGTGTTGCACATCACACATGAAAGGAGCCTTGATTTCCTTGATGGCAGTCCAGAGAAACCCCAAGAACACTGTTTCAAGGCTAGAGGGATCCTGAGGTCACTGTAGCAACACGAAAGAGCTCCGTGGACCAAGAATCAACACGAGATGAGAGGTTAGTCCCTGGCTTCGACTCCTGAGGAATACCACCTTACCACAAGCACCTCAAGAGGAGGCTTCTCTCAGCTCTAGGTATGTGAGAGGGACCCTGAGTTTGCGGCCTCAAGTGGAATGGACACCGCGATGCCCTGACTCGAAATAAGGCCGGATATCCCCGCAGTGACTTGAATGCAGGATCGTCTTGCATCTCCCAAGAAGAAAGGATGTCTGAATCCCCTGTGGAGACCACAGAGAAAGACCTAGTTCCCCACCTCATCGCGACCGGAGGCCTCACATCCTTTGAAAACTCCAGAGGTACGCGGAGATCAGTGCCTCCAAAGGAGACGATGCCTGACTCCTCGTGAAACTTGATAGGAGTCCCAGGATTCCTGTGGCACTTGGAAAGGGACACTTGGTCTCCCGCCTCAGCTGGAGAGGCGTCCCAATTGCCCTGCCAAGCCTCGAGGAGAATCCAGAGTTGTCCCTCGCAACTAGGCAGGAGTCCTGACGTCGCTGAAGAAACACGTGGGTGGAAGGGCCATCCCCGTCGTAACTCGAGAATATACCCCAGGTTCCCGCCGCAACTCGAGAAAAACCATGAAACTTCCCCCTCGCTGCGAGATGAGGCCCGATTCCCCTGCACTGCGTGCAGAGCAATTCCGTGTTGCACATCACACATGAAAGGAGCCTTGATTTCCTTGATGGCACTCCAGAGAAACCCCAAGAACACTGTTTCAAGGCTAGAGGGATCCTGAGGTCAATGTAGCAACACGAAATAGCTCCGTGGGCCAAAAATCAACTCGAGATGAGAGGTTAGTCCCTGGCTTCGACTCCAGAGGAATACCACCTTAACACAAGCACCTCAAGAGGAGGCTTCTCTCAGCTCTAGGTATGTGACAGGGACCCTGAGTTTGCGGCCTCAAGTGGAATGGACACCGCGATGCCCTGACGCGAAATAAGGCTGGATATCCCTGAAGTGACTTGAATGCAGGCTCGTCTTGCATCTCCCAAGATAAAAGGATGTCTGAATCCCCTGTGGAGACCACAGAGAAAGACCTAGTTCCCCACCTCATCGCGACCGGAGACCTCACATCCTTTGAAAACTCCAGAGGTACGCGGAGATCAGTGCCTCCAAAGGAGACGATGCCTGACTCCTCGTGAAACTTGATAGGAGTCCCAGGATTCCTGTGGCACGTGGAAAGGGAGCCTTGGTCTCCCGCCTCAGCTGGAGAGGCGTCCCAATTGCCTTGCCAAGCCTCGAGGAGAATCTCGAGTTGTGTCTCGCAACTAGGCAAGAGTCCTGACGTGGCTGAACAAACACGTGTGTGGAAGGGCCATCCCCGTCGTAACTCGAGAATATACCCCAGGTTCCCGCCGCAACTCGAGAAAAACCATGAGACTTCCCCCTCGCCGCGAGATGAGGCCCGATTCCCCTGCACTGCGTGCAGAGCAATTCTGTGTTGCACATCACACATGAAAGGAGCCTTGATTTCCTTGATGGCACTCCAGAGAAACCCCAAGAACACTGTTTCAAGGCTAGAGGGATCCTGAGGTCACTGTAGCAACACGAAAGAGCTCCGTGGACCAAGAATCAACACGAGATGAGAGGTTAGTCCCTGGCTTCGACTCCTGAGGAATACCACCTTACCACAAGCACCTCAAGAGGAGGCTTCTCTCAGCTCTAGGTATGTGAGAGTGATCCTGAGTTTGCGGCCTCAAGTGGAATGGACACCACGATGCCCTGACTCGAAATAAGGCCGGATATCCCTGCAGTGACTTCAATGCAGGCTCGTCTTGCATCTCCCAGGACGAAAGGATGTCTGAATCCCCTGTGGAAAGCACAGAGAAAGACTTAGTTCCCCACCTCATCGCGACCGATAGCCTCACATCATTTGAAAACTCCAGAGGTACGCGGAGATCAGTGCCTCCAAAGGAGACGATGCCTGACTTCTCGTGAAACTTGATAGGAGTCCCAGGATTCCTGTGGCACTTGGAAAGGGACACTTGGTCTCCCGCCTCAGCTGGAGAGGCGTCCCAATTGCGCTGCCAAGCCTCGAGGAGAATCCCGAGTTGTCCCTCGCAACTAGGCAGGAGTCGTGACATCGCTGAAGAAACACGTGGGTGGAAGGGCCATCCCCGTCGTAACTCGAGAATATACCCCAGGTTCCCGCCGCAACTCGAGAAAAACCATGAGACTTCCCCCTCGCTGCGAGATGAGGCCCGATTCCCCTGCACTGCGTGCAGAGCAATTCCGTGTTGCACATCACACATGAAAGGAGCCTTGATTTCCTTGATGGCACTCCAGAGAAAACCCAAGAACACTGTTTCAAGGCTAGAGGGATCCTGAGGTCACTGTAGCAACACGAACAGCTCCGTGGGGAAAAAATCAACTCGAGATGAGAGGTTAGTCCCTGGCTTCGACTCCAGAGGAATACCACCTTACCACAAGCACCTCAAGAGGAGGCTTCTCTCAGCTCTAGGTATGTGACAGGGACCCTGAGTTTGCGGCCTCAAGTGGAATGGACACCGCGATGCCCTGACGCGAAATAAGGCTGGATATCCCTGCAGTGACATGAATGCAGGCTCGTCTTGCATCTCCCAAGATGAAAGGATGTCTGAATCCCCTGTGGAGACCACAGAGAAAGACCTAGTTCCCCACCTCATCGCGACCGGAGGCCTCACATCCTTTGAAAACTCCAGAGGTACGCGGAGATCAGTGCCTCCAAAGGAGACGATGCCTGACTCCTCGTGAAACTTGATAGGAGTCCCAGGATTCCTGTGGCACGTGGAAAGGGACCCTTGGTCTCCCGCCTCAGCTGGAGAGGCGTCACAATTGCCTTGCCAAGCCTCGAAGAGAATCCCGAGTTGTGTCTCGCAACTAGGCAAGAGTCCTGACGTGGCTGAAAAAACACGTGTGTGGAAGGGCCATCCCCGTCGTAACTCGAGAATATACCCCAGGTTCCCACCGCAACTCGAGAAAAACCATGAGATTTCCCCTCGCCGCGAGATGAGGTCCGATTCCCCTGCACTGCGTGCAGACCAATTCTGTGTTGCACATCACACATGAAAGGAGCCTTGATTTCCTTCATGGCACTCCAGAGAAACCCCAAGAACACTGTTTCAAGGCTAGAGGGATCCTGAGGTCACTGTAGCAACATGAAAGAGCTCCGTGGACCAAAAATCAACTCGAGATGAGAGGTTAGTCCCTGGCTTCGACTCCAGAGAAATACCACCTTACCACAAGCACCTCAAGAGGAGGCTTCTCTCAGCTCTAGGTATGTGAGAGGGACCCTGAGTTTGTGGCCTCAAGTGGAATGGACACCGCGATGCCCTGACTCGAAATAAGGCCGGATATCCCTGCAGTGACTTCAATGCAGCCTCGTCTTGCATCTCCCAAGACGAAAGGGTGTCTGAATCCCCTGTGGAGACCACAGAGAAAGACCTAGTTCCCCACCTCATCGCGACAGGAGGCCTCAAATACTTTGAAAACTCCAGAGGTATGCGGAGATCAGTGCCTCCAAAGGAGACGATGCCTGACTCCTCGTGAAACTTGATAGGACACCCAGGATTCCTGTGGCACGTGGAAAGGGACCCTTGGTCTCCCGTCTCAGCTGGAGAGGCGTCCCAATTGCCCTGCAAAGCCTCGAGGAGAATCCCGAGTTGTCCCTCGCAACTAGGCAGGAGTCCTGACATGGCTGAACAAACACGTGTGTGGAAGGGCCATCCCCGTCGGAACTCGAGAATATACCCCAGGTTCCCGCCGCAACTCGAGAAAAACCATGAGACTTCCCCCTCTCCGCAAAATGAGGCCTGATTCCCCTGCGCTGCGTGCAGAGCAATTCCGTCTTGCACATCACACATGAAAGGAGCCTTGATTTCCTTGATGGCACTCCAGAGAAACCCCAAGAACACTGTTTCAAGGCTAGAGGGATCCTGAGGTCACTATAGAAACATGAAAGAGCTCCGTGGGCCAAAAATCAACACGAGATGAGAGGTTAGTCCCTGGCTTCGACTCCTGAGGAATACCACCTTACCACAAGCACCTCAAGAGGAGGCTTCTCTCAGCTCTAGGTATGTGAGAGGGACCCTGAGTTTGCGGCCTCAAGTGGAATGGACACCGCGATGCCCTGACTCGAAATAAGGCCGGATATCCCTGCAGTGACTTGAATGCAGGCTCGTCTTGCATCTCCCAAGAAGAAAGGATGTCTGAATCCCCTGTGGAGACCACAGAGAAAGACCTAGTTCCCCACCTCATCGCGACCGGAGGCCTCACATCCTTTGAAAACTCCAGAGGTACGCGGAGATCAGTGCCTCCAAAGGAGACGATGCCTGACTCCTCGTGAAACTTGATAGGAGTCCCAGGATTCCTGTGGCACTTGGAAAGGGACACTTGGTCTCCCGCCTCAGCTGGAGAGGCGTCCCAATTGCCCTGCCAAGCCTCGAGGAGAATCCAGAGTTGTCCCTCGCAACTAGGCAGGAGTCATAACGTCGCTGAAGAAACACGTGGGTGGAAGGGCCATCCCCGTCGGAACTCGAGAATATACCCCAGGTTCCCGCCGCAACTCGAGAAAAACCATGAGACTTCCCCCTCTCCGCAAAATGAGGCCTGATTCCCCTGCGCTGCGTGCAGAGCAATTCCGTCTTGCACATCACACATGAAAGGAGCCTTGATTTCCTTGATGGCACTCCAGAGAAACCCCAAGAACACTGTTTCAAGGCTAGAGGGATCCTGAGGTCACTATAGAAACATGAAAGAGCTCCGTGGGCCAAAAATCAACACGAGATGAGAGGTTAGTCCCTGGCTTCGACTCCTGAGGAATACCACCTTACCACAAACACCTCAAGAGGAGGCTTCTCTCAGCTCTAGGTATGTGAGAGGGACCCTGAGTTTGCGGCCTCAAGTGGAATGGACACCGCGATGCCCTGACTCGAAATAAGGCCGGATATCCCTGCAGTGACTTGAATGCAGGCTCGTCTTGCATCTCCCAAGAAGAAAGGATGTCTGAATCCCCTGTGGAGACCACAGAGAAAGACCTAGTTCCCCACCTCATCGCGACCGGAGGCCTCACATCCTTTGAAAACTCCAGAGGTACGCGGAGATCAGTGCCTCCAAAGGAGACGATGCCTGACTCCTCGTGAAACTTGATAGGAGTCCCAGGATTCCTGTGGCACTTGGAAAGGGACACTTGGTCTCCCGCCTCAGCTGGAGAGGCGTCCCAATTGCCCTGCCAAGCCTCGAGGAGAATCCAGAGTTGTCCCTCGCAACTAGGCAGGAGTCATAACGTCGCTGAAGAAACACGTGGGTGGAAGGGCCATCCCCGTCGTAACTCGAGAATATACCCCAGGTTCCCGCCGCAACTCGAGAAAAACCATGAGACTTCCCCCTCGCTGCGAGATGAGGCCCGATTCCCCTGCACTGCGTGCAGAGCAATTCCGTGTTGCACATCACACATGAAAGGAGCCTTGATTTCCTTCATGGCACTCCAGAGAAACCCCAAGAACACTGTTTCAAGGCTAGAGGGATCCTGAGGTCACTGTAGCAACACGAAAGAGCTCCGTGGGCCAAGAATCAACTCGAGATGAGAGGTTAGTCCCTGGCTTCGACTCCAGAGGAATACCACCTTAACACAAGCACCTCAAGAGGAGGCTTCTCTCAGCTCTAGGTATGTGAGAGGGACCCTGAGTTTGCGGCCTCAAGTGGAATGGACACCGCGATGCCCTGACGCGAAATAAGGCTGGATATCCCTGCAGTGACTTGAATGCAGGCTCGTCTTGCATTTCCCAAGATAAAAGGATGTCTGAATCCCCTGTGGAGACCACAGAGAAAGACCTAGTTCCCCACCTCATCGCGACCGGAGGCCTCACATCCTTTGAAAACTCCAGAGGTACGCGGAGATCAGTG
Organism: Cervus elaphus; assembly: GCF_910594005.1. Lineage (NCBI taxonomy): Eukaryota > Metazoa > Chordata > Mammalia > Artiodactyla > Cervidae > Cervus > Cervus elaphus. Next base: position 717,503 of record NW_025316700.1, on the reverse strand, counting down.
CCTCCAAAGGAGACGATGCCTGACTCCTCGTGAAACTTGATAGGAGTCCCAGGATTCCTGTGGCACGTGGAAAGGGACCCTTGGTCTCCCGCCTCAGCTGGAAAGGCGTCCCAATTGCCTTGCCAAGCCTCGAGGAGAATCCCGAGTTGTGTCTCGCAACTAGGCAAGAGTCCTGACGTGGCTGAACAAACACGTGTGTGGAAGGGCCATCCCCGTCGTAACTCGAGAATATACCCCAGGTTCCCGTCGCAACTCGAGAAAAACCATGAGACTTCCCCCTCGCCGCGAGATGAGGCCCGATTCCCCTGCACTGCGTGCAGAGCAATTCTGTGTTGCACATCACACATGAAAGGAGCCTTGATTTCCTTCATGGCACTCCAGAGAAACCCCAAGAACACTGTTTCAAGGCTAGAGGGATCCTGAGGTCACTGTAGCAACACGAAAGAGCTCCGTGGACCAAAAATCAACTCGAGATGAGAGGTTAGTCCCTGGCTTCGACTCCAGAGGAATACCACCATACCACAAGCACCTCAAGAGGAGGCTTCTCTCAGCTCTAGGTATGTGAGAGGGACCCTGAGTTTGTGGCCTCAAGTGGAATGGACACCGCGATGCCCTGACTCGAAATAAGGCCGGATATCCCTGCAGTGACTGGAATGCAGGCTTGTCTTGCATCTCCCAAGACGAAAGGGTGTCTGAATCCCCTGTGGAGACCACAGAGAAAGACCTAGTTCCCCACCTCATCGCGACAGGAGGCCTCAAATCCTTTGAAAACTCCAGAGGTATGCGGAGATCAGTGCCTCCAAAGGAGACGATGCCTGACTCCTCGTGAAACTTGATAGGAGACCCAGGATTCCTGTGGCACGTGGAAAGGGACACTTGGTCTCCCGTCTCAGCTGGAGAGGCGTCCCAATTGCCCTGCAAAGCCTCGAGGAGAATCCCGAGTTGTCCCTCGCAACTAGGCAGGAGTCCTGACATGGCTGAACACACACGTGTGTGGAAGGGCCATCCCCGTCGGAACTCGAGAATATACCCCAGGTTCCCGCCGCAACTCGAGAAAAACCATGAGACTTCCCCCTCTCCGCAAAATGAGGCCCGATTCCCCTGCACTGTGTGCAGAGCAATTCCGTCTTGCACATCACACATGAAAGGAGCCTTGATTTCCTTGATGGCACTCCAGAGAAACCCCAAGAACACTGTTTCAAGGCTAGAGGGATCCTGAGGTCACTGTAGCAACACGAAAGAGCTCCGTGGACCAAGAATCAACACGAGATAGAGGTTAGTCCCTGGCTTCGAATCCTGAGGAATACCACCTTACCACAAGCACCTCAAGAGGAGGCTTCTCTCAGCTCTAGGTATGTGAGAGGGACCCTGAGTTTGCGGCCTCAAGTGGAATGGACACCGCGATGCCCTGACTCGAAATAAGGCCGGATATTCCTGCAGTGACTGGAATGCAGGCTCGTCTTGCATCTCCCAATACAAAAGGATGTCTGAATCCCCTGTGGAGACCACAGAGAAAGACCTAGTTCCCCACCTCATCGCGACCGGAGGCCTCACATCCTTTGAAAACTCCAGAGGTACGCGGAGATCAGTGCCTCCAAAGGAGACGATGTCTGACTCCTCGTGAAACTTGATAGGAGTCCCAGGATTCTTGTGGCACGTGGAAAGGGACCCTTGGTCTCCCGCCTCAGCTGGAGAGGCGTTCCAATTGCCCTGCCAAGCCTCGAGGAGAATCCCGAGTTGTCCCTCACAACTAAGCAGGAGTCCTGACGTGGCTGAACAAACACGTGGGTGGAAGGGCCATCCCCGTCGTAACTCGAGAATATACCCCAGGTTCCCGCCGCAACTCGAGAAAAACCATGAGACTTCCCCCTCGATGTGAGATGAGGCCCGATTCCCCTGTACTGCGTGCAGAGCAATTCCGTCTTGCACATCACACATGAAAGGAGCCTTGATTTCCTTGATGGCACTCCAGAGAAACCCCAAGAACACTGTTTCAAGGATAGAGGGATCCTGAGGTCACTGTAGCAACACGAAAGAACTCTGTGGACGAAAAATCAAGTCGAAAAGAGAGGTTAGTCCCTGGATTCGTCTCCAGAGGAATACCACCTTACCACAAGCACCTCAAGAGGAGGCTTCTCTCAGCTCTAGGTATGTGATAGGGACCCTGAGTTTGTGGCCTCAACTGGAATGGACACCGCGATGCCCTGACTCGAAATAAGGCTGGATATCCCTGCAGTGACTTCAATGCAGGCTCGTCTTGCATCTCCCAGGACGAAAGGATGTCTGAATCCCCTGTGGAAAGCACAGAGAAAGACTTAGTTCCCCACCTCATCGCGATCGATAGCCTCACATCCTTTGAAAACTCCAGAGGTACGCGGAGATCAGTGCCTCCAAAGGAGACGATGCCTGACTCCTCGTGAAACTTGATAGGAGTCCCAGGATTCCTGTGGCACTTGGAAAGGGACACTTGGTCTCCCGCCTCAGCTGGAGAGGCGTCCTAATTGCCCTGCCAAGCCTCGAGGAGAATCCAGAGTTGTCCCTCGCAACTAGGCAGGAGTCCTGACGTCGCTGAAGAAACACGTGGGTGGAAGGGCCATCCCCGTCGTAACTCGAGAATATACCCCAGGTTCCCGCCGCAACTCGAGAAAAACCATGAGACTTCCCCCTCGCCGCGAGATGAGGCCCGATTCCCCTGCACTGCGTGCAGAGCAATTCTGTGTTGCACATCACACATGAAAGGAGCCTTGATTTCCTTCATGGCACTCCAGAGAAACCCCAAGAACACTGTTTCAAGGCTAGAGGGATCCTGAGGTCACTGTAGCAACACGAAAGAGCTCCGTGGACCAAGAATCAACACGAGATGAGAGGTTAGTCTCTGGCTTCGACTCCTGAGGAATACCACCTTACCACAAGCACCTCAAGAGGAGGCTTCTCTCAGCTCTAGGTATGTGAGAGGGACCCTGAGTTTGCGGCCTCAAGTGGAATGGACACCGTGATGCCCTGACTCGAAATAAGGCCGGATATCCCTGCAGTGACTTGAATGCAGGCTCGTCTTGCATCTCCCAAGAAGAAAGGATGTCTGAATCCCCTGTGGAGACCACAGAGAAAGACCTAGTTCCCCACCTCATCGCGACCGGAGGCCTCACATCCTTTGAAAACTCCAGAGGTACGCGGAGATCAGTGCCTCCAAAGGAGACGATGCCTGACTCCTCGTGAAACTTGATAGGAGTCCCAGGATTCTTGTGGCACGTGGAAAGGGACCCTTGGTCTCCCGCCTCAGCTGGAGAGGCGTTCCAATTGCCCTGCCAAGCCTCGAGGAGAATCCCGAGTTGTCCCTCGCAACTAGGCAGGAGTCCTGACGTGGCTGAACAAACACGTGGGTGGAAGGGCCATCCCCGTCGTAACTCGAGAATATACCCCAGGTTCCCGCCGCAACTCGAGAAAAACCATGAGACTTCCCCCTCGATGCGAGATGAGGCCCGATTCCCCTGTACTGCGTGCAGAGCAATTCCGTGTTGCACATCACACATGAAAGGAGCCTTGATTTCCTTGATGGCACTCCAGAGAAACCCCAAGAACACTGTTTCAAGGATAGAGCGATCCTGAGGTCACTGTAGCAACACGAAAGAACTCTGTGGACCAAAAATCAACTCGAAAAGAGAGGTTAGTCCCTGGATTCGTCTCCAGAGGAATACCACCTTTCCACAAGCACCTCAAGAGGAGGCTTCTCTCAGCTCTAGGTATGTGAGAGGGACCCTGAGTTTGCGGCCTCAAGTGGAATGGACACCGCGATGCCCTGACTCGAAATAAGGCCGGATATCCCTGCAGTGACTTCAATGCAGGGTCGTCTTGCATCTCCCAGGACTAAAGGATGTCTGAATCCCCTGTGGAAAGCACAGAAAAAGACTTAGTTCCCCACCTCATCGCGACCGATAGCCTCACATCCTTTGAAAACTCCAGAGGTACGCGGAGATCAGTGCCTCCAAAGGAGACGATGCCTGACTCCTCGTGAAACTTGATAGGAGTCCCAGGATTCCTGTGGCACTTGGAAAGGGACACTTGGTCTCCCGCCTCAGCTGGAGAGGCGTCCCAATTGCCCTGCTAAGCCTCGAGGAGAATCCAGAGTTGTCCCTCGCAACTAGGCAGGAGTCCTGACGTCGCTGAACAAACACGTGGGTGGAAGGGCCATCCCCGTCGTAACTCGACAATATACCCCAGGTTCCCGCCGCAACTCGAGAAAAACCATGAGACTTCCCCCTCGCCGCGAGATGAGGCCCGATTCCCCTGCACTGCGTGCAGAGCAATTCCGTGTTGCACATCACACATGAAAGGAGCCTTGATTTCCTTGATGGCACTCCAGAGAAACCCCAAGAACACTGTTTCAAGGCTAGAGGGATCCTGAGGTCACTGTAGCAACACGAAAGAGCTCCGTGGGCCAAAAATCAACTCGAGATGAGAGGTTAGTCCCTGGCTTCGTCTCCAGAGGAATACCACCTTACCACAAGCACCTCAAGAGGAGGCTTCTCTCAGCTCTAGGTATGTGAGAGGGACCCTGAGTTTGCGGCCTCAAGTGGAATGGACACCGCGATGCCCTGACGCGAAATAAGGCTGGATATCCCTGCAGTGACTTGAATGCAGGCTCGTCTTGCATCTCCCAAGATGAAAGGATGTCTGAATCCCCTGTGGAGACCACAGAGAAAGACCTAGTTCCCCACCTCATCGCGACCGGAGGCCTCACATCCTTTGAAAACTCCAGAGGTACGCGGAGATCAGTGCCTCCAAAGGAGACGATGCCTGACTCCTCGTGAAACTTGATAGGAGTACCAGGATTCCTGTGGCACGTGGAAAGGGACCCTTGGTCTCCCGCCTCAGCTGGAGAGGCGTCCCAATTGCCTTGCCAAGCCTCGAGGAGAATCCCGAGTTGTGTCTCGCAACTAGGCAAGAGTCCTGACGTGGCTGAACAAACAAGTGTGTGGAAGGGCCAACCCCGTCGTAACTCGAGAATATACCCCAGGTTCCCGCCACAACTCGAGAAAAACCATGAGACTTCCCCCTCGCCGTGAGATGAGGCCCGATTCCCCTGCACTGCGTGCAGAGCAATTCTGTGTTGCACATCACACATGAAAGGAGCCTTGATTTCCTTCATGGCACTCCAGAGAAACCCCAAGAACACTGTTTCAAGGCTAGAGGGATCCTGAGGTCACTGTAGCAACACGAAAGAGCTCCGTGGACCAAAAATCAACTCGAGATGAGAGGTTAGTCCCTGGCTTCGACTCCAGAGGAATACCACCTTACCACAAGCACCTCAAGAGGAGGCTTCTCTCAGCTCTAGGTATGTGAGAGGGACCCTGAGTTTGCGCCCTCAAGTGGAATGGACACCGCGATGCCCTGACTCGAAATAAGGCCGGATATCCCTGCAGTGACTGAAATGCAGCCTCGTCTTGCATCTCCCAAGACGAAAGGGTGTCTGAATCCCCTGTGGAGACCACAGAGAAAGACCTAGTTCCCCACCTCATCGCGACAGGAGGCCTCAAATCCTTTGAAAACTCCAGAGGTATGCGGAGATCAGTGCCTCCAAAGGAGACGATGCCTGACTCCTCGTGAAACTTGATAGGAGACCCAGGATTCCTGTCGCACGTGGAAAGGGACCCTTGGTCTCCCGTCTCAGCTGGAGAGGTGTCCCAATTGCCCTGCAAAGCCTCGAGGAGAATCCCGAGTTGTCCCTCGCAACTAGGCAGGAGTCCTGACATGGCTGAACACACACGTGTGTGGAAGGGCCATCCCCGTCGGAACTCGAGAATATACCCCAGGTTCCCGCCGCAACTCGAGAAAAACCATGAGACTTCCCCCTCTCCGCAAAATGAGGCCCGATTCCCCTGCGCTGCGTGCAGAGCAATTCCGTCTTGCACATCACACATGAAAGGAGCCTTGATTTCCTTGATGGCACTCCAGAGAAACCCCAAGAACACTGTTTCAAGGCTAGAGGGATCCTGAGGTCACTGTAGCAACACGAAAGAGCTCCGTGGACCAAGAATCAACACGAGATGAGAGGTTAGTCCCTGGCTTCGACTCCTGAGGAATACCACCTTACCACAAGCACCTCAAGAGGAGGCTTCTCTCAGCTCTAGGTATGTGAGAGGGACCCTGAGTTTGCGGCCTCAAGTGGAATGGACACCGCGATGCCCTGACTCGAAATAAGGCTGGATATCCCTGCAGTGACTTGAATGCAGGCTCGTCTTGCATCTCCCAAGAAGAAAGGATGTCTGAATCCCCTGTGGAGACCACAGAGAAACACCTAGTTCCCCACCTCATCGCGACCGGAGGCCTCACATCCTTTGAAAACTCCAGAGGTACGCGGAGATCAGTGCCTCCAAAGGAGACGATGCCTGACTCCTCGTGAAACTTGATAGGAGTCCCAGGATTCCTGTGGCACTTGGAAAGGGACACTTGGTCTCCCGCCTCAGCTGGAGAGGCGTCCCAATTGCCCTGCCAAGCCTCGAGGAGAATCCAGAGTTGTCCCTCGCAACTAGGCAGGAGTCCTGGCGTCGCTGAAGAAACACGTGGGTGGAAGGGCCATCCCCGTCGTAACTCGAGAATATACCCCAGGTTCCCGCCGCAACTCGAGAAAAACCATGAGACTTCCCCCTCGCCGTGAGATGAGGCCCGATTCCCCTGCACTGCGTGCAGAGCAATTCTGTGTTGCACATCACACATGAAAGGAGCCTTGATTTCCTTCATGGCACTCCAGAGAAACCCCAAGAACACTGTTTCAAGGCTAGAGGGATCCTGAGGTCACTGTAGCAACACCAAAGAGCTCCGTGGACCAAAAATCAACTCGAGATGAGAGGTTAGTCCCTGGCTTCGACTCCAGAGGAATACCACCTTACCACAAGCACCTCAAGAGGAGGCTTCTCTCAGCTCTAGGTATGTGAGAGGGACCCTGAGTTTGTGGCCTCAAGTGGAATGGACACCGCGATGCCCTGACTCGAAATAAGGCCGGATATCCCTGCAGTGACTGGAATGCAGGCTCGTCTTGCATCTCCCAAGACGAAAGGGTGTCTGAATCCCCTGTGGAGACCACAGAGAAAGACCTAGTTCCCCAGCTCATCGCGACAGGAGGCCTCAAATCCTTTGAAAACTCCAGAGGTATGCGGAGATCAGTGCCTCCAAAGGAGACGATGCCTGATTCCTCGTGAAACTTGATAGGAGACCCAGTATTCCTGTGGCACGTGGAAAGGGACCCCTGGTCTCCCGTCTCAGCTGGAGAGGCGTCCCAATTGCCCTGCCAAGCCTCGAGGAGAATCCCGAGTTGTCCCTCGCTACTAGGCAGGAGTCCTGACGTCGCTGAAGAAACACGTGGGTGGAAGGGCCATCCCCGGCGTAACTCGAGAATATACCCCAGGTTCCCGCCGCAACTCGAGAAAAACCATGAGACTTCCCCCTCGCCGCGAGATGAGGCCCGATACCCCTGCACTGCGTGCAGAGCAATTCCGTGTTGCACATCACACATGAAAGGAGCCTTGATTTCCTTGATGGCACTCCAGAGAAACCCCAAGAACACTGTTTCAAGGCTAGAGGGATCCTGAGGTCACTGTAGCAACACGAAAGAGCTCCGTGGACCAAGAATCAACACGAGATGAGAGGTTAGTCCCTGGCTTCGACTCCTGAGGAATACCACCTTACCACAAGCACCTCAAGAGGAGGCTTCTCTCAGCTCTAGGTATGTGAGAGGGACCCTGAGTTTGCGGCCTCAAGTGGAATGGACACCGCGATGCCCTGACGCGAAATAAGGCTGGATATCCCTGCAGTGACTTGAATGCAGGCTCATCTTGCATCTCCCAAGATGAAAGGATGTCTGAATCCCCTGTGGAGACCACAGAGAAAGACCTAGTTCCCCACCTCATCGCGACCGGAGGCCTCACATCCTTTGAAAACTCCAGATGTACGCGGAGATCAGTGCCTCCAAAGGAGACGATGCCTGACTCCTCGTGAAACTTGATAGGAGTCCCAGGATTCCTGTGGCACGGGGAAAGGGACACTTGGTCTCCCGCCTCAGCTGGAGAGGCGTCCCAATTGCCTTGCCAAGCCTCGAGGAGAATCCCGAGTTGTGTCTCGCAACTAGGCAAGAGTCCTGACGTGGCTGAACAAACACGTGTGTGGAAGGGCCATCCCCGTCGTAACTCGAGAATATACCCCAGGTTCCCGCCGCAACTCGAGAAAAACCATGAGATTTCCCCTCGCCGCGAGATGAGGCCCGATTCCCCTGCACTGCGTGCAGACCAATTCTGTGTTGCACATCACACATGAAAGGAGCCTTGATTTCCTTCATGGCACTCCAGAGAAACCCCAAGAACACTGTTTCAAGGCTGGAGGGATCCTGAGGTCACTGTAGCAACACGAAAGAGCTCCGTGGGCCAAAAATCAACTCGAGATGAGAGGTTAGTCCCTGGCTTCGAATCCAGAGGAATACCACCTTACCACAAGCACCTCAAGAGGAGGCTTCTCTCAGCTCTAGGTATGTGAGAGGGACCCTGAGTTTGCGGCCTCAAGTGGAATGGACACCGCGATGCCCTGACTCGAAATAAGGCCGGATATCCCTGCAGTGACTGGAATGCAGGCTCTTCTTGCATCTCCCAAAACGAAAGGGTGTCTGAATCCCCTGTGGAGACCACAGAGAAAGACCTAGTTCCCCACCTCATCGCGACAGGAGGCCTCAAATCCTTTGAAAACTCCAGAGGTATGCGGAGATCAGTGCCTCCAAAGGAGACGATGCCTGACTCCTCGTGAAACTTGATAGGAGACCCAGGATTCCTGTGGCACGTGGAAAGGGACCCTTGGTCTCCCGTCTCAGCTGGAGAGGCGTCCCAATTGCCCTGCAAAGCCTCGAGGAGAATCCCGAGTGGTCCCTCGCAACTAAGCAAGAGTCCTGACATGGCTGAACACACACGTGTGTGGAAGGGCCATCCCCGTCGTAACTCGAGAATATACCCCAGGTTCCCGCCGCAACTCGAGAAAAACCATGAGACTTCCCCCTCGATGCGAGATGAGGCCCGATTCCCCTGTACTGCGTGCAGAGCAATTCCGTCTTGCACATCACACATGAAAGGAGCCTTGATTTCCTTGATGGCACTCCAGAGAAACCCCAAGAACACTGTTTCAAGGATAGAGGGATCCTGAGGTCACTGTAGCAACACGAAAGAGCTCCGTGGGCCAAAAATCAACTCGAGATGAGAGGTTAGTCCCTGGCTTCGACTCCAGAGGAATACCACCTTACCACAAGCACCTCAAGAGGAGGCTTCTCTCAGCTCTAGGTATGTGAGAGGGACCCTGAGTTTGCGGCCTCAAGTGGAATGGACACCGCGATGCCCTGACGCGAAATAAGGCTGGATATCCCTGCAGTGACTTGAATGCAGGCTCGTCTTGCATCTCCCAAGATGAAAGGATGTCTGAATCCCCTGTGGAGACCAGAGAGAAAGACCTAGTTCCCGACCTCATCGCGACCGGAGGCCTCACATCCTTTGAAAACTCCAGAGGTACGCGGAGATCAGTGCCTCCAAAGGAGACGATGCCTGACTCCTTGTGAAACTTGATAGGAGTCCCAGGATTCCTGTGGCACGTGGAAAGGGACCCTTGGTCTCCCGCCTCAGCTGGAGAGGCGTCCCAATTGCCCTGCCAAGCCTCGAGGAGAATCCCGAGTTGTGTCTCGCAACTAGGCAAGAGTCCTGACGTGGCAGAACAAACACGTGTGTGGAAGGGCCATCCCCGACGTAACTCGAGAATATACCCCAGGTTCCCGCCGCAACTCGAGAAAAACCATGAGACTTCCCCCTCGATGCGAGATGAGGCCCGATTCCCCTGTACTGCGTGCAGAGCAATTCCGTCTTGCACATCACACATGAAAGGAGCCTTGATTTCCTTGATGGCACTCCAGAGAAACCCCAAGAGCACTGTTTCAAGGCTAGAGGGATCCTGAGGTCACTGTAGCAACACGAAAGAGCTCCGTGGGCCAAAAATCAACTCGAGATGAGAGGTCAGTCCCTGGCTTCGACTCCAGAGGAATACCACATTACCACAAGCACCTCAAGAGGAGGCTTCTCTCAGCTCTAGGTATGTGAGAGGGACCCTGAGTTTGCGGCCTCAAGTGGAATGGACACCGCGATGCCCTGACGCGAAATAAGGCTGGATATCCCTGCAGTGACTTGAATGCAGGCTCGTCTTGCATCTCCCAAGATGATAGGATGTCTGAATCCCCTGTGGAGACCACAGAGAAAGACCTAGTTCCCCACCTCATCGCGACCGGAGGCCTCACATCCTTTGAAAACTCCAGAGGTACGCGGAGATCAGTGCCTCCAAAGGAGACGATGCCTGACTCCTCGTGAAACTTGATAGGAGTGCCAGGATTTCTGTGGCACGTGGAAAGGGACCCTTGGTCTCCCGCCTCAGCTGGAGAGGCGTCCCAATTGCCTTGCCAAGCCTCGAGGAGAATGCCGAGTTGTGTCTCGCAACTAGGCAAGAGTCCTGACGTGGCTGAACAAACACGTGTGTGGAAGGGCCATCCCCGTCGTAACTCGAGAATATACCCCAGGTTCCCGTCGCAACTCGAGAAAAATCATGAGATTTCCCCTCGCCGCGAGATGAGGCCCGATTCCCCTGCACTGCGTGCAGACCAATTCTGTGTTGCACATCACACATGAAAGGAGCCTTGATTTCCTTGATGGCACTCCAGAGAAACCCCAAGAACACTGTTTCAAGGATAGAGGGATCCTGAGGTCACTGTAGCAACACGAAAGAGCTCCGTGGACCAAGAATCAACACGAGATGAGAGGCTAGTCCCTGGCTTCGACTCCAGAGGAATACCACCTTACCACAAGCACCTCAAGAGGAGGCTTCTCTCAGCTCTAGGTATGTGAGAGGGACCCTGAGTTTGCGGCCTCAAGTGGAATGGACACCGCGATGCCCTGACTCGAAATAAGGCCGGATATCCCTGCAGTGACTTCAATGCAGGCTCGTCTTGCATCTCCCAGGAAGAAAGGATGTCTGAATCCCCTGTGCAAAGCACAGAGAAAGACTTAGTTCCCCACCTCATCGCGACCGATAGCCTCACATCCTTTGAAAACTCCAGAGGTACGCGGAGATCAGTGCCTCCAAAGGAGACGATGCCTGACTTCTCGTGAAACTTGATAGGAGTCCCAGGATTCCTGTGGCACTTGGAAAGGGACACTTGGTCTCCCGCCTCAGCTGGAGAGGCGTCCCAATTGCCCTGCCAAGCCTCGAGGAGAATCCAGAGTTGTCCCTCGCAACTAGGCAGGAGTCCTGACGTCGCTGAAGAAACACGTGGGTGGAAGGGCCTTCCCCGTCGTAACTCGAGAATATACCCCAGGTTCCCGCCGCAACTCGAGAAAAACCATGAGACTTCCCCCTCGCTGCGAGATGAGGCCCGATTCCCCTGCACTGCGTGCAGAGCAATTCCGTGTGGCACATCACACATGAAAGGAGCCTTGATTTCCTTGATGGCACTCCAGAGAAACCCCAAGAACACTGTTTCAAGGCTAGAGGGATCCTGAGGTCACTGTAGCAACACGAAAGAGCTCCGTGGGCCAAAAATCAACTCGAGATGAGAGGTTAGTCCCTGGCTTCGACTCCAGAGGAATACCACCTTACCACAAGCACCTCAAGAGGAGGCTTCTCTCAGCTCTAGGTATGTGAGAGGGACCCTGAGTTTGTGGCCTCAAGTGGAATGGACACCGCGATGCCCTGACTCGAAATAAGGCCGGATATCCCTGCAGTGACTGGAATGCAGGCTCGTCTTGCATCTCCCAAGACAAAAGGGTGTCTGAATCCCCTGTGGAGACCACAGAGAAAGACCTAGTTCCCCACCTCATCGCGACAGGAGGCATCAAATCCTTTGAAAACTCCAGAGGTATGCGGAGATCAGTGCCTCCAAAGGAGACGATGCCTGACTCCTCGTGAAACTTGATAGGAGACCCAGGATTCCTGTGGCACGTGGAAAGGGACACTTGGTCTCCCGTCTCAGCTGGAGAGGCGTCCCAATTGCCCTGCAAAGCCTCGAGGAGAATCCCGAGTTGTCGCTCGCAACTAGGCAGGAGTCCTGGCGTCGCTGAAGAAACACGTGGGTGGAAGGGCCATCCCCGTCGTAACTCGAGAATATACCCCAGGTTCCCGCCGCAACTCGAGAAAAACCTTGAGACTTCCCCCTCGCCGCGAGATGAGGCCCGATTCCCCTGCACTGCATGCAGAGCAATTCCGTCTTGCACATCACACATGAAAGGAGCCTTGATTTCCTTGATGGCACTCCAGAGAAACCCCAAGAACACTGTTTCAAGGCTAGAGGGATCCTGAGGTCACTGTAGCAACACGAAAGTGCTCCGTGGACCAAAAATCAACTCGAGATGAGAGGTTAGTCCCTGGCTTCGACTCCTGAGGAATACCACCTTACCACAAGCACCTCAAGAGGAGGCTTCTCTCAGCTCTAGGTATGTGAGAGGGACCCTGAGTTTGCGGCCTCAAGTGGAATGGACACCGCGATGCCCTGACTCGAAATAAGGCCGGATATCCCTGCAGTGACTGGAATGCAGGCTCGTCTTGCATGTCCCAAGACGAAAGGATGTCTGAATCCCCTGTGGAGACCACAGAGAAAGACCTAGTTCCCCACTTCATCGCGACAGGAGGCCTCAAATCCTTTGAAAACTCCAGAGGTATGCGGAGATCAGTGCCTCCAAAGGAGACGATGCCTGACTCCTCGTGAAACTTGATAGGAGACCCAGGATTCCTGTGGCACGTGGAAAGGGACCCTTGGTCTCCCGTCTCAGCGGGAGAGGCGTCCCAATTGCCCTGCAAAGCCTCGAGGAGAATCCCGAGTTGTCCCTCGCAACTAGGCAGGAGTCCTGACATGGCTGAATACACACGTGTGTGGAAGGGCCATCCCCGTCGTAACTCGAGAATATACCCCAGGTTCCCGCCGCAACTCGAGAAAAACCATGAGACTTCCCCCCTCTCCGCAAAATGAGGCCCGATTCCCCTGCACTGCGTGCAGAGCAATTCCGTCTTGCACATCACACATGAAAGGACCCTTGATTTCCTTGATGGCACTCCAGAGAAACCCCAAGAACACTGTTTCAAGGATAGAGGGATCCTGAGGTCACTGTAGCAACACGAAAGAACTCTGTGGACCAAAAATCAACTCGAAAAGAGAGGTTAGTCCCTGGATTCGTCTCCAGAGGAATACCACCTTACCACAAGCACCTCAAGAGGAGGCTTCTCTCAGCTCTAGGTATGTGAGAGGGACCCTGAGTTTGCGGCCTCAAGTGGAATGGACACCGCGATGCCCTGACTCGAAATAAGGCTGGATATCCCTGCAGTGAATTGAATGCAGGCTCGTCTTGCATCTCCCAAGAAGAAAGGATGTCTGAATCCCCTGTGGAGACCACAGAGAAACACCTAGTTCCCCACCTCATCGCGACCGGAGGCCTCACATCCTTTGAAAACTCCAGAGGTACGCGGAGATCAGTGCCTCCAAAGGAGACGATGCCTGACTCCTCGTGAAACTTGATAGGAGTCCCAGGATTCTTGTGGCACGTGGAAAGGGACCCTTGGTCTCCCGCCTCAGCTGGAGAGGCGTTCCAATTGCCCTGCCAAGCCTCGAGGAGAATCCCGAGTTGTCCCTCGCAACTAGGCAGGAGTCCTGACGTGGCTGAACAAACACGTGGGTGGAAGGGCCATCCCCGTCGTAACTCGAGAATATACCCCAGGTTCCCGCCGCAACTCGAGAAAAACCATGAGACTTCCCCCTCGATGCGAGATGAGGCCCGATTCCCCTGTACTGCGTGCAGAGCAATTCCGTCTTGCACATCACACATGAAAGGAGCCTTGATTTCCTTGATGGCACTCCAGAGAAACCCCAAGAACACTGTTTCAAGGATAGAGGGATCCTGAGGTCACTGTAGCAACACGAAAGAACTCTGTGGACCAAAAATCAACTCGAAAAGAGAGGTTAGTCCCTGGATTCGTCTCCAGAGGAATACCACCTTACCACAAGCACCTCAAGAGGAGGCTTCTCTCAGCTGTAGGTATGTGAGAGGGACCCTGAGTTTGCGGCCTCAAGTGGAATGGACACCGCGATGCCCTGACTCGAAATAAGGCCAGATATCCCTGCAGTGACTTCAATGCAGGCTCGTCTTGCATCTCCCAGGACGAAAGGATGTCTGAATCCCCTGTGGAAAGCACAGAGAAAGACTTAGTTCCCCACCTCATCGCGACCGATAGCCTCACATCCTTTGAAAACTCCAGAGGTACGCGGAGATCAGTGCCTCCAAAGGAGACGACGCCTAACTCCTCGTGAAACTTGATAGGAGTCCCAGGATTCCTGTGGCACTTGAAAAGGGACACTTGGTCTCCCACCTCAGCTGGAGAGGCGTCCCAATTGCCCTGCCAAGCCTCGAGGAGAATCCAGAGTTGTCCCTCGCAACTAGGCAGGAGTCCTGACGTCGCTGAAGAAACACGTGGGTGGAAGGGCCATCCCCGTCGTAACTCGAGAATATACCCCAGGTTCCCGCCGCAACTCGAGAAAAACCATGAGACTTCCCCCTCGCCGCGAGATGAGGCCCGATTCCCCTGCACTGCGTGCAGAGCAATTCCGTGTTGCACATCACACATGAAAGGAGCCTTGATTTCCTTGATGGCACTCCAGAGAAACCCCAAGAACACTGTTTCAAGGCTAGAGGGATCCTGAGGTCACTGTAGCAACACGAAAGAGCTCCGTGGGCCAAAAATCAACTCGAGATGAGAGGTTAGTCCCTGGCTTCGACTCCAGAGGAATACCACCTTACCACAAGCACCTCAAGAGGAGGCTTCTCTCAGCTCTAGGTATGTGAGAGGGACCCTGAGTTTGCGGCCTCAAGTGGAATGGACACCGCGATGCCCTGACACGAATTAAGGCTGGATATCCCTGCAGTGACTTGAATGCAGGCTCGTCTTGCATCTCCCAAGATGAAAGGATGTCTGAATCCCCTGTGAAGACCACAGAGAAAGACCTAGTTCCCCACCTCATCGCGACCGGAGGCCTCACATCCTTTGAAAACTCCAGAGGTACGCGGAGATCAGTGCCTCCACAGGAGACGATGCCTGACTCCTCGTGAAACTTGATAGGAGTCCCAGGATTCCTGTGGCACGTGGAAAGGGACCCTTGGTCTCCCGCCTCAGCTGGAGAGGCGTCCCAATTGCCTTGCCAAGCCTCGAGGAGAATCCCGAGTTGTGTCTCGCAACTAGGCAAGAGTCCTGACGTGGCTGAACAAACACGTGTGTGGAAGGGCCATCCCCGTCGTAACTCGAGAATATACCCCAGGTTCCCGCCGCAACTCGAGAAAAACCATGAGACTTCCACCTCGCCGCGAGATGAGGCCCGATTCCCCTGCACTGCGTGCAGAGCAATTCTGTGTTGCACATCACACATGAAAGGAGCCTTGATTTCCTTCATGGCACTCCAGAGAAACCCCAAGAACACTGTTTCAAGGCTAGAGGGATCCTGAGGTCACTGTAGCAACACGAAAGAGCTCCGTGGACCAAGAATCAACTCGTGATGAGAAGTTAGTCCCTGGCTTCGACTCCTGAGGAATACCACCTTACCACAAGCACCTCAAGAGGAGGCTTCTCTCAGCTCTAGGTATGTGAGAGGGACCCTGAGTTTCCGGCCTCAAGTGGAATGGACACCCTGATGCCCTGACTCGAAATAAGGCCGTATATCCCTGCAGTGACTGGAATGCAGGCTCGTCTTGCATCTCCCAAGACGAAAGGGTGTCTGAATCCCCTGTGGAGACCACAGAGAAAGACCTAGTTCCCCACCTCATCGCGACAGGCGGCCTCAAATCCTTTGAAAACTCCAGAGGTATGCGGAGATCAGTGCCTCCAAAGGAGACGATGCCTGACTCCTCGTGAAACTTGATAGGAGACCCAGGATTCCTGTGGCACGTGGAAAGGGACACTTGGTCTCCCGTCTCAGCTGGAGAGGCGTCCCAATTGCCCTGCAAAACCTCGAGGAGAATCCAGAGTTGTCCCTCGCAACTAGGCAGGAGTCCTGACGTCGCTGAACACCCGTGTGTGGAAGGGCCATCCCCGTCGTAACTCGAGAATATACCCCAGGTTCCCGCCGCAACTCGAGAAAAACCATGAGACTTTCCCCTCGCCGCGAGATGAGGCCCGATTCCCCTGCACTGCGTGCAGAGCAATTCCGTGTTGCACATCACACATGAAAGGAGCCTTGATTTCCTTGATGGCACTCCAGAGAAACCCCAAGAACACTGTTTCAAGGATAGAGGGATCCTGAGGTCACTGTAGCAACACGAAAGAACTCTGTGGACCAAAAATCAACTCGAAAAGAGAGGTTAGTCCCTGGATTCGTCTCCAGAGGAATACCACCTTACCACAAGCACCTCAAGAGGAGGCTTCTCTCAGCTCTAGGTATGTGAGAGGGACCCTGAGTTTGCGGCCTCAAGTGGAATGGACACCGCGATGCCCTGATGCGAAATAAGGCTGGATATCCCTGCAGTGACTTGAATGCAGGCTCGTCTTGCATCTCCCAAGATGAAAGGATGTCTGAATCCCCTGTGGAGACCACAGAGAAAGACCTAGTTCCCCACCTCATCGCGACCGGAGGCCTCACATCCTTTGAAAACTCCAGAGGTACGCGGAGATCAGTGCCTCCAAAGGAGACGATGCCTGACTCCTCATGAAACTTGATAGGAGTCCCAGGATTCCTGTGGCACGTGGAAAGGGACCCTTGGTCTCCCGCCTCAGCTGGAGCGGCGTCCCAATTGCCTTGCCAAGCCTCGAGGAGAATCCCGAGTTGTGTCTCGCAACTAGGCAGGAGTCCTGACGTGGCTGAACAAACACGTGTGTGGAAGGGCCATCCCCGTCGTAACTCGAGAATATACCCCAGGTTCCCGCCGCAACTCGAGAAAAACCATGAGACTTCCACCTCGCCGCGAGATGAGGCCCGATTCCCCTGCACTGCATGCAGAGCAATTCCGTGTTGCACATCACACATGAAAGGAGCCTTGATTTCCTTGATGGCACTCCAGAGAAACCCCAAGAACACTGTTTCAAGGCTAGAGGGATCCTGAGGTCACTGTAGCAACACGAAAGAGCTCCGTGGACCAAGAATCAACATGAGATGAGAGGTTAGTCCCTGGCTTCGACTCTTGAGGAATACCACCTTACCACAAGCACCTCAAGAGGAGGCTTCTCTCAGCTCTAGGTATGTGAGAGGGATCCTGAGTTTGCGGCCTCAAGTGGAATGGACACCGTGATGCCCTGACTCGAAATAAGGCCAGATATCCCTGCAGTGACTTGAATGCAGGCTCGTCTTGCATCTCCCAAGAAGAAAGGATGTCTGAATCCCCTGTGGAGACCACAGAGAAACACCAAGTTCCCCACCTCATCGCGACCGCAGGCCTCACATCCTTTGAAAACTCCAGAGGTACGCGGAGATCAGTGCCTCCAAAGGAGACGATGCCTGACTCCTCGTGAAACTTGATAGGAGTCCCAGGATTCTTGTGGCACGTGGAAAGGGACCCTTGGTCTCCCGCCTCAGCTGGAGAGGCGTTCCAATTGCCCTGCCAAGCCTCGAGGAGAATCCCGAGTTGTCCCTCGCAACTAGGCAGGAGTCCTGACGTGGCTGAACAAACACGTGGGTGGAAGGGCCATCCCCGTCGTAACTCGAGAATATACCCCAGGTTCCCGCCGCAACTCGAGAAAAACCATGAGACTTCCCCCTCGATGCGAGATGAGGCCCGATTCCCCTGTACTGCGTGCAGAGCAATTCCGTCTTGCACATCACACATGAAAGGAGCCTTGATTTCCTAGATGGCACTCCAGAGAAACCCCAAGAACACTGTTTCAAGGATAGAGGGATCCTGAGGTCACTGTAGCAACACAAAAGAACTCTGTGGACCAAAAATCAACTCGAAAAGAGAGGTTAGTCCCTGAATTCGTCTCCAGAGGAATACCACCTTACCACAAGCAGCTCAAGAGGAGGCTTCTCTCAGCTCTAGGTATGTGAGAGGGACCCTGAGTTTGCGGCCTCAAGTGGAATGGACACCGCGATGCCCTGACTCGAAATAAGGCCGGATATCCCTGCAGTGACTTCAATGCAGGCTCGTCTTGCATCTCCCAGGACGAAAGGATGTCTGAATCCCCTGTGGAAAGCACAGAGAAAGACTTAGTTCCCCACCTCATCGCGACCGATAGCCTCACATCCTTTGAAAACTCCAGAGGTACGCGGAGATCAGTGCCTCCAAAGGAGACGACGCCTGACTCCTCGTGAAACTTGATAGGAGTCCCAGGATTCCTGTGGCACTTGGAAAGGGACACTTGGTCTCCCGCCTCAGCTGGAGAGGCGTCCCAATTGCCCTGCCAAGCCTAGAGGAGAATCCAGAGTTGTCCCTTGCCAGTAGGCAGGAGTCCTGATGTCGCTGAAGAAACACGTGGGTGGAAGGGCCATCCCCGTCGTAACTCGAGAATATACCCCAGGTTCCCGCCGCAACTCGAGAAAAACCATGAGACTTCCCCCTCGCCGCGAGATGAGGCCCGATTCCCCTGCACTGCGTGCAGAGCAATTCCGTGTTGCACATCACACATGAAAGGAGCCTTGATTTCCTTCATGGCACTCCAGAGAAACCCCAAGAACACTGTTTCAAGGCTAGAGGGATCCTGAGGTCACTGTAGCAACACGAAAGAGCTCCGTGGACCAAGAATCAACTCGAGATGAGAGGTTAGTCCCTGGCTTCGACTCCAGAGGAATACCACCTTACCACAAGCACCTCAAGAGGAGGCTTCTCTCAGCTCTAGGTATGTGAGAGGGACCCTGAGTTTGCGGCCTCAAGTGGAATGGACACCGCGATGCCCTGATGCGAAATAAGGCTGGATATCCCTGCAGTGACTTGAATGCAGGTTCGTCTTGCATCTCCCAAGATGAAAGGATGTCTGAATCCCCTGTGGAGACCACAGAGAAAGACCTAGTTCCCCACCTCATCGCGACCGGAGGCCTCACATCCTTTGAAAACTCCAGAGGTACGCGGAGATCAGTGCCTCCAAAGGAGACGATGCCTGACTCCTCATGAAACTTGATAGGAGTCCCAGGATTCCTGTGGCACGTGGAAAGGGACCCTTGGTCTCCCGCCTCAGCTGGAGAGGCGTCCCAATTGCCTTGCCAAGCCTCGAGGAGAATCCCGAGTTGTGTCTCGCAACTAGGCAGGAGTCCTGACGTGGCTGAACAAACACGAGTGTGGAAGGGCCATCCCCGTCGTAACTCGAGAATATACCCCAGGTTCCCGCCGCAACTCGAGAAAAACCATGAGACTTCCCCCTCGCCGCGAGATGAGGCCCGATTCCCCTGCACTGCGTGCAGAGCAATTCCGTGTTGCACATCACACATGAAAGGAGCCTTGATTTCCTTGATGGCACTCCAGAGAAACCCCAAGAACACTGTTTCAAGGCTAGAGGGATCCTGAGGTCACTGTAGCAACACGAAAGAGCTCCGTGGACCAAGAATCAACACGAGATGAGAGGTTAGTCCCTGGCTTCGACTCCTGAGGAATACCACCTTACCACAAGCACCTCAAGAGGAGGCTTCTCTCAGCTCTAGGTATGTGAGAGGGACCCTGAGTTTGCGGCCTCAAGTGGAATGGACACCGCGATGCCCTGACTCGAAATAAGGCCGGATATCCCTGCAGTGACTGGAATGCAGGCTCGTCTTGCATCTCCCAAGATGAAAGGGTGTCTGAATCCCCTGTGGAGACCACAGAGAAAGACCTAGTTAACCACCTCATCGCGACAGGAGGCCTCAAATCCTTTGAAAACTCCAGAGGTATGCGGAGATCAGTGCCTCCAAAGGAGACGATGCCTGACTCCTCGTGAAACTTGATAGGAGTTCCAGGATTTTGTGGCACGTGGAAAGGGACTCTTGGTCTCCCGCCTCAGCTGGAGAGGCGTTCCAATTGCCCTGCCAAGCCTCGAGGAGAATCCCGAGTTGTCCCTCGCAACTAGGCAGGAGTCCTGACGTGGCTGAACAAACACGTGGGTGGAAGGGCCATCCCCGTCGTAACTCGAGAATATACCCCAGGTTCCCGCCGCAACTCGAGAAAAACCATGAGACTTCCCCCTCGATGCGAGATGAGGCCCGATTCCCCTGTACTGCGTGCAGAGCAATTCCGTCTTGCACATCACACATGAAAGGAGCCTTGATTTCCTTCATGGCACTCCAGAGAAACCCCAAGAACACTGTTTCAAGGATAGAGGGATCCTGAGGTCACTGTAGCAACACGAAAGAACTCTGTGGACCAAAAATCAACTCGAAAAGAGAGGTTAGTCCCTGGATTCGTCTCCAGAGGAATACCACCTTACCACAAGCACCTCAAGAGGAGGCTTCTCTCAGCTCTAGGTATGTGAGAGGGACCCTGAGTTTGCGGCCTCAAGTGGAATGGACACCGCGATGCCCTGACTCGAAATAAGGCCGGATATCCCTGCAGTGACTTCAATGCAGGCTCGTCTTGCATCTCCCAGGACGAAAGGATGTGTGAATCCCCTGTGGAGACCACAGAGAAAGACCTAGTTCCCCACCTCATCGCGACAGGAGGCCTCACATCCTTTGAAAACTCCAGAGGTACGCGGAGATCAGTGCCTCCAAAGGAGACGATGCCTGACTCCTCGTGAAACTTGATAGGAGACCCAGGATTCCTGTGGCACGTGGAAAGGGACCCTTGGTCTCCCTCCTCAGCTGGAGAGGCGTTCCCATTGCCCTGCCAAGACTCGAGGAGAATCCCGAGTTGTCCCTCGCAACTAGGCAGGAGTCCTGACGTGGCTGAACAAACACGTGGGTCAAAGGGCCATCCCCGTCGTAACTCGAGAATATACCCCAGGTTCCCGCCGCAACTCGAGAAAAACCATGAGACTTCCACCTCGCTGCGAGATGAGGCCCGATTCCCCTGTACTGCGTGCAGAGCAATTCCGTGTTGCACATCACACATGAAAGGAGCCTTGATTTCCTTCATGGCACTCCAGAGAAACCCCAAGAACTCTGTTTCAAGGATAGAGGGATCCTGAGGTCACTGTAGCAACACGAAAGAACTCTGTGGACCAAAAATCAACTCGAAAAGAGAGGTTAGTCCCTGGATTCGTCTCCAGAGGAATACCACCTTTCCACAAGCACCTCAAGAGGAGGCTTCTCTCAGCTCTAGGTATGTGAGAGGGACCCTGAGTTTGCGGCCTCAAGTGGAATGGACACCGCGATGCCCTGACTCGAAATAAGGCCGGATATCCCTGCAGTGACTTCAATGCAGGCTCTTCTTGCATCTCCCAGGACGAAAGGATGTCTGAATCTCCTGTGGAAATCACAGAGAAAGAATTACTTCCCACCTCATCGCGACCGATAGCCTCACATCCTTTGAAAACTCCAGAGGTACGCGGAGATCAGTGCCTCCAAAGGAGACGATGCCTGACTCCTCGTGAAACTTGATAGGAGTCCCAGGATTCCTGTGGCACTTGGAAAGGGACACTTGGTCTCCCGCCTCAGCTGGAGAGGCGTCCCAATTGCCCTGCCAAGCCTCGAGGAGAATCCAGAGTTGTCCCTCGCAACTAGGCAGGAGTCCTGACGTCGCTGAAGAAACACGTGGGTGGAAGGGCCATCCCCGTCGTAACTCGAGAATATACCCCAGGTTCCCGCCGCAACTCGAGAAAAACCATGAGACTTCCCCCTCGCCGCGAGATGAGGCCCGATTCCCCTGCACTGCGTGCAGAGCAATTCCGTGTTGCACATCACACATGAAAGGAGCCTTGATTTCCTTGACACTCCAGAGAAACCCCAAGAACACTGTTTCAAGGCTAGAGGGATCCTGAGGTCACTGTAGCAACACGAAAGAGCTCCGTGGGCCAAAAATCAACTCGAGATGAGAGGTTAGTCCCTGGCTTCGACTCCAGAGGAATACCACCTTACCACAAGCACCTCAAGAGGAGGCTTCTCTCAGCTCTATGTATGTGAGAGGGACCCTGAGTTTGCGGCCTCAAGTGGAATGGACACCGCGATGCCCTGACTCGAAATAAGGCCGGATATCCCTGCAGTGACTGGAATGCAGGCTCGTCTTGCATCTCCCAAGACGAAAGGGTGTCTGAATCCCCTGTGGAGACCACAGAGAAAGACCTAGTTCCCCACCTCATCGCGACAGGAGGCCTCAAATCCTTTGAAAACTCCAGAGGTATGCGGAGATCAGTGCCTCCAAAGGAGACGATGCCTGACTCCTCGTGAAACTTCATAGGAGACCCAGGATTCTTGTGGCACGTGGAAAGGGACCCTTGGTCTCCCGTCTCAGCTGGAGAGGCGTCCCAATTGCCCTGCAAAGCCTCGAGGAGAATCCCGAGATGTCCCTCGCAACTAGGCAGGAGTCCTGACATGGCTGAACACACACGTGTGTGGAAGGGCCATCCCCGTCGTAACTCGAGAATATACCCCAGGTTCCCGCCGCAACTCGAGAAAAACCATGAGACTTCCCCCTCGCCGCGAGATGAGGCCCGATTCCCCTGCACTGCGTGCAGAGCAATTCCGTGTTGCACATCACACATGAAAGGAGCCTTGATTTCCTTGATGGCACTCCAGAGAAACCCCAAGAACACTGTTTCAAGGCTAGAGGGATCCTGAGGTCACTGTAGCAACACGAAAGAGCTCCGTGGACCAAAAATCAACACGAGATGAGAGGTTAGTCCCTGGCTTCGACTCCTGAGGTATACCACCTTACCACAAGCACCTCAAGAGGAGGCTTCTCTCAGCTCTAGGTATGTGAGAGGTATCCTGATTTTGCGGCCTCAAGTGGAATTGACACCGTGATGCCCTGACTCGAAATAAGGCCGGATATCCCTGCAGTGACTTCAATGCAGGCTCGTCTTGCATCTCCCAAGGAGAAAGG
This sequence comes from Cervus elaphus, assembly GCF_910594005.1. Taxonomy (NCBI): domain Eukaryota; kingdom Metazoa; phylum Chordata; class Mammalia; order Artiodactyla; family Cervidae; genus Cervus; species Cervus elaphus. The sequence continues at coordinate 694,536 of NW_025316700.1, read as the reverse complement.
ATGTCTGAATCCCCTGTGGAGACCACAGAGAAATACCGAGTTCCCCACCTCATCGCGACCGCAGGCCTCACATCCTTTGAAAACTCCAGAGGTACGCGGAGATCAGTGCCTCCAAAGGAGACGATGCCTGACTCCTCGAGAAACTTGATAGGAGTCCCAGGATTCTTGTGGCACGTGGAAAGGGACCCTTGGTCTCCCGCCTCAGCTGGAGAGGCGTCCCAATTGCCCTGCCAAGCCTCGAGGAGAATCCCGAGTTGTCCCTCGGAACTAGGCAGGAGTCCTGACATGGCTGAACAAACACGTGGGTGGAAGGGCCATCCCCGTCGTAACTCGAGAATATACCCCAGGTTCCCGCCGCAACTCGAGAAAAACCATGAGACTTCCCCCTCGCCGCGAGATGAGGCCCGATTCCCCTGCACTGCGTGCAGATCCATTCTGTGTTGCACATCACACATGAAAGGAACCTTGATTTCCTTCATGGCACTCCAGAGAAACCCCAAGAACACTGTTTCAAGGCTAGAGGGATCCTGAGGTCACTGTAGCAACACGAAAGAGCTCCGTGGACCAAAAATCAACTCGAGATGAGAGGTTAGTCCCTGACTTCGACTCCAGAGGAATACCACCTTACCACAAGCACCTCAAGAGGAGGCTTCTCTCAGCTCTAGGTATGTGAGAGGGACCCTGAGTTTGCGGCCTCAAGTGGAATGGACACCGCGATGCCCTGACTCGAAATAAGGCCGGATATCCCTGCAGTGACTGATATGTAGGCTCGTCTTGCATCTCCCAAGACGAAAGGGTGTCTGAATCCCCTGTGGAGACCACAGAGAAAGACCTAGTTCCCCACCTCATCGCGACAGGAGGCCTCAAATCCTTTGAAAACTCCAGAGGTATGCGGAGATCAGTGCCTCCAAAGGAGACGATGCCTGACTCCTCGTGAAACTTGATAGGAGACCCAGGATTCCTTTGGCACGTGGAAAGGGACCCTTGGTCTCCCGCCTCAGCTGGAGAGGCGTCCCAATTGCCCTGCCAAGCCTCGAGGAGAATCCCGAGTTGTCCCTCGCAACTAGGCAGGAGTCCTGACGTGGCTGAACACACACGTGTGTGGAAGGGCCATCCCCGTCGTAACTCGAGAATATACCCCAGGTTCCCGCCGCAACTCGAGAAAAAGCATGAGACTTCCCCCTCGATGCGAGATGAGGCCCGATTCCCCTGTACTGCGTGCAGAGCAATTCCGTCTTGCACATCACACATGAAAGGAGCCTTGATTTCCTCGATGGCACTCCAGAGAAACCCCAAGAACACTGTTTCAAGGCTAGAGGGATCCTGAGGTCACTGTAGCAACACGAAAGAACTCTGTGGACCAAAAATCAACTCGAAAAGAGAGGTTAGTCCCTGGATTCGTCTCCAGAGGAATACCACCTTACCACAAGCACCTCAAGAGGAGGCTTCTCTCAGCTCTAGGTATGTGAGAGGGACCCTGAGTTTGCGGCCTCAAGTGGAATGGACACCGCGATGCCCTGACTCGAAATAAGGCCGGATATCCCTGCAGTGACTTGAATGCAGGCTCGTCTTGCATCTCCCAGGACGAAAGGATGTCTGAATCCCCTGTGGAAAGCACAGAGAAAGACTTAGTTCCCCACCTCATCGCGACCGATAGCCTCACATCCTTTGAAAACTCCAGAGGTACGGGGAGATCAGTGCCTCCAAAGGAGACGATGCCTGACTCCTCGTGAAACTTGATAGGAGTCCCAGGATTCCTGTGGCACTTGGAAAGGGACACTTGGTCTCCCGCCTCAGCTGGAGAGGCGTCCCAATTGCCCTGCCAAGCCTCGAGGAGAATCCAGAGTTGTCCCACGGAACCCGGCAGGAGTCATGACGTCGCTGAAGAAACACGTGGGTGGAAGGGCCATCTCCGTCGTAACTCGAGAATATACCCCAGGTTCCCGCTGCAACTCGAGAAAAACCATGAGACTTCCCCCTCGCCACGAGATGAGGCCCGATTCCCCTGCACTGCGTGCAGAGCAATTCCGTGTTGCACATCACACATGAAAGGAGCCTTGATTTCCTTGATGGCACTCCAGAGAAACCCCAAGAACACTGTTTCAAGGCTAGAGGGATCCTGAGGTCACTGTAGCAACACGAAAGAGCTCCGTGGGCCAAAAATCAACTCGAGATGAGAGGTTAGTCCCTGGCTTCGACTCCAGAGGAATACCACCTTACCACAAGCATCTCAAGAGGAGGCTTCTCTCAGCTCTAGGTATGTGAGAGGGACCCTGAGTTTGCGGCCTCAAGTGGAATGGACACCGCGATGCCCTGACGCGAAATAAGGCTGGATATCCCTGCAGTGACTTGAATGCAGGCTCGTCTTGCATCTCCCAAGATGAAAGGATGTCTGAATCCCCTGTGGAGACCACAGAGAAAGACCTAGTTCCCCACCTCATCGCGACCGGAGGCCTCACATCCTTTGAAAAATCCAGAGGTACGCGGAGATCAGTGCCTCCAAAGGAGACGATGCCTGACTCCTCGTGAAACTTGATAGGAGTCCCAGGATTCCTGTGGCACGTGGAAAGGGACCCTTGGTCTCCCGCCTCAGCTGGAGAGGCGTCCCAATTGCCTTGCCAAGCCTCGCGGAGAATCCCGAGTTGTCCCTCGCAACTAGGCAGGAGTCCTGACGTCGCAGAACACACACGTGTGTGGAAGGGCCATCCCCATCGTAACTCGAGAATATACCCCAGGTTCCCGCCGCAACTCGAGAAAAACCATGAGACTTCCCCCTCGCCGCGAGATGAGGCCCGATTCCCCTGCACTGCGTGCAGAGCAATTCCGTGTTGCACATCACACATGAAAGGAGCCTTGATTTCCTTGATGGCACTCCAGAGAAACCCCAAGAACACTGTTTCAAGGCTAGAGGGATCCTGAGGTCACTGTAGCAACACGGAAGAGCTCCATGGACCAAGAATCAACACGAGATGAGAGGTTAGTCCCTGGCTTCGACTCCTGACGAATACAACCTTACCACAAGCACCTCAAGAGGAGGCTTCTCTCAGCTCTAGGTATGTGAAAGGGATCCTGAGTTTGCGGCCTCAAGTGGAATGGACACCGCGATGCCCTGACTCGAAATAAGGCCGGATATCCCTGCAGTGACTTGAATGCAGGCTCGTCTTCCATCTCCCAAGAAGAAAGGATGTCTGAATCCCCTGTGGAGACCACAGAGAAAGACCTAGTTCCCCACCTCATCGCGACCGGAGGCCTCACATCCTTTGAAAAGTCCAGAGGTACGCGGAGATCAGTGCCTCCAAAGGAGACGATGCCTGACTCCTCGTGAAACTTGATAGGAGTCCCAGGATTCTTGTTGCACGTGGAAAGGGACCCTTGGTCTCCCACCTCAGCTGGAGAGGCGTTCCAATTGACCTGCCAAGCCTCGAGGAGAATCCCGAGTTGTCCCTCGCAACTAGGCAGGAGTCCTGACGTGGCTGAACAAACACGTGGGTGGAAGGGCCATCCCCGTCGTAACTCGAGAATATACCCCAGGTTCCCGCCGCAACTCGAGAAAAACCATGAGACTTCCCCCTCGATGCGAGATGAGGCCCGATTCCCCTGTACTGCGTGCAGAGCAATTCCGTCTTGCACATCACACATGAAAGGAGCCTTGATTTCCTCGATGGCACTCCAGAGAAACCCCAAGAACACTGTTTCAAGGCTAGAGGGATCCTGAGGTCACTGTAGCAACACGAAAGAACTCTGTGGACCAAAAATCAACTCGAAAAGAGAGGTTAGTCCCTGGATTCGTCTCCAGAGGAATACCACCTTACCACAAGCACCTCAAGAGGAGGCTTCTCTCAGCTCTAGGTATGTGAGAGGGACCCTGAGTTTGCGGCCTCAAGTGGAATGGACACCGCGATGCCCTGACTCGAAATAAGGCCGGATATCCCTGCAGTGACTTGAATGCAGGCTCGTCTTGCATCTCCCAGGACGAAAGGATGTCTGAATCCCCTGTGGAAAGCACAGAGAAAGACTTAGTTCCCCACCTCATCGCGACCCATAGCCTCACATCCTTTGAAAACTCCAGAGGTACGCGGAGATCAGGGCCTCCAAAGGAGACGATGCCTGACTCCTCGTGAAACTTGATAGGAGTCCCAGGATTCCTGTGGCACTTGGAAAGGGACACTTGGTCTCCCGCCTCAGCTGGAGAGGCGTCCCAATTGCCCTGCCAAGCCTCGAGGAGAATCCCGAGTTGTCCCTCGCAACTAGGCAAGAGTCCTGACGTCACTGAAGAAACACGTGGGTGGAAGGGCCATCCCCGTCGTAACTCGAGAATATACCCCAGGTTCCCGCCGCAACTCGAGAAAAACCATGAGACTTCCCCCTCGCCGCGAGATGAGGCCCGATTCCCCTGCACTGCGTGCAGAGCAATTCCGTGTTGCACATCACACATGAAAGGAGCCTTGATTTCCTTGATGGCACTCCAGAGAAACCCCAAGAACACTGTTTCAAGGCTAGAGGGATCCTGAGGTCACTGTAGCAACACGAAAGAACTCTGTGGACCAAAAATCAACTCGAAAAGAGAGGTTAGTCCCTGGATTCGTCTCCAGAGGAATACCACCTTACCACAAGCACCTCAAGAGGAGGCTTCTCTCAGCTCTAGGTATGTGAGAGGGACCCTGAGTTTGCGGCCTCAAGTGGAATGGACACCGCGATGCCCTGACTCGAAATAAGGCCGGATATCCCTGCAGTGACTTCATGCAGGCTCGTCTTGCATCTCCCAGGACGAAAGGATGTCTGAATCCCCTGTGGAAAGCACAGAGAAAGACTTAGCTCCCCACCTCATCGCGACCGGAGGCCTCACATCCTTTGAAAACTCCAGAGGTACGCGGAGATCAGTGCCTCCAAAGGAGACGATGCCTGACTCCTCGTGAAACTTGATAGGAGTCCCAGGATTCCTGTGGCACTTGGAAAGGGACACTTGGTCTCCCGCCTCAGCTGGAGAGGCGTCCCAATTGCCCTGCCAAGCCTCGAGGAGAATCCAGAGTTGTCCCTCGCAACTAGGCAGGAGTCCTGACGTGGCTGAAGAAACACGTGGGTGGAAGGGCCATCCCCGTCGTAACTCGAGAATATACCCCAGGTTCCCGCCGCAACTCGAGAAAAACCATGAAACTTCCCCCTCGCCGCGAGATGAGGCCCGATTCCCCTGCACTGCGTGCAGGGCAATTCCGTGTTGCACATCACACATGAAAGGAGCCTTGATTTCCTTGATGGCACTCCAGAGAAACCCCAAGAACACTGTTTCAAGGCTAGAGGGATCCTGAGGTCACTGTAGCAACACGAAAGAGCTCCGTGGGCCAAAAATCAACTCGAGATGAGAGGTTAGTCCCTGGCTTCGACTCCAGAGGAATACCACCTTACCACAAGCACCTCAAGAGGAGGCTTCTCTCAGCTCTAGGTATGTGAGAGGGACCCTGAGTTTGCGGCCTCAAGTGGAATGGACACCGCGATGCCCTGACGCGAAATAAGGCTGGATATCCCTGCAGTGACTTGAATGCAGGCTCGTCTTGCATCTCCCAAGATGAAAGGATGTCTGAATCCCCTGTGGAGACCACAGAGAAAGACCTAGTTCCCCACCTCATCGCGACCGGAGGCCTCACATCCTTTGAAAACTCCAGAGGTACGCGGAGATCAGTGCCTCCAAAGGAGACGATGCCTGACTCCTCGTGAAACTTGATAGGAGTCCCAGGATTCCTGTGGCACGTGGAAAGGGACCCTTGGTCTCCCGCCTCAGCGGGAGAGGCGTCCCAATTGCCTTGCCAAGCCTCGAGGAGAATCCCGAGTTGTGTCTCGCAACTAGGCAAGAGTCCTGACGTGGCTGAACAAACACGTGTGTGGAAGGGCCATCCCCGTCGTAACTCGAGAATATACCCCAGGTTCCCGCCGCAACTCGAGAAAAACCATGAGACTTCCCCCTCGCCGCGAGATGACGCCCGATTCCCCTGCATTTCGTGCAGAGCAATTCCGTGTTGCACATCACACATGAAAGGAGCCTTGATTTCCTTGATGGCACTCCAGAGAAACCCCAAGAACACTGTTTCAAGGCTAGAGGGATCCTGAGGTCACTGTAGCAACACGAAAGAACTCTGTGGACCAAAAATCAACTCGAGATGAGAGGTTAGTCCCTGGCTTCGACTCCAGAGGAATACCACCTTACCAGAAGCACCTCAAGAGGAGGCTTCTCTCAGCTCTAGGTATGTGAGAGGGATCCTGAGTTTGCGGCCTCAAGTGGAATTGACACCGCGATGCACTGACTCAAAATAAGGCCGGATATCCCTGCAGTGACTGGAATGCAGGCTCGTCTTGCATCTCCCAAGACGAAAGGGTGTCTGAATCCCCTGTGGAGACCACAGAGAAAGACCTCGTTCCCCACCTCATCGCGACAGGAGGCCTCAAAATCTTTGAAAACTCCAGAGGTATGCGGAGATCAGTGCCTCCAAAGGAGACGATGCCTGACTCCTCGTGAAACTTGATAGGAGACCCAGGATTCCTGTGGCACGTGGAAAGGGACACTTGGTCTCCCGTCTCAGCTGGAGAGGCGTCCCAATTGCCCTGCAAAGCCTCAAGGAGAATCCCGAGTTGTCCCTCGCAACTAGGCAGGAGTCCTGACATGGCCGAACACACACGTGTGTGGAAGGGCCATCCCCGTCGTAACTCGAGAATATACCCCAGGTTCCCGCCGCAACTCGAGAAAAACCATGAGACTTCCCCCTCGCCGCGAGATGAGGCCCGATTCCCCTGCACTGCGTGCAGAGCAATTCCGTGTTGCACATCACACATGAAAGGAGCCTTGATTTCCTTGATGGCACTCCAGAGAAACCCCAAGAACACTGTTTCAAGGATAGAGGGATCCTGAGGTCACTGTAGCAACACGAAAGAGCTCCGTGGACCAAGAATCAACACGAGATGAGAGGTTAGTCCCTGGCTTCGACTCCTGAGGAATACCACCTTACCACAAGCACCTCAAGAGGAGGCTTCTCTCAGCTCTAGGTATGTGAGAGGGATCCTGAGTTTGCGGCCTCAAGTGGAATGGACACCGCGATGCCCTGACTCGAAATAAGGCCGGATATCCCTGCAGTGACTTGAATGCAGGCTCGTCTTGCATCTCCCAAGAAGAAAGGATGTCTGAATCCCCTGTGGAGACCACAGAGAAAGACCTAGTTCCCCACCTCATCGTGACCGGAGGCCTCACATCCTTTGAAAACTCCAGAGGTACGCGGAGATCAGTGCCTCCAAAGGAGACGATGCCTGACTCCTCGTGAAACTTGATAGGAGTCCCAGGATTCTTGTGGCACGTGGAAAGGGACCCTTGGTCTCCCGCCTCAGCTGGAGAGGCGTTCCAATTGCCCTGCCAAGCCTCGAGGAGAATCCCGAGTTGTCCCTCGCAACTAGGCAGGAGTCCTGACGTGGCTGAACAAACACGTGGGTGGAAGGGCCATCCCCGTCGTAACTCGAGAATATACCCTAGGTTCCCGCCGCAACTCGAGAAAAACCATGAGACTTCCCCCTCGCCGCGAGATGAGGCCCGATTCCCCTGCACTGCGTGCAGAGCAATTCCGTGTTGCACATCACACATGAAAGGAGCCTTGATTTCCTTGATGGCACTCCAGAGAAACCCCAAGAACACTGTTTCAAGGCTAGAGGGATCCTGAGGTCACTGTAGCAACACGAAAGAACTCTGTGGACCAAAAATCAACTCGAGATGAGAGGTTAGTCCCTGGCTTCGACTCCAGAGGAATACCACCTTACCAGAAGCACCTCAAGAGGAGGCTTCTCGCAGCTCTAGGTATGTGAGAGGGATCCTGAGTTTGCGGCCTCAAGTGGAATTGACACCGCGATGCCCTGACTCGAAATAAGGCCGGATATCCCTGCAGTGACTGGAATGCAGGCTCGTCTTGCATCTCCCAAGACGAAAGGGTGTCTGAATCCCCTGTGGAGACCACAGAGAAAGACCTCGTTCCCCACCTCATCGCGACAGGAGGCCTCAAAATCTTTGAAAACTCCAGAGGTATGCGGAGATCAGTGCCTCCAAAGGAGACGATGCCTGACTCCTCGTGAAACTTGATAGGAGACCCAGGATTCCTGTGGCACGTGGAAAGGGACACTTGGTCTCCCGCCTCAGCTGGAGAGGCGTCTCAATTGCCCTGCAAAGCCTCGAGGAGAATCCCGAGTTGTCCCTCGCAACTAGGCAGGAGTCCTGACATGGCCGAACACACACGTGTGTGGAAGGGCCATCCCCGTCTTAACTCGAGAATATACCCCAGGTTCCCGCCGCAACTCGAGAAAAACCATGAGACTTCCCCCTCGCCGCGAGATGAGGCCCGATTCCCCTGCACTGCGTGCAGAGCAATTCCGTGTTGCACATCACACATGAAAGGAGCCTTGATTTCCTTGATGGCACTCCAGAGAAACCCCAAGAACACTGTTTCAAGGCTAGAGGGATCCTGAGGTCACTGTAGCAACACGAAAGAGCTCCGTGGACCAAGAATCAACACGAGATGAGAGGTTAGTCCCTGGCTTCGACTCCTGAGGAATACCACCTTACCACAAGCACCTCAAGAGGAGGCTTCTCTCAGCTCTAGGTATGTGAGAGGGATCCTGAGTTTGCGGCCTCAAGTGGAATGGACACCGCGATGCCCTGACTCGAAATAAGGCCGGATATCCCTGCAGTGACTTGAATGCAGGCTCGTCTTGCATCTCCCAAGACGAAAGGATGTCTGAATCCCCTGTGGAGACCACAGAGAAAGACCTAGTTCCCCACCTCATCGCGACCGGAGGCCTCACATCCTTTGAAAACTCCAGAGGTACGCGGAGATCAGTGCCTCCAAAGGAGACGATCCCTGACTCCTCGTGAAACTTGATAGGAGTCCCAGGATTCTTGTGGCACGTGGAAAGGGACCCTTGGTCTCCCGCCTCAGCTGGAGAGGCGTTCCAATTGCCCTGCCAAGCCTCGAGGAGAATCCCGAGTTGTCCCTCGCAACTAGGCAGGAGTCCTGACGTGGCTGAACAAACACGTGGGTGGAAGGGCCATCCCCGACGTAACTCGAGAATATACCCCAGGTTCCCGCCGCAACTCGAGAAAAACCATGAGACTTCCCCCTCGATGCGAGATGAGGCCCGATTCCCCTGTACTGCGTGCAGAGCAATTCCGTCTTGCACATCACACATGAAAGGAGCCTTGATTTCCTTGATGGCACTCCAGAGAAACCCCAAGAACACTGTTTCAAGGATAGAGGGATCCTGAGGTCACTGTAGCAACACGAAAGAATTCTGTGGACTAAAAATCGACTCGAAAAGGGAGGTTAGTCCCTGGATTCGTCTCCAGAGGAATACCACCTTACCACAAGCACCTCAAGAGGAGGCTTCTCTCAGCTCTAGGTATGTGAGAGGGACCCTGAGTTTGCGGCCTCAAGTGGAATGGACACCGCGATGCCCTGACTCGAAATAAGGCCGGATATCCCTGCAGTGACTTCAATGCAGGCTCGTCTTGCATCTCCCAGGACGAAAGGGTGTCTGAATCCCCTGTGGAAAGCACAGAGAAAGACTTAGTTCCCCACCTCATCGCGACCGATAGCCTCACATCATTTGAAAACTCCAGAGGTACGCGGAGATCAGTGCCTCCAAAGGAGACGATGCCTGACTCCTCGTGAAACTTGATAGGAGTCCCAGGATTCCTGTGGCACTTGGAAAGGGACACTTGGTCTCCCGCCTCAGCTGGAGAGGCGTCCCAATTGCCCTGCCAAGCCTCGAGGAGAATCCCGAGTTATCCCTCGCAACTAGGCAGGAGTCCTGACGTCGCTGAAGAAACACGTGGGTGGAAGGGCCATCCCCGTCGTATCTCGAGAATATACCCCAGGTTCCCGCCGCAACTCGAGAAAAACCATGAGACTTCCCCCTCGCCGCGAGATGAGGCCCGATTCCCCTGCACTGCGTGCAGAGCAATTCCGTGTTGCACATCACACATGAAAGGAGCCTTGATTTCCTTGATGGCACTCCAGAGAAACCCCAAGAACACTGTTTCAAGGCTAGAGGGATCCTGAGGTCACTGTAGCAACACGAAAGAGCTCCGTGGGCCAAAAATCAACTCGAGATGAGAGGTTAGTCCCTGGCTTCGACTCCAGAGGAATACCACCTTACCACAAGCACCTCAAGAGGAGGCTTCTCTCAGCTCTAGGTATGTGAGAGGGACCCTGAGTTTGCGGCCTCAAGTGGAATGGACACCGCGATGCCCTGACGCGAAATAAGGCTGGATATCCCTGCAGTGACTTGAATGCAGGCTCGTCTTGCATCTCCCAAGATGAAAGGATGTCTGAATCCCCTGTGGAGACCACAGAGAAAGACCTAGTTCCCCACCTCATCGCGACCGGAGGCCTCACATCCTTTGAAAACTCCAGAGGTACGCGGAGATCAGTGCCTCCAAAGGAGACGATGCCTGACTCCTCGTGAAACTTGATAGGAGTCCCAGGATTCCTGTGGCACGTGGAAAGGGACCCTTGGTCTCCCGCCTCAGCTGGAGAGGCGTCCCAATTGCCTTGCCAAGCCTCGAGGAGAATCCCGAGTTGTGTCTCGCAACTAGGCAAGAGTCCTGACGTGGCTGAACAAACACGTGTGTGGAAGGGCCATCCCCGTCGTAACTCGAGAATATACCCCAGGTTCCCGCCGCAACTCGAGAAAAACCATGAGACTTCCCCCTCGCCGCGAGATGAGGCCCGATTCCCCTGCACTGCGTGCAGAGCAATTCTGTGTTGCACATCACACATGAAAGGAGCCTTGATTTCCTTGATGGCACTCCAGAGAAACCCCAAGAACACTGTTTCAAGGCTAGAGGGATCCTGAGGTCACTGTAGCAACACGAAAGAACTCTGTGGACCAAAAATCAACTCGAGATGAGAGGTTAGTCCCTGGCTTCGACTCCAGAGGAATACCACCTTACCAGAAGCACCTCAAGAGGAGGCTTCTCGCAGCTCTAGGTATGTGAGAGGGATCCTGAGTTTGCGGCCTCAAGTGGAATTGACACCGCGATGCACTGACTCGAAATAAGGCCGGATATCCCTGCAGTGACTGGAATGCAGGCTCGTCTTGCATCTCCCAAGACGAAAGGGTGTCTGAATCCCCTGTGGAGACCACAGAGAAAGACCTCGTTCCCCACCTCATCGCGACAGGAGGCCTCAAAATCTTTGAAAACTCCAGAGGTATGCGGAGATCAGTGCCTCCAAAGGAGACGATGCCTGACTCCTCGTGAAACTTGATAGGAGACCCAGGATTCCTGTGGCACGTGGAAAGGGACCCTTGGTCTCCCGCCTCAGCTGGAGAGGCGTCTCAATTGCCCTGCAAAGCCTCAAGGAGAATCCCGAGTTGTCCCTCGCAACTAGGCAGGAGTCCTGACATGGCCGAACACACACGTGTGTGGAAGGGCCATCCCCGTCGTAACTCGAGAATATACCCCAGGTTCCCGCCGCAACTCGAGAAAAACCATGAGACTTCCCCCTCGCCGCGAGATGAGGCCCGATTCCCCTGCACTGCGTGCAGAGCAATTCCGTGTTGCACATCACACATGAAAGGAGCCTTGATTTCCTTGATGGCACTCCAGAGAAACCCCAAGAACACTGTTTCAAGGCTAGAGGGATCCTGAGGTCACTGTAGCAACACGAAAGAGCTCCGTGGACCAAGAATCAACACGAGATGAGAGGTTAGTCCCTGGCTTCGACTCCTGAGGAATACCACCTTACCACAAGCACCTCAAGAGGAGGCTTCTCTCAGCTCTAGGTATGTGAGAGGGATCCTGAGTTTGCGGCCTCAAGTGGAATGGACACCGTGATGCCCTGACACGAAATAAGGCCGGATATCCCTGCAGTGACTTGAATGCAGGCTCGTCTTGCATCTCCCAAGACGAAAGGATGTCTGAATCCCCTGTGGAGACCACAGAGAAAGACCTAGTTCCCCACCTCATCGCGACCGGAGGCCTCACATCCTTTGAAAACTCCAGAGGTACGCGGAGATCAGTGCCTCCAAAGGAGACGATCCCTGACTCCTCGTGAAACTTGATAGGAGTCCCAGGATTCTTGTGGCACGTGGAAAGGGACCCTTGGTCTCCCGCCTCAGCTGGAGAGGCGTTCCAATTGCCCTGCCAAGCCTCGAGGAGAATCCCGAGTTGTCCCTCGCAACTAGGCAGGAGTCCTGACGTGGCTGAACAAACACGTGGGTGGAAGGGCCATCCCCGTCGTAACTCGAGAATATACCCCAGGTTCCCGCCGCAACTCGAGAAAAACCATGAGACTTTCCCCTCGATGCGAGATGAGGCCCGATTCCCCTGTACTGCGTGCAGAGCAATTCCGTCTTGCACATCACACATGAAAGGAGCCTTGATTTCCTTGATGGCACTCCAGAGAAACCCCAAGAACACTGTTTCAAGGCTAGAGGGATCCTGAGGTCACTGTAGCAACACGAAAGAATTCTGTGGACCAAAAATCGACTCGAAAAGGGAGGTTAGTCCCTGGATTCGTCTCCAGAGGAATACCACCTCACCACAAGCACCTCAAGAGGAGGCTTCTCTCAGCTCTAGGTATGTGAGAGGGACCCTGAGTTTGCGGCCTCAAGTGGAATGGACACCGCGATGCCCTGACTCGAAATAAGGCCGGATATCCCTGCAGTGACTGGAATGCAGGCTCGTCTTGCATCTCCCAAGACGAAAGGGTGTCTGAATCCCCTGTGGAGACCACAGAGAAAGACCTAGTTCCCCACCTCATCGCGACAGGAGGCCTCAAAATCTTTGAAAACTCCAGAGGTATGCGGAGATCAGTGCCTCCAACAGGAGACGATGCCTGACTCCTCGTGAAACTTGATAGGAGACCCAGGATTCCTGTGGCACGTGGAAAGGGACACTTGGTCTCCCGCCTCAGCTGGAGAGGCGTCCCAATTGCCCTGCAAAGCCTCAAGGAGAATCCCGAGTTGTCCCTCGCAACTAGGCAGGAGTCCTGACATGGCTGAACACACACGTGTGTGGAAGGGCCATCCCCGTCCTAACTCGAGAATATACCCCAGGTTCCCGCCGCAACTCGAGAAAAACCATGAGACTTCCCCCTCGCCGCGAGATGAGGCCCGATTCCCCTGCACTGTGTGCAGAGCAATTCCGTGTTGCACATCACACATGAAAGGAGCCTTGATTTCCTTGATGGCACTCCAGAGAAACCCCAAGAACACTGTTTCAAGGCTAGAGGGATCCTGAGGTCACTGTAGCAACACGAAAGAGCTCCGTGGACCAAGAATCAACACGAGATGAGAGGTTAGTCCCTGGCTTCGACTCCTGAGGAATACCACCTTACCACAAGCACCTCAAGAGGAGGCTTCTCTCAGCTCTAGGTATGTGAGAGGGATCCTGAGTTTGCGGCCTCAAGTGGAATGGACACCGCGATGCCCTGACTCGAAATAAGGCCGGATATCCCTGCAGTGACTTGAATGCAGGCTCGTCTTGCATCTCCCAAGATGAAAGGATGTCTGAATCCTCTGTGGAGACCACAGAGAAAGACCTAGTTCCCCACCTCATCGCGACCGGAGGCCTCACATCCTTTGAAAACTCCAGAGGTACGCGGAGATCAGTGCCTCCAAAGGAGACGATGCCTGACTCCTCGTGAAACTTGATAGGAGTCCCAGGATTCTTGTGGCACGTGGAAAGGGACCCTTGGTCTCCCGCCTCAGCTGGAGAGGCGTTCCAATTGCCCTGCCAAGCCTCGAGGAGAATCCCGAGTTGTCCCTCGCAACTAGGCAGGAGTCCTGACGTGGCTGAACAAACACGTGGGTGGAAGGGCCATCCCCGTCGTAACTCGAGAATATACCCCAGGTTCCCGCCGCAACTCGAGAAAAACCATGAGACTTCCCCCTCGATGCGAGATGAGGCCCGATTCCCCTGTACTGCGTGCAGAGCAATTCCGTCTTGCACATCACACATGAAAGGAGCCTTGATTTCCTTGATGGCACTCCAGAGAAACCCCAAGAACACTGTTTCAAGGCTAGAGGGATCCTGAGGTCACTGTAGCAACACGAAAGAACTCTGTGGACCAAAAATCAACTCGAAAAGGGAGGTTAGTCCCTGGATTCGTCTCCAGAGGAATACCACCTTACCACAAGCACCTCAAGAGGAGGCTTCTCTCAGCTCTAGGTATGTGAGAGGGACCCTGAGTTTGCGGCCTCAAGTGGAATGGACACCGCGATGCCCTGACTCGAAATAAGGCCGGATATCCCTGCAGTGACTTCAATGCAGGCTCGTCTTGCATCTCCCAGGATGAAAGGATGTCTGAATCCCCTGTGGAAAGCACAGAGAAAGACTTAGGTTCCCACCTCATCGCGACCGATAGCCTCACATCCTTTGAAAATTCCAGAGGTACGCGGACATCAGTGCCTCCAAAGGAGACGATGCCTGACTCCTCGTGAAACTTCATAGGAGTCCCAGGATTCCTGTGGCACTTGGAAAGGGACACTTGGTCTCCCGCCTCAGCTGGAGAGGCGTCCCAATTGCCCTGCCAAGCCTCGAGGAGAATCCAGAGTTGTCCCTCGCAACTAGGCAGGAGTCCTGACGTCGCTGAAGAAACACGTGGGTGGAAGGGCCATCCCCGTCGTAACTCGAGAATATACCCCAGGTTCCCGCCGCAACTCGAGAAAAACCATGAGACTTCCCCCTCGCCGCGAGATGAGGCACGATTCCCCTGCACTGCGTGCAGAGCAATTCCGTGTTGCACATCACACATGAAAGGAGCCTTGATTTCCTTGATGGCACTCCAGAGAAACCCCAAGAACACTGTTTCAAGGCTAGAGGGATCCTGAGGTCACTGTAGCAACACGAAAGAGCTCCGTGGGCCAAAAATCAACTCGAGATGAGAGGTTAGTCCCTGGCTTCGACTCCAGAGGAATACCACCTTACCACAAGCACCTCAAGAGGAGGCTTCTCTCAGCTCTAGGTATGTGAGAGGGACCCTGAGTTTGCGGCCTCAAGTGGAATGGACACCGCGATGCCCTGACGCGAAATAAGGCTGGATATCCCTGCAGTGACTTGAATGCAGTCTCGTCTTGCATCTCCCAAGATGAAAGGATGTCTGAATCCCCTGTGGAGACCACAGAGAAAGACCTAGTTCCCCACCTCATCGCGACCGATAGCCTCACATCCTTTGAAAACTCCAGAGGTACGCGGAGATCAGTGCCTCCAAAGGAGACGATGCCTGACTCCTCGTGAAACTTGATAGGAGTCCCAGGATTCCTGTGGCACGTGGAAAGGGACCCTTGGTCTCCCGCCTCAGCTGGAGAGGCGTCCCAATTGCCTTGCCAAGCCTCGAGGAGAATCCCGAGTTGTCCCTCGCAACTAGGCAAGAGTCCTGACGTGGCTGAACAAACACGTGTGTGGAAGGGCCATCCCCGTCGTAACTCGAGAATATACCCCAGGTTCCCGCCGCAACTCGAGAAAAACCATGAGACTTCCCCCTCGCCGCGAGATGAGGCCCGATTCCCCTGCACTGCGTGCAGAGCAATTCTTTGTTGCACATCACACATGAAAGGAGCCTTGATTTCCTTGATGGCACTCCAGAGTAACCCCAAGAACACTGTTTCAAGGCTAGAGGGATCCTGAGGTCACTGTAGCAACACGAAAGAACTCTGTGGACCAAAAATCAACTCGAGATGAGAGGTTAGTCCCTGGCTTCGACTCCAGAGAAATACCACCTTACCAGAAGCACCTCAAGAGGAGGCTTCTCGCAGCTCTAGGTATGTGAGAGGGATCCTGAGTTTGCGGCCTCAAGTGGAATTGACACCGCGATGCACTGACTCGAAATAAGGCCGGATATCCCTGCAGTGACTGGAATGCAGGCTCGTCTTGCATCTCCCAAGACGAAAGGGTGTCTGAATCCCCTGTGGAGACCACAGAGAAAGACCTCGTTCCCCACCTCATCGCGACAGGAGGCCTCAAAATCTTTGAAAACTCCAGAGGTATGCGGAGATCAGTGCCTCCAAAGGAGACGATGCCTGACTCCTCGTGAAACTTGATAGGAGACCCAGGATTCCTGTGGCACGTGGAAAGGGACCCTTGGTCTCCCGCCTCAGCTGGAGAGGCGTCTCAATTGCCCTGCAAAGCCTCAAGGAGAATCCCGAGTTTTCCCTCGCAACTAGGCAGGAGTCCTGACATGGCCGAACACACACGTGTGTGGAAGGGCCATCCCCGTCGTAACTCGAGAATATACCCCAGGTTCCCGCCGCAACTCGAGAAAAACCATGAGACTTCCCCCTCGCCGCGAGATGAGGCCCGATTCCCCTGCACTGCGTGCAGAGCAATTCCGTGTTGCACATCACACATGAAAGGAGCCTTGATTTCCTTGATGGCACTCCAGAGAAACCCCAAGAACACTGTTTCAAGGCTAGAGGGATCCTGAGGTCACTGTAGCAACACGAAAGAGCTCCGTGGACCAAGAATCAACACGAGATGAGAGGTTAGTCCCTGGCTTCGACTCCTGAGGAATACCACCTTACCACAAGCACCTCAAGAGGAGCCTTCTCTCAGCTCTAGGTATGTGAGAGGGATCCTGAGTTTGCGGCCTCAAGTGGAATGGACACCGCGATGCCCTGACTCGAAATAAGGCCGGATATCCCTGCAGTGACTTGAATGCAGGCTCGTCTTGCATCTCCCAAGAAGAAAGGATGTCTGAATCCCCTGTGGAGACCACAGAGAAAGACCTAGTTCCCCACCTCATCGCGACCGGAGGCCTCACATCCTTTGAAAACTCCAGAGGTACGCGGAGATCAGTGCCTCCAAAGGAGACGATGCCTGACTCCTCGTGAAACTTGATAGGAGTCCCAGGATTCTTGTGGCACGTGGAAAGGGACCCTTGGTCTCCCGCCTCAGCTGGAGAGGCGTTCCAATTGCCCTGCCAAGCCTCGAGGAGAATCCCGAGTTGTCCCTCGCAACTAGGCAGGAGTCCTGACGTGGCTGAACAAACACGTGGGTGGAAGGGCCATCCCCGTCGTAACTCGAGAATATACCCCAGGTTCCCGCCGCAACTCGAGAAAAACCATGAGACTTCCCCCTCGATGCGAGATGAGGCCCGATTCCCCTGTACTGCGTGCAGAGCAATTCCGTCTTGCACATCACACATGAAAGGAGCCTTGATTTCCTTGATGGCACTCCAGAGAAACCCCAAGAACACTGTTTCAAGGCTAGAGGGATCCTGAGGTCACTGTAGCAACACGAAAGAACTCTGTGGACCAAAAATCAACTCGAAAAGGGAGGTTAGTCCCTGGATTCGTCTCCAGAGGAATACCACCTTACCACAAGCACCTCAAGAGGAGGCTTCTCTCAGCTCTAGGTATGTGAGAGGGACCCTGAGTTTGCGGCCTCAAGTGGAATGGACACCGCGATGCCCTGACTCGAAATAAGGCCGGATATCCCTGCAGTGACTTCAATGCAGGCTCGTCTTGCATCTCCCAGGACGAAAGGATGTCTGAATCCCATGTGGAAAGCACATAGAAAGACTTAGTTCCCCACCTCATCTCGACCGATAGCCTCACATCCTTTGAAAACTCCAGAGGTACGCGGAGATCAGTGCCTCCAAAGGAGACGATGCCTGACTCCTCGTGAAACTTGATAGGAGTCCCAGGATTCCTGTGGCACTTGGAAAGGGACCCTTGGTCTCCCGCCTCAGCTGGAGAGGCGTCCCAATTGCCCTGCCAAGCCTCGAGGAGAATCCAGAGTTGTCCCTCGCAACTAGGCAGGAGTCCTGACGTCGCTGAAGAAACACGTGGGTGGAAGGGCCATCCCCGTCGTAACTCGAGAATATACCCCAGGTTCCCGCCGCAACTCGAGAAAAACCATGAGACTTCCCCCTCGCCGCGAGATGAGGCACGATTCCCCTGCACTGCGTGGAGAGCAATTCCGTGTTGCACATCACACATGAAAGGAGCCTTGATTTCCTTGATGGCACTCCAGAGAAACCCCAAGAACACTGTTTCAAGGCTAGAGGGATCCTGAGGTCACTGTAGCAACACGAAAGAGCTCCGTGGGCCAAAAATCAACTCGAGATGAGAGGTTAGTCCCTGGCTTCGACTCCAGAGGAATACCACCTTACCACAAGCACCTGAAGAGGAGGCTTCTCTCAGCTCTAGGTATGTGAGAGGAACCCTGAGTTTGGGGCCTCAAGTGGAATGGACACCGCGATGCCCTGACGCGAAATAAGGCTGGATATCCCTGCAGTGACTTGAATGCAGGCTCGTCTTGCATCTCCCAAGATGAAAGGATGTCTGAATCCCCTGTGGAGACCACAGAGAAAGACCTAGTTCCCCACCTCATCGCGACCGGAGGCCTCACATCCTTTGAAAACTCCAGAGGTACGCGGAGATCAGTGCCTCCAAAGGAGACGATGCCTGACTCCTCGTGAAACTTGATAGGAGTCCCAGGATTCCTGTGGCACGTGGAAAGGGACCCTTGGTCTCCCGCCTCAGCTGGAGAGGCGTCCCAATTGCCTTGCCAAGCCTCGAGGAGAATCCCGAGTTGTGTCTCACAACTAGGCAAGAGTCCTGACGTGGCTGAACAAACACGTGTGTGGAAGGGCCATCCCCGTCGTAACTCGAGAATATACCCCAGGTTCCCGCCGCAACTCGAGAAAAACCATGAGACTTCCCCCTCGCCGCGAGATGAGGCCCGATTCCCCTGCACTGCGTGCAGAGCAATTCTGTGTTGCACATCACACATGAAAGGAGCCTTGATTTCCTTCATGGCACTCCAGAGAAACCCCAAGAACACTGTTTCAAGGCTAGAGGGATCCTGAGGTCACTGTAGCAACACGAAAGAGCTCCGTGGACCAAAAATCAACTCGAGATGAGAGGTTAGTCCCTGGCTTCGACTCCAGAGGAATACCACCTTACCACAAGCACCTCAAGAGGAGGCTTCTCTCAGCTCTAGGTATGTGAGAGGGACCCTGAGTTTGGGGCCTCAAGTGGAATGGACACCGCGATGCCCTGACTTGAAATAAGGCCGGATATCCCTGCAGTGACTGGAATGCAGGCTCGTCTTGCATCTCCCAAGACGAAAGGGTGTCTGAATCCCCTGTGGAGACCACAGAGAAAGACCTAGTTCCCCACCTCATCGCGACAGGAGGCCTCAAATCCTTTGAAAACTCCAGAGGTATGCGGAGATCAGTGCCTCCAAAGGAGACGATGCCTGACTCCTCGTGAAACTTGATAGGAGACCCAGGATTCCTGTGGCACGTGGAAAGGGACCCTTGGTCTCCCGTCTCAGCTGGAGAGGCGTCCCAATTGCCCTGCAAAGCCTCGAGGAGAATACCGAGTTGTCCCTCGCAACTAGGCAGGAGTCCTGACATGGCTGAACACACACGTGTGTGGAAGGGCCATCCCCGTCGTAACTCGAGAATATACCCCAGGTTCCCGCCGCAACTCGAGAAAAACCATGAGACTTCCCCCTCGCCGCGAGATGAGGCCCGATTCCCCTGCACTGCGTGCAGAGCAATTCCGTGCTGCACATCACACATGAAAGGAGCCTTGATTTCCTTGATGGCACTCCAGAGAAACCCCAAGAACACTGTTTCAAGGATAGAGGGATCCTGAGGTCACTGTAGCAACACGAAAGAGCTCCGTGGACCAAGAATCAACACGAGATGAGAGGTTAGTCCCTGGCTTCGACTCCTGAGGAATACCACCTTACCACAAGCACCTCAAGAGGAGCCTTCTCTCAGCTCTAGGTATGTGAGAGGGATCCTGAGTTTGCGGCCTCAAGTGGAATGGACACCGCGATGCCCTGACTCGAAATAAGGCCGGATATCCCTGCAGTGACTTGAATGCAGGCTCGTCTTGCATCTCCCAAGAAGAAAGGATGTCTGAATCCCCTGTGGAGACCACAGAGAAACACCTAGTTCCCCACCTCATCGCGACCGGAGGCCTCACATCCTTTGAAAACTCCAGAGGTACGCGGAGATCAGTGCCTTCAAAGGAGACGATGCCTGACTCCTCATGAAACTTGATAGGAGTCCCAGGATTCTTGTGGCACCTGGAAAGGGAGCCTTGGTCTCCCGCCTCAGCTGGAGAGGCGTCCCAATTGCCCTGCCAAGCCTCGAGGAGAATCCAGAGTTGTCCCTCGCAACTAGGCAGGAGTCCTGACGTGGCTGAACAAACACGTGGGTGGAAGGGCCATCCCCGTCGTAACTCGAGAATATACCCCAGGTTCCCGCCGCAACTCGAGAAAAACCATGAGACTTCCCCCTCGATGCGAGATGAGGCCCGATTCCCCTGTACTGCGTGCAGAGCAATTCCGTCTTGCACATCACACATGAAAGGAGCCTTGATTTCTTTCATGGCACTCCAGAGAAACCCCAAGAACACTCTTTCAAGGATAGAGGGATCCTGAGGTCACTGTAGCAACACGAAAGAACTCTGTGGACCAAAAATCAACTCGAAAAGAGAGGTTAGTCCCTGGATTCGTCTCCAGAGGAATACCACCTTACCACAAGCACCTCAAGAGGAGGCTTCTCTCAGCTCTAGGTATGTGAGAGGGACCCTGAGTTTGCGGCCTCAAGTGGAATGGACACCGCGATGCCCTGACTCGAAATAAGGCCGGATATCCCTGCAGTGACTTCAATGCAGGCTCGTCTTGCATCTCCCAGGACGAAAGGATGTCTGAATCCCGTGTGGAAAGCACAGAGAAAGACTTAGTTCCCCACCTCATCGCGACCGATAGCCTCACATCCTTTGAAAACTCCAGAGGTACGCGGAGATCAGTGCCTCCAAAGGAGACGATGCCTGACTCCTCGTGAAACTTGATAGGAGTCCCAGGATTCCTGTGGCACTTGGAAAGGGACACTTGGTCTCCCGCCTCAGCTGGAGAGGCGTCCCAATTGCCCTGCCAAGCCTCGAGGAGAATCCAGAGTTGTCCCTCGCAACTAGGCAGGAGTCCTGACGTGGCTGAACAAACACGTGGGTGGAAGGGCCATCCCCGTTGTAACTCGAGAATATACCCCAGGTTCCCGCCGCAACTCGAGAAAAACCATGAGACTTCCCTCTCGCCGCGAGATGAGGCCCGATTACCCTGCACTGCGTGCAGAGCAATTCCGTGTTGCACATCACACATGAAAGGAGCCTTGATTTCCTTGATGGCACTCCAGAGAAACCCCAAGAACACTGTTTCAAGGCTAGAGGGATCCTGAGGTCACTGTAGCAACATGAAAGAGCTCCGTGGGCCAAAAATCAACTCGAGATGAGAGGGTAGTCCCTGGATTCGACTCCAGAGGAATACCACCTTACCACAAGCACCTCAAGAGGAGGCTTCTCTCAGCTCTAGGTATGTGAGAGGGATCCTGAGTTTGGGGCCTCAAGTGGAATTGACACCGCGATGCCCTGACTCGTAATAAGGCCGGATATCCCTGCAGTGACTGGAATGCAGGCTCGTCTTGCATCTCCCAAGACGAAAAGGTGTCTGAATCCCCTGTGGAGACCACAGAGAAAGACCTAGTTCCCCAACTCATCGCGACAGGAGGCCTCAAAATCTTTGAAAACTCCAGAGGTATGTGGAGATCAGTGCCTCCAAAGGAGACGATGCCTGACTCCTCGTGAAACTTGATAGGAGTCCCAGGATTCTTGTGGCACGTGGAAAGGGACCCTTGGTCTCCCGCCTCAGCTGGAGAGGCGTTCCAATTGCCCTGCCAAGCCTCGAGGAGTATTCCGAGTTGTCCCTCGCAACTAGGCAGGAGTCCTGACGTGGCTGAACAAACACGTGGGTGGAAGGGCCATCCCCGTCGTAACTCGAAAATATACCCCAGGTTCCCGCCGCAACTCGAGAAAAACCATGAGACTACCCCCTCGATGCGAGATGAGGCCCGATTCCCCTGTACTGCGTTCAGAGCAATTCCGTCTTGCACATCACAAATGAAAGGAGCCTTGATTTCCTTGATGGCACTCCAGAGAAACCCCAAGAACACTGTTTCAAGGATAGAGGGATCCTGAGGTCACTGTAGCAACACGAAAGAACTCTGTGGACCAAAAATCAACTCGAAAAGAGAGGTTAGTCCCTGGATTCGTCTCCAGAGGAATACCACCTTACCACAAGCACCTCAAGAGGAGGCTTCTCTCAGCTCTAGGTATGTGAGAGGGACCCTGAGTTTGCGGCCTCAAGTGGAATGGACACCGCGATGCCCTGACTCGAAATAAGGCCGGATATCCCTGCAGTGACTTCAATGCAGGCTCGTCTTGCATCTCCCAGGACGAAAGGATGTCTGAATCCCGTGTGGAAAGCACAGAGAAAGACTTAGTTCCCCACCTCATCGCGACCGATAGCCTCACATCCTTTGAAAACTCCAGAGGTACGCGGAGATCAGTGCCTCCAAAGGAGACGATGCCTGACTCCTCGTGAAACTTGATAGGAGTCCCAGGATTCCTGTGGCACTTGGAAAGGGACACTTGGTCTCCCGCCTCAGCTGGAGAGGCGTCCCAATTGCCCTGCCAAGCCTCGAGGAGAATCCAGAGTTGTCCCTCGCAACTAGGCAGGAGTCCTGACGTGGCTGAACAAACACGTGGGTGGAAGGGCCATCCCCGTCGTAACTCGAGAATATACCCCAGGTTCCCGCCGCAACTCGAGAAAAACCATGAGACTTCCCTCTCGCCGCGAGATGAGGCCCGATTACCCTGCACTGCGTGCAGAGCAATTCCGTGTTGCACATCACACATGAAAGGAGCCTTGATTTCCTTGATGGCACTCCAGAGAAACCCCAAGAACACTGTTTCAAGGCTAGAGGGATCCTGAGGTCACTGTAGCAACATGAAAGAGCTCCGTGGGCCAAAAATCAACTCGAGATGAGAGGTTAGTCCCTGGATTCGACTCCAGAGGAATACCACCTTACCACAAGCACCTCAAGAGGAGGCTTCTCTCAGCTCTAGGTATGTGAGAGGGATCCTGAGTTTGGGGCCTCAAGTGGAATTGACACCGCGATGCCCTGACTCGTAATAAGGCCGGATATCCCTGCAGTGACTGGAATGCAGGCTCGTCTTGCATCTCCCAAGACGAAAAGGTGTCTGAATCCCCTGTGGAGACCACAGAGAAAGACCTAGTTCCCCAACTCATCGCGACAGGAGGCCTCAAAATCTTTGAAAACTCCAGAGGTATGTGGAGATCAGTGCCTCCAAAGGAGACGATGCCTGACTGCTCGTGAAACTTGATAGGAGTCCCAGGATTCTTGTGGCACGTGGAAAGGGACCCTTGGTCTCCCGCCTCAGCTGGAGAGGCGTTCCAATTGCCCTGCCAAGCCTCGAGGAGTATTCCGAGTTGTCCCTCGCAACTAGGCAGGAGTCCTGACGTGGCTGAACAAACACGTGGGTGGAAGGGCCATCCCCGTCGTAACTCGAAAATATACCCCAGGTTCCCGCCGCAACTCGAGAAAAACCATGAGACTACCCCCTCGATGCGAGATGAGGCCCGATTCCCCTGTACTGCGTTCAGAGCAATTCCGTCTTGCACATCACAAATGAAAGGAGCCTTGATTTCCTTGATGGCACTCCAGAGAAACCCCAAGAACACTGTTTCAAGGATAGAGGGATCCTGAGGTCACTGTAGCAACACGAAAGAACTCTGTGGACCAAAAATCAACTCGAAAAGAGAGGTTAGTCCCTGGATTCGTCTCCAGAGGAATACCACCTTACCACAAGCACCTCAAGAGGAGGCTTCTCTCAGCTCTAGGTATGTGAGAGGGACCCTGAGTTTGCGGCCTCAAGTGGAATGGACACCGCGATGCCCTGACTCGAAATAAGGCCGGATATCCCTGCAGTGACTTCAATGCAGGCTCGTCTTGCATCTCCCAGGACGAAAGGATGTCTGAATCCCCTGTGGAAAGCACAGAGAAAGACTTAGTTCCCCACCTCATCGCGACCGATAGCCTCACATCCTTTGAAAACTCCAGAGGTACGCGGAGATCAGTGCCTCCAAAGGAGACGATGCCTGACTCCTCGTGAAACTTGATAGGAGTCCCAGGATTCCTGTGGCACGTGGAAAGGGACCCTTGGTCTCCCGCCTCAGCTGGAGAGGCGTCCCAATTGCCCTGCAAAGCCTCGAAGAGAATCCCGAGTTGTGTCTCGCAACTAGGCAGGAGTCCTGACGTCGCTGAAGAAACACGTGTGTGGAAGGGCCATCCCCGTCGTAACTCGAGAATATACCCGAGGTTCCCGCCGCAACTCGAGAAAAACCATGAGACTTCCCCCTCGCCGCGAGATGAGGCCCGATTCCCCTGCACTGCGTGCAGAGCAATTCCGTGTTGCACATCACACATGAAAGGAGCCTTGATTTCCTTGATGGCACTCCAGAGAAACCCCAAGAACACTGTTTCAAGGCTAGAGGGATCCTGAGGTCACTGTAGCAACACGAAAGAGCTCCGTGGACCAAGAATCAACACGAGATGAGAGGTTAGTCCCTGGCTTCGACTCCTGAGGAATACCACCTTACCACAAGCACCTCAAGAGGAGGCTTCTCTCAGCTCTAGGTATGTGAGAGGGATCCTGAGTTTGCGGCCTCAAGTGGAATGGACACCGCGATGCCCTGACTCGAAATAAGGCCGGATATCCCTGCAGTGACTTGAATGCAGGCTCGTCTTGCATCTCCCAAGAAGAAAGGATGTCTGAATCCCCTGTGGAGACCACAGAGAAACACCTAGTTCCCCACCTCATCGCGACCGGAGGCCTCACATCCTTTGAAAACTCCAGAGGTACGCGGAGATCAGTGCCTCCAAAGGAGACGATGCCTGACTCCTCGTGAAACTTGATAGGAGTCCCAGGATTCTTGTGGCACGTGGAAAGGGACCCTTGGTCTCCCGCCTCAGCTGGAGAGGCGTCCCAATTGCCCTGCCAAGCCTCGAGGAGAATCCAGAGTTGTCCCTCGCAACTAGGCAGGAGTCCTGACGTGGCTGAACAAACACGTGGGTGGAAGGGCCATCCCCGTCGTAACTCGAGAATATACCCCAGGTTCCCGCCGCAACTCGAGAAAAACCATGAGACTTCCCCCTCGATGCGAGATGAGGCCCGATTCCCCTGTACTGCGTGCAGAGCAATTCCGTCTTGCACATCACACATGAAAGGAGCCTTGATTTCCTTCATGGCACTCCAGAGAAACCCCAAGAACACTGTTTCAAGGATAGAGGGATCCTGAGGTCACTGTAGCAACACGAAAGAGCTCCGTGGGCCAAGAATCAACTCGAGATGAGAGGTTAGTCCCTGGCTTCGACTCCAGAGGAATACCACCTTAACACAAGCACCTCAAGAGGAGGCTTCTCTCAGCTCTAGGTATGTGAGAGGGACCCTGAGTTTGCGGCCTCAAGTGGAATGGACACCGCGATGCCCTGACTCGAAATAAGGCCGGATATCCCTGCAGTGACTTCAATGCAGGCTCGTCTTGCATCTCCCAGGACGAAAGGATGTCTGAATCCCCTGTGGAAAGCACAGAGAAAGACTTACTTCCCCACCTCATCGCGACCGATAGCCTCACATCCTTTGAAAACTCCAGAGGTACGCGGAGATCAGTGCCTCCAAAGGAGACGATGCCTGACTCCTCGTGAAACTTGATAGGAGTCCCAGGATTCCTTTGGCACGTGGAAAGGGACCCTTGGTCTCCCGCCTCAGCTGGAGAGGCGTCCCAATTGCCTTGCCAAGCCTCGAGGAGAATCCCGAGTTGTGTCTCGCAACTAGGCAGGAGTCCTGACGTCGCTGAAGAAACACGTGTGTGGAAGGGCCATCCCCGTCGTAACTCGAGAATATACCCCAGGTTCCCGCCGCAACTAGAGAAAAACCATGAGACTTCCCCCTCGCCGCGAGATGAGGCCCGATTCCCCTGCACTGCGTGCAGAGCAATTCCGTGTTGCACATCACACATGAAAGGAGCCTTGATTTCCTTGATGGCACTCCAGAGAAACCCCAAGAACACTGTTTCAAGGCTAGAGGGATCCTGAGGTCACTGTAGCAACACGAAAGAGCTCCGTGGGCCAAAAATCAACTCGAGATGAGAGGTTAGTCCCTGGCTTCGACTCCAGAGGAATACCACCTTACCACAAGCACCTCAAGAGGAGGCTTCTCTCAGCTCTAGGTATGTGAGAGGGACCCTGAGTTTGCGGCCTCAAGTGGAATGGACACCGCGATGACCTGACGCGAAATAAGGCCGGATATCCCTGCAGTGACTTGAATGCAGGCTCGTCTTGCATCTCCCATGATGAAAGGATGTCTGAATCCCCTGTGGAGACCACAGAGAAAGACCTAGTTCCCCACCTCATCGCGACCGGAGGCCTCACATCCTTTGAAAACTCCAGAGGTACGCGGAGATCAGTGCCTCCAAAGGAGACGATGCCTGACTCCTCGTGAAACTTGATAGGAGTCCCAGGATTCCTGTGGCACGTGGAAAGGGACCCTTGGTCTCCCGCCTCAGCTGGAGAGGCGTCCCAATTGCCTTGCCAAGCCTCGAGGAGAATCCCGAGTTGTGTCTCGCAACTAGGCAAGAGTCCTGACGTGGCTGAACAAACACGTGTGTGGAAGGGCCATCCCCATCGTAACTCGAGAATATACCCCAGGTTCCCGCCGCAACTCGAGAAAAACCATGAGACTTCCCCCTCGCCGCGAGATGAGGCCCGATTCCCCTGCACTGCGTGCAGAGCAATTCTGTGTTGCACATCACACATGAAAGGAGCCTTGATTTCCTTGATGGCACTCCAGAGAAAACCCAAGAACACTGTTTCAAGGCTAGAGGGATCCTGAGGTCACTGTAGCAACACGAAAGAGCTCCGTGGACCAAAAATCAACACGAGATGAGAGGTTAGTCCCTGGCTTCGACTCCAGAGGAATACCACCTTACCACAAGCACCTCAAGAGGAGGCTTCTCTCAGCTCTAGGTATGTGAGAGGGACCCTGAGTTTGCGGCCTCAAGTGGAATGGACACCGCGATGCCCTGACTCGAAATAAGGCCGGATATCCCTGCAGTGACTGGAATGCAGGCTCGTCTTGCATCTCCCAAGACGAAAGGGTGTCTGAATCCCCTGTGGAGACCACAGAGAAAGACCTAGTTCCCCACCTCATCGCGACAGGAGGCCTCAAATCCTTTGAAAACTCTAGAGGTATGCGGAGATCAGTGCCTCCAAAGGAGACGATGCCTGACTCCTCGTGAAACTTGATAGGAGACCCAGGATTCCTGTGGCACATGGAAAGGGACCCTTGGTCTCCCGCCTCAGCTGGAGAGGCGTCCCAATTGCCCTGCAAAGCCTCGAGGAGAATCCCGAGTTGTCCGTCGCAACTAGGCAGGAGTCCTGACATGGCTGAACACACACGTGTGTGGAAGGGCCATCCACGTCGTAACTCGAGAATATACCCCAGGTTCCCGCCGCAACTCGAGAAAAACCATGAGACTTCCCCCTCGCCGCGAGATGAGGCCCGATTCCCCTGCACTGCGTGCAGAGCAATTCCGTGTTGCACATCACACATGAAAGGAGCCTTGATTTCCTTGATGGCACTCCAGAGAAACCCCAAGAACACTGTTTCAAGGCTAGAGGGATCCTGAGGTCACTGTAGCAACACGAAAGAGCTCCGTGGACCAAGAATCAACACGAGATGAGAGGTTAGTCCCTGGCTTCGACTCCAGAGGAATACCACCTTACCACAAGCACCTCAAGAGGAGGCTTCTCTCAGCTCTAGGTATGTGAGAGGGATCCTGAGTTTGCGGCCTCAAGTGGAATGGACACCGCGATGCCCTGACTCGAAATAAGGCCGGATATCCCTGCAGTGACTTGAATGCACGCTCGTCTTGCAACTCCCAAGAAGAAAGGATGTCTGAATCCCCTGTGGAGACCGCAGAGAAACACCTAGTTCCCCACCTCATCGCGACCGGAGGCCTCACATCCTTTGAAAACTCCAGAGGTACGCGGAGATCAGTGCCTCCAAAGGAGACGATGCCTGACTCCTCGTGAAACTTGATAGGAGTCCCAGGATTCCTGTGGCACGTGGAAAGGGACCCTTGGTCTCCCGCCTCAGCTGGAGAGGCGTTCCAATTGCCCTGCCAAGCCTCGAGGAGAATCCCGAGTTGTCCGTCGCAACTAGGCAGGAGTCCTGACATGGCTGAACAAACACGTGGGTGGAAGGGCCATCCCCGTCGTAACTCGAGAATATACCCCAGGTTCCCGCCGCAACTCGAGAAAAACCATGAGACTTCCCCCTCGATGCGAGATGAGGCCCAATTCCCCTGTACTGCGTGCAGAGCAATTCCGTCTTGCACATCACACATGAAAGGAGCCTTGATTTCCTTGATGGCACTCCAGAGAAACCCCAAGAACACTGTTTCAAGGCTAGAGGGATCCTGAGGTCACTGTAGCAACACGAAAGAGCTCCGTGGACCAAGAATCAACACGAGATGAGAGGTTAGTCCCTGGCTTCGACTCCAGAGGAATACCACCTTACCACAAGCACCTCAAGAGGAGGCTTCTCTCAGCTCTAGGTATGTGAGAGGGATCCTGAGTTTGCGGCCTCAAGTGGAATGGACACCGCGATGCCCTGACTCGAAATAAGGCCGGATATCCCTGCAGTGACTTGAATGCACGCTCGTCTTGCAACTCCCAAGAAGAAAGGATGTCTGAATCCCCTGTGGAGACCGCAGAGAAACACCTAGTTCCCCACCTCATCGCGACCGGAGGCCTCACATCCTTTGAAAACTCCAGAGGTACGCGGAGATCAGTGCCTCCAAAGGAGACGATGCCTGACTCCTCGTGAAACTTGATAGGAGTCCCAGGATTCCTGTGGCACGTGGAAAGGGACCCTTGGTCTCCCGCCTCAGCTGGAGAGGCGTTCCAATTGCCCTGCCAAGCCTCGAGGAGAATCCCGAGTTGTCCGTCGCAACTAGGCAGGAGTCCTGACATGGCTGAACAAACACGTGGGTGGAAGGGCCATCCCCGTCGTAACTCGAGAATATACCCCAGGTTCCCGCCGCAACTCGAGAAAAACCATGAGACTTCCCCCTCGATGCGAGATGAGGCCCAATTCCCCTGTACTGCGTGCAGAGCAATTCCGTCTTGCACATCACACATGAAAGGAGCCTTGATTTCCTTGATGGCACTCCAGAGAAACCCCAAGAACACTGTTTCAAGGCTAGAGGGATCCTGAGGTCACTGTAGCAACACGAAAGAACTCTGTGGACCAAAAATCAACTCGAAAAGAGAGGTTAGTCCCTGGATTCGTCTCCAGAGGAATACCACCTTACCTCAAGCACCTCAAGATGAGGCTTCTCTCAGCTCTAGGTATGTGAGAGTGACCCTGAGTTTGCGGCCTCAAGTGGAATGGACACCGTGATGCCCTGACTCGAAATAAGGCCGGATATCCCTGCAGTGACTTCAATGCAGGCTCGTCTTGCATCTCCCAGGACGAAAGGATGTCTGAATCCCCTGTGGAAAGCACAGAGAAAGACTTAGTTCCCCACCTCATCGCGACCGATAGCCTCACATCCTTTGAAAACTCCAGAGGTACGCGGAGATCAGTGCCTCCAAAGGAGACGATGCCTGACTCCTCGTGAAACTTGATAGGAGTCCCAGGATTCCTGTGGTACTTGGAAAGGGACACTTGGTCTCCCGCCTCAGCTGGAGAGGCGTCCCAATTGCCCTGCCAAGCCTCGAGGAGAATCCAGAGATGTCCCTCGCAACTAGGCAGGAGTCCTGACGTCGCTGAAGAAACACGTGGGTTGAAGGGCCATCCCCATCGTAACTCGAGGATATACCCCAGGTTCCCGCCACAACCCGAGAAAAACCATGAGACTTCCCCCTCGCCGCGAGATGAGGCCCGATTCCCCTGCACTGCGTGCAGAGCAAT
This sequence comes from Cervus elaphus, assembly GCF_910594005.1. Classification (NCBI taxonomy): domain Eukaryota; kingdom Metazoa; phylum Chordata; class Mammalia; order Artiodactyla; family Cervidae; genus Cervus; species Cervus elaphus. The sequence continues at coordinate 664,650 of NW_025316700.1, read as the reverse complement.
TCCGTGTTGCACATCACACATGAAAGGAGCCTTGATTTCCTTGATGGCACTCCAGAGAAACCCCAAGAACACTGTTTCAAGGCTAGAGGGATCCTGAGGTCACTGTAGCAACATGAAAGAACTCTGTGGACCAAAAATCAACTCGAAAAGAGAGGTTAGTCCCTGGATTCGTCTCCAGAGGAATACCACCTTACCACAAGCACCTCAAGAGGAGGCTTCTCTCCGCTCTAGGTATGTGAGAGGGACCCTGAGTTTGCGGCCTCAAGTGGAATGGACACCGCGATGCCCTGACTCGAAATAAGGCCGGATATCCCTGCAGTGACTTCAATGCAGGCTCGTCTTGCATCTCCCAAGACGAAAGGGTGTCTGAATCCCCTGTGGAGACCACAGAGAAAGACCTAGTTCCCCACCTCATCGCGACAGGAGGCCTCAAAATCTTTGAAAACTCCAGAGGTACGCGGAGATCAGTGCCTCCAAAGGAGACGATGCCTGACTCCTCGTGAAACTTGATAGGAGTCCCAGGATTCCTGTGGCACGTGGAAAGGGACACTTGGTCTCCCGCCTCAGCTGGAGAGGCGTCCCAATTGCCCTGCCAAGCCTCGAGGAGAATCCAGAGTTGTCCCTCGCAACTAGGCAGGAGTCCTGACGTCGCTGAAGAAACACGTGGGTGGAAGGGCCATCCCCGTCGTAACTCGAGAATATACCCCAGGTTCCCGCCGCAACTCGAGAAAAACCATGAGACTTCCCCCTCGCCGCGAGATGAGGCACGATTCCCCTGCACTGCGTGGAGAGCAATTCCGTGTTGCACATCACACATGAAAGGAGCCTTGATTTCCTTGATGGCACTCCAGAGAAACCCCAAGAACACTGTTTCAAGGCTAGAGGGATCCTGAGGTCACTGTAGCAACACGAAAGAGCTCCGTGGGCCAAAAATCAACTCGAGATGAGAGGTTAGTCCCTGGCTTCGACTCCTGAGGAATACCACCTTACCACAAGCACCTCAAGAGGAGGCTTCTCTCAGCTCTAGGTATGTGAGAGGGACCCTGAGTTTGCGGCCTCAAGTGGAATGGACACCGCGATGCCCTGACGCGAAATAAGGCTGGATATCCCTGCAGTGACTTGAATGCAGGCTCGTCTTGCATCTCCCAAGATGAAAGGATGTCTGAATCCCCTGTGGAGACCACAGAGAAACACCTAGTTCCCCACCTCATCGCGACCGGAGGCCTCACATCCTTTGAAAACTCCAGAGGTACGTGGAGATCAGTGCCTCCAAAGGAGACGATGCCTGACTCCTCGTGAAACTTGATAGGAGTCCCAGGATTCCTGTGGCACGTGGAAAGGGACCCTTGGTCTCCCGCCTCAGCTGGAGAGGCGTCCCAATTGCCTTGCCAAGCCTCGAGGAGAATCCCGAGTTGTGTCTCGCAACTAGGCAGGAGTCCTGACGTGACTGAACAAACACGTGTGTGGAAGGGCCATCCCCGTCGTAACTCGAGAATATACCCCAGGTTCCCGCCGCAACTCGAGAAAAACCATGAGACTCCCCCTCGCCGCGAGATGAGGCCCGATTCCCCTGCACTGCGTGCAGAGCAATTCCGTGTTGCATATCACACATGAAAGGAACCTTGATTTCCTTGATGGCACTCCAGAGAAACCCCAAGAACACTGTTTCAAGGCTAGAGGGATCCTGAGGTCACTGTAGCAACACGAAAGAGCTCCGTGGACCAAGAATCAACACGAGATGAGAGGTTAGTCCCTGGCTTCGACTCCTGAGGAATACCACCTTACCACAAGCACCTCAAGAGGAGGCTTCTCTCAGCTCTAGGTATGTGAGAGGGATCCTGAGTTTGCGGCCTCAAGTGGAATGGACACCTCAATGCCCTGACTCGAAATAAGGCCGGATATCCCTGCAGTGACTAGAATGCAGGCTCGTCTTGCATCTCCCAAGAAGAAAGGATGTCTGAATCCCCTGTGGAGACCACAGAGAAACACCTAGTTCCCCACCTCATCGCGACCGGAGGCCTCACATCCTTTGAAAACTCCAGAGGTACGCGGAGATCAGTGCCTCCAAAGCAGACGATGCCTGACTCCTCGTGAAACTTGATAGGAGTCCCAGGATTCTTGTGGCACGTGGAAAGGGACCCTTGGTCTCCCGCCTCAGCTGGAGAGGCGTTCCAATTGCCCTGCCAAGCCTCGAGGAGAATCCCGAGTTGTCCCTCGCAACTAGGCAGGAGTCCTGACGTGGCTGAACAAACACGTGGGTGGAAGGGCCATCCCCGTCGTAACTCGAGAATATACCCCAGGTTCCCGCCGCAACTCGAGAAAAACCATGAGACTTCCCCCTCGATGCGAGATGAGGCCCGATTCCCCTGTACTGCGTGCAGAGCAATTCCGTCTTGCACATCACACATGAAAGGAACCTTGATTTCCTTGATGGCACTCCAGAGAACCCCCAAGAACACTGTTTCAAGGATAGAGGGATCCTGAGGTCACTGTAGCAACACGAAAGAACTCTGTGGACCAAAAATCAACTCGAAAAGAGAGGTTAGTCCCTGGATTCGTCTCCAGAGGAATACCACCTTACCACAAGCACCTCAAGAGGAGGCTTCTCTCAGCTCTAGGTATGTGAGAGGGACCCTGAGTTTGCGGCCTCAAGTGGAATGGACACCGCGATGCCCTGACTCGAAATAAGGCCGGATATCCCTGCAGTGACTTCAATGCAGGCTCGTCTTGCATCTCCCAGGACGAAAGGATGTCTGAATCCCCTGTGGAAAGCACAGAGAAAGACTTAGTTCCCCACCTCATCGCGACCGATAGCCTCACATCCTTTGAAAACTCCAGAGGTATGCGGAGATCAGTGCCTCCAAAGGAGACGATGCCTGACTCCTCGTGAAACTTGATAGGAGTCCCAGGATTCCTGTGGCACTTGGAAAGGGACACTTGGTCTCCCGCCTCAGCTGGAGAGGCGTCCCAATTGCCCTGCCAAGCCTCGAGGAGAATCCAGAGTTGTCCCTCGCAACTAGGCAGGAGTCCTGACGTCGCTGAAGAAACACGTGGGTGGAAGGGCCATCCCCATCGTAACTCGAGAATATACCCCAGGTTCCCGCCGCAACTCGAGAAAAACCATGAGACTTCCCACTCGCCGGGAGATGAGGCCCGATTCCCCTGCACTGCGTGCAGAGCAATTCCGTGTTGCACATCACACATGAAAGGAGCCTTGATTTCCTTGATGGCACTCCAGAGAAACCCCAAGAACACTGTTTCAAGGCTAGAGGGATCCTGAGGTCACTGTAGCAACACGAAAGAGCTCCGTGGGCCAAAAATCAACTCGAGATGAGAGGTTAGTCCCTGGCTTCGACTCCAGAGGAATACCACCTTACCACAAGCACCTGAAGAGGAGGCTTCTCTCAGCTCTAGGTATGTGAGAGGAACCCTGAGTTTGGGGCCTCAAGTGGAATGGACACCGCGATGCCCTGACGCGAAATAAGGCTGGATATCCCTACAGTGACTTGAATGCAGGCTCGTCTTGCATCTCCCAAGATGAAAGGATGTCTGAATCCCCTGTGGAGACCACAGAGAAAGACCTAGTTCCCCACCTCATCGCGACCGGAGGCCTCACATCCTTTGAAAACTCCAGAGGTACGCGGAGATCAGTGCCTCCAAAGGAGACGATGCCTGACTCCTCGTGAAACTTGATAGGAGTCCCAGGATTCCTGTGGCACGTGGAAAGGGACCCTTGGTCTCCCGCCTCAGCTGGAGAGGCGTTCCAATTGCCTTGCCAAGCCTCGAGGAGAATCCCGAGTTGTGTCTCGCAACTAGGCAAGAGTCCTGACGTGGCTGAACAAACACGTGTGTGGAAGGGCCATCCCCATCGTAACTCGAGAATATACCCCAGGTTCCCGCCGCAACTCGAGAAAAACCATGAGACTTCCCCCTCGCCGCGAGATGAGGCCCGATTCCCCTGCACTGCGTGCAGAGCAATTCTGTGTTTCACATCACACATGAAAGGAGCCTTGATTTCCTTCATGGCACTCCAGAGAAACCCCAAGAACACTGTTTAAAGGCTAGAGGGATCCTGAGGTCACTGTAGCAACACGAAAGAGCTCCGTGGACCAAAAATCAACTCGAGATGAGAGGTTAGTCCCTGGCTTCGACTCCAGAGGAATACCACCTTACCACAAGCACCTCAAGAGGAGGCTTCTCTCAGCTCTAGGTATGTGAGAGGGACCCTGAGTTTGCGGCCTCAAGTGGAATGGACACCGCGATGCCCTGACTCGAAATAAGGCCGGATATCCCTGCAGTCACTTGAATGCAGGCTCGTCTTGCATCTCCCAAGACGAAAGGGTGTCTGAATCCCCTGTGGAGACCACAGAGAAAGACCTAGTTCCCCAACTCATCGCGACAGGAGGCCTCAAAATCTTTGAAAACTCCAGAGGTATGTGGAGATCAGTGCCTCCAAAGGAGACGATGCCTGACTCCTCGTGAAACTTGATAGGAGTCCCAGGATTCTTGTGGCACGTGGAAAGGGACCCTTGGTCTCCCGCCTCAGCTGGAGAGGCGTTCCAATTGCCCTGCCAAGCCTCGAGGAGTATTCCGAGTTGTCCCTCGCAACTAGGCAGGAGTCCTGACGTGGCTGAACAAACACGTGGGTGGAAGGGCCATCCCCGTCGTAACTCGAAAATATACCCCAGGTTCCCGCCGCAACTCGAGAAAAACCATGAGACTACCCCCTCGATGCGAGATGAGGCCCGATTCCCCTGTACTGCGTGCAGAGCAATTCCGTCTTGCACATCACAAATGAAAGGAGCCTTGATTTCCTTGATGGCACTCCAGAGAAACCCCAAGAACACTGTTTCAAGGATAGAGGGATCCTGAGGTCACTGTAGCAACACGAAAGAACTCTGTGGACCAAAAATCAACTCGAAAAGAGAGGTTAGTCCCTGGATTCGTCTCCAGAGGAATACCACCTTACCACAAGCACCTCAAGAGGAGGCTTCTCTCAGCTCTAGGTATGTGAGAGGGACCCTGAGTTTGCGGCCTCAAGTGGAATGGACACCGCGATGCCCTGACTCGAAATAAGGCCGGATATCCCTGCAGTGACTTCAATGCAGGCTCGTCTTGCATCTCCCAGGACGAAAGGATGTCTGAATCCCCTGTGGAAAGCACAGAGAAAGACTTAGTTCCCCACCTCATCGCGACCGATAGCCTCACATCCTTTGAAAACTCCAGAGGTACGCGGAGATCAGTGCTTCCAAAGGAGACGATGCCTGACTCCTCGTGAAACTTGATAGGAGTCCCAGGATTCCTGTGGCACGTGGAAAGGGACCCTTGGTCTCCCGCCTCAGCTGGAGAGGCGTCCCAATTGCCCTGCAAAGCCTCGAGGAGAATCCCGAGTTGTGTCTCGCAACTAGGCAGGAGTCCTGACGTCGCTGAAGAAACACGTGTGTGGAAGGGCCATCCCCGTCGTAACTCGAGAATATACCCCAGGTTCCCGCCGCAACTCGAGAAAAACCATGAGACTTCCCCCTCGCCGCGAGATGAGGCCCGATTCCCCTGCACTGCGTGCAGAGCAATTCCGTGTTGCACATCACACATGAAAGGAGCCTTGATTTCCTTGATGGCACTCCAGAGAAACCCCAAGAACACTGTTTCAAGGCTAGAGGGATCCTGAGGTCACTGTAGCAACACGAAAGAGCTCCGTGGACCAAGAATCAACACGAGATGAGAGGTTAGTCCCTGGCTTCGACTCCTGAGGAATACCACCTTACCACAAGCACCTCAAGAGGAGGCTTCTCTCAGCTCTAGGTATGTGAGAGGGATCCTGAGTTTGCGGCCTCAAGTGGAATGGACACCGCGATGCCCTGACTCGAAATAAGGCCGGATATCCCTGCAGTGACTTGAATGCAGGCTCGTCTTGCATCTCCCAAGAAGAAAGGATGTCTGAATCCCCTGTGGAGACCACAGAGAAACACCTAGTTCCCCACCTCATCGCGACCGGAGGCCTCACATCCTTTGAAAACTCCAGAGGTACGCGGAGATCAGTGCCTCCAAAGGAGACGATGCCTGACTCCTCGTGAAACTTGATAGGAGTGCCAGGATTCTTGTGGCACGTGGAAAGGGACCCTTGGTCTCCCGCCTCAGCTGGAGAGGCGTCCCAATTGCCCTGCCAAGCCTCGAGGAGAATCCTGAGTTGTCCCTCGCAACTAGGCAGGAGTCCTGACGTGGCTGAACAAACACGTGGGTGGAAGGGCCATCCCCGTCGTAACTCGAGAATATACCCCAGGTTCCCGCCGCAACTCGAGAAAAACCATGAGACTTCCCCCTCGATGCGAGATGAGGCCCGATTCCCCTGTACTGCGTGCAGAGCAATTCCGTCTTGCACATCACACATGAAAGGAGCCTTGATTTCCTTCATGGCACTCCAGAGAAACCCCAAGAACACTGTTTCAAGGATAGAGGGATCCTGAGGTCACTGTAGCAACACGAAAGAACTCTGTGGACCAAAAATCAACTCGAAAAGAGAGGTTAGTCCCTGGATTCGTCTCCAGAGGAATACCACCTTACCACAAGCACCTCAAGAGGAGGCTTCTCTCAGCTCTAGGTATGTGAGAGGGACCCTGAGTTTGCGGCCTCAAGTGGAATGGACACCGCGATGCCCTGACTCGAAATAAGGCCGGATATCCCTGCAGTGACTTCAATGCAGGCTCGTCTTGCATCTCCCAGGACGAAAGGATGTCTGAATCCCCTGTGGAAAGCACAGAGAAAGACTTACTTCCCCACCTCATCGCGACCGATAGCCTCACATCCTTTGAAAACTCCAGAGGTACGCGGAGATCAGTGCCTCCAAAGGAGACGATGCCTGACTCCTCGTGAAACTTGATAGGAGTCCCAGGATTCCTTTGGCACGTGGAAAGGGACCCTTGGTCTCCCGCCTCAGCTGGAGAGGCGTCCCAATTGCCTTGCCAAGCCTCGAGGAGAATCCCGAGTTGTGTCTCGCAACTAGGCAAGAGTCCTGACGTGGCTGAACAAACACGTGTGTGGAAGGGCCATCCCCGTCGTAACTCGAGAATATACCCCAGGTTCCCGCCGCAACTCGAGAAAAACCATGAGACTTTCCCCTCGATGCGAGATGAGGCCCGATTCCCCTGCACTGCGTGCAGAGCAATTCCGTGTTGCACATCACACATGAAAAGAGCCTTGATTTCCTTGACGGCACTCCAGAGAAACCCCAAGAACACTGTTTCAAGGCTAGAGGGATCCTGAGGTCAGTGTAGCAACACGAAAGAGCTCCGTGGGCCAAAAATCAACTCGAGATGAGAGGTTAGTCCCTGGCTTCGACTCCAGAGGAATACCACCTTACCACAAGCACCTCAAGAGGAGGCTTCTCTCAGCTCTAGGTATGTGAGAGGGACCCTGAGTTTGCGGCCTCAAGTGGAATGGACACCGCGATGCCCTGACTCGAAATAAGGCCGGATATCCCTGCAGTGACTGGAATGCAGGCTCGTCTTGCATCTCCCAAGACGAAAGGGTGTCTGATTCCCCTGTGGAGACCACAGAGAAAGACCTAGTTCCCCACCTCATCGCGACAGGAGGCCTCAAATCCTTTGAAAACTCTAGAGGTATGCGGAGATCAGTGCCTCCAAAGGAGACGATGCCTGACTCCTCGTGAAACTTGATAGGAGACCCAGGATTCCGGTGGCACATGGAAAGGGACCCTTGGTCTCCCGCCTCAGCTGGAGAGGCGTCCCAATTGCCCTGCAAAGCCTCGAGGAGAATCCCGAGTTGTCCGTCGCAACTAGGCAGGAGTCCTGACATGGCTGAACACACACGTGTGTGGAAGGGCCATCCACGTCGTAACTCGAGAATATACCCCAGGTTCCCGCCGCAACTCGAGAAAAACCATGAGACTTCCTCCTCGCCGCGAGATGAGGCCCGATTCCCCTGCACTACGTGCAGAGCAATTCCGTGTTGCACATCACACATGAAAGGAGCCTTGATTTCCTTGATGGCACTCCAGAGAAACCCCAAGAACACTGTTTCAAGGCTAGAGGGATCCTGAGGTCACTGTAGCAACACGAAAGAGCTCCGTGGACCAAGAATCAACACGAGATGAGAGGTTAGTCCCTGGCTTCGACTCCAGAGGAATACCACCTTACCACAAGCACCTCAAGAGGAGGCTTCTCTCAGCTCTAGGTATGTGAGAGAGATCCTGAGTTTGCGGCCTCAAGTGGAATGGACACCGCGATGCCCTGACTCGAAATAAGGCCGGATATCCCTGCAGTGACTTGAATGCACGCTCGTCTTGCATCTCCCAAGAAGAAAGGATGTCTGAATCCCCTGTGGAGACCACAGAGAAACACCTAGTTCCCCACGTCATCGCGACCGCAGGCCTCACATCCTTTGAAAACTCCAGAGGTACGCGGAGATCAGTGCCTCCAAAGGAGACGATGCCTGACTCCTCGTGAAACTTGATAGGAGTCCCAGGATTCTTGTGGCACGTGGAAAGGGACCCTTGGTCTCCCGCCTCAGCTGGAGAGGCGTTCCAATTGCCCTGCCAAGCCTCGAGGAGAATCCCGAGTTGTCCCTCGCAACTAGGCAGGAGTCCTGACGTGGCTGAACAAACACGTGGGTGGAAGGGCCATCCCCGTCGTAACTCGAGAATATACCCCAGGTTCCCGCCGCAACTCGAGAAAAACCATGAGACTTCCCCCTCGATGCGAGATGAGGCCCAATTCCCCCGTACTGCGTGCAGAGCAATTCCGTCTTGCACATCACACATGAAAGGAGCCTTGATTTCCTTGATGGCACTCCAGAGAAACCCCAAGAACACTGTTTCAAGGATAGAGGGATCCTGAGGTCACTGTAGCAACACGAAAGAACTCTGTGGACCAAAAATCAACTCGAAAAGAGAGGTTAGTCCCTGGATTCGTCTCCAGAGGAATACCACCTTACCTCAAGCACCTCAAGAGGAGGCTTCTCTCAGCTCTAGGTATGTGAGAGTGACCCTGAGTTTGCGGCCTCAAGTGGAATGGACACGGTGATGCCCTGACTCGAAATAAGGCCGGATATCCCTGCAGTGACTTCAATGCAGGCTCGTCTTGCATCTCCCAGGACGAAAGGATGTCTGAATCCCCTGTGGAAAGCACAGAGAAAGACTTAGTTCCCCACCTCATCGCGACCGATAGCCTCACATCCTTTGAAAACTCCAGAGGTACGCGGAGATCAGTGCCTCCAAAGGAGACGATGCCTGACTCCTCGTGAAACTTGATAGGAGTCCCAGGATTCCTGTGGTACTTGGAAAGGGACACTTGGTCTCCCGCCTCAGCTGGAGAGGCGTCCCAATTGCCCTGCCAAGCCTCGAGGAGAATCCAGAGATGTCCCTCGCAACTAGGCAGGAGTCCTGACGTCGCTGAAGAAACACGTGGGTTGAAGGGCCATCCCCATCGTAACTCGAGGATATACCCCAGGTTCCCGCCACAACCCGAGAAAAACCATGAGACTTCCCCCTCGCCGCGAGATGAGGCCCGATTCCCCTGCACTGCGTGCAGAGCAATTCCGTGTTGCACATCACACATGAAAGGAGCCTTGATTTCCTTGATGGCACTCCAGAGAAACCCCAAGAACACTGTTTCAAGGCTAGAGGGATCCTGAGGTCACTGTAGCAACACGAAAGAGCTCCGTGGGCCAAAAATCAACTCGAGATGAGAGGTTAGTCCCTGGCTTCGACTCCAGAGGAATACCACCTTACCACAAGCACCTCAAGAGGAGGCTTCTCTCAGCTCTAGGTATGTGAGAGGGACCCTGAGTTTGCGGCCTCAAGTGGAATGGACACCGCGATGCCCTGACGCGAAATAAGGCTGGATATCCCTGCAGTGACTTGAATGCAGGCTCGTCTTGCATCTCCCAAGATGAAAGGATGTCTGAATCCCCTGTGAGACCACAGAGAAAGACCTAGTTCCCCACCTCATCGCGACCGGAGGCCTCACATCCTTTGAAAACTCCAGAGGTACGCGGAGATCAGTGCCTCCAAAGGAGACGATGCCTGACTCCTCGTGAAACTTGATAGGAGTCCCAGGATTCCTGTGGCCCGTGGAAAGGGACTCTTGGTCTCCTGCCTCAGCTGGAGAGGCGTCCCAATTGCCTTGCCAAGCCTCGAGGAGAATCCCGAGTTGTGTCTCGCAACTAGGCAAGAGTCCTGACGTGGCTGAACAAACACGTGTGTGGAAGGGCCATCCCCGTCGTAACTCGAGAATATACCCCAGGTTCCCGCCGCAACTCGAGAAAAACCATGAGACTTCCCCCTCACCGCGAGATGAGGCCCGATTCCCCTGCACTGCGTGCAGAGCAATTCCGTGTTGCACATCACACATGAAAGGAGCCTTGATTTCCTTCATGGCACTCCAGAGAAACCCCAAGAACACTGTTTCAAGGCTAGAGGGATCCTGAGGTCACTGTAGCAAAACGAAAGAGCTCCGTGGACCAAAAATCAACTCGAGATGAGAGGTTAGTCCCTGGCTTCGACTCCAGAGGAATACCACCTTACCACAAGCACCTCAAGAGGAGGCTTCTCTCAGCTCTAGGTATGTGAGAGGGACCCTGAGTTTGCGGCCTCCAGTGGAATGGACACCGAGATGCCCTGACTCGAAATAAGGCCGGATATCCCTGCAGTGACTGGAATGCAGGCTCGTCTTGCATCTCCCAAGACGAAAGGGTGTCTGAATCCCCTGTGGAGACCACAGAGAAAGACCTAGTTCCCCACCTCATCGCGACAGGAGGCCTCAAATCCTTTGAAAACTCCAGAGGTATGCGGAGATCAGTGCCTCCAAAGGAGACGATGCCTGACTCCTCGTGAAACTTGATAGGTGACCCAGGATTCCTGTGGCACATGGAAAGGGACCCTTGGTCTCCCGCCTCAGCTGGAGACGCGTCCCAATTGCCCTGCAAAGCCTCTAGGAGAATCCCGAGTTGTCCCTCGCAACTAGGCAGGAGTCCTGACATGGCTGAACACACACGTGTGTGGAAGGGCCATCCCCGTCGTAACTCGAGAATATACCCCAGGTTCCCGCCGCAACTCGAGAAAAACCATGAGACTTCCCCCTCGCCGCGAGATGAGGCCCGATTCCCCTGCACTGCGTGCAGAGCAATTCCGTGTTGCACATCACACATGAAAGGAGCCTTGATTTCCTTCATGGCACTCCAGAGAAACCACAAGAACACTGTTTCAAGGATAGAGGGATCCTGAGGTCACTGTAGCAACACGAAAGAGCTCCGGGGACCAAGAATCAACACGAGATGAGAGGTTAGTCCCTGGCTTCGACTCCTGAGGAATACCACCTTACCACAAGCACCTCAAGAGGAGGCTTCTCTCAGCTCTAGGTATGTGAGAGGGACCCTGAGTTTGCGGCCTCAAGTGGAATGGACACCGCGATGCCCTGACTCGAAATAAGGCCGGATATCCCTGCAGTGACTGGAATGCAGGCTCGTCTTGCATCTCCCAAGAAGAAAGGATGTCTGAATCCCCTCTGGAGACCACAGAGAAAGACCTAGTTCCCCACCTCATCGCGACCGGAGGCCTCACATCCTTTGAAAACTCCAGAGGTACGCGGAGATCAGTGCCTTCAAAGGAGACGATGCCTGACTCCTCGTGAAACTTGATAGGAGTCCCAGGATTCTTGTGGCACGTGGAAAGGGACCCTTGGTCTCCCGCCTCAGCTGGAGAGGCGTTCCAATTGCCCTGCCAAGCCTCGAGGAGAATCCCAAGTTGTCCCTCGCAACTAGGCAGGAGTCCTGACATGGCTGAACAAACACGTGGGTGGAAGGGCCATCCCCGTCGTAACTCGAGAATATACCCCAGGTTCCCGCCGCAACTCGAGAAAAACCATGAGACTTTCCCCTCGAAGCGAGATGAGGCCCAATTCCCCTGTACTGCGTGCAGAGCAATTCCGTCTTGCACATCACACATGAAAGGAGCCTTGATTTCCTTGATGGCACTCCAGAGAAACCCCAAGAACACTGTTTCAAGTATAGAGGGATCCTGAGGTCACTGTAGCAACACGAAAGAACTCTGTGGACCAAAAATCAACTCGAAAAGAGAGGTTAGTCCCTGGATTCGTCTCCAGAGGAATACCACCTTACCACAAGCACCTCAAGAGGAGGCTTCTCTCAGCTCTAGGTATGTGAGAGGGATCCTGAGTTTGCGGCCTCAAGTGGAATGGACACCGCGATGCCCTGACTCGAAATAAGGCCGGATATCCCTGCAGTGACTTCAATGCAGGCTCGTCTTGCATCTCCCAGGACGAAAGGATGTCTGAATCCCCTGTGGAAAGCACAGAGAAAGACTTAGTTCCCCACCTCATCGCGACCGATAGCCTCACATCCTTTGAAAACTCCAGAGGTATGCGGAGATCAGTGCCTCCAAAGGAGACGATGCCTGACTCCTCGTGAAACTTGATAGGAGGCCCAGGATTCCTGTGGCACGTGGAAAGGGACCCTTGGTCTCCCGTCTCAGCTGGAGAGGCGTCCCAATTGCCCTGCAAAGCCTCGAGGAGAATCCAGAGTTGTCCCTCGCAACTAGGCAGGAGTCCTGACGTCGCTGAAGAAACACGTGGGTGGAAGGGCCATCCCCGTCGTAACTCGAGAAAATACCCCAGGTTCCCGCCGCAACTCGAGAAAAACCATGAGACTTCCCCCTCGCCGCGAGATGAGGCCCCATTCCCCTGTACTGCGTGCAGAGCAATTCCGTGTTGCACATCACACATGAAAGGAGCCTTGATTTCCTTGATGGCACTCCAGAGAAACCCCAAGAACACTGTTTCAAGGCTAGAGGGATCCTGAGGTCACTGTAGCAACACGAAAGAACTCTGTGGACCAAAAATCAACTCGAAAAGAGAGGTTAGTCCCTGGATTCGTCTCCAGAGGAATACCACCTTACCACAAGCACCTCAAGAGGAGGCTTCTCTCAGCTCTAGGTATGTGAGAGGGACCCTGAGTTTGCGGCCTCAAGTGGAATGGACACCGCGATGCCCTGACTCGAAATAAGGCCGGATATCCCTGCAGTGACTTCAATGCAGGCTCGTCTTGCATCTCCCAGGACGAAAGGATGTCTGAATCCCCTGTGGAAAGCACAGAGAAAGACTTAGTTCCCCACCTCATTGCGACCGATAGCCTCACATCCTTTGAAAACTCCAGAGGTACGCGGAGATCAGTGCCTCCCAAGGAGACGATGCCTGACTCCTCGTGAAACTTGATAGGAGTCCCAGGATTCCTGTGGCACTTGGAAAGGGACACTTGGTCTCCCGCCTCAGCTGGAGAGGCGTCCCAATTGCCCTGCCAAGCCTCGAGGAGAATCCAGAGTTGTCCCTCGCAACTAGGCAGGAGTCCTGACGTCGCTGAACAAAGACGTGGGTGGAAGGGCCATCCCCGTCGTAACTCGAGAATATACCCCAGGTTCCCGCCGCAACTCGAGAAAAACCATGAGACTTCCCCCTCGCCGCGAGATGATGCCCGATTCCCCTGCACTGCGTGCAGAGCAATTCCGTGTTGCACATCACACATGAAAGGAGCCTTGATTTCCTTGATGGCACTCCAGAGAAACCCCAAGAACACTGTTTCAAGGCTAGAGGGATCCTGAGGTCACTGTAGCAACACGAAAGAGCTCCGTGGGCCAAAAATCAACTCGAGATGAGAGGTTAGTCCCTGGCTTCGACTCCAGAGGAGTACCACCTTACCACAAGCACCTCAAGAGGAGGCTTCTCTCAGCTCTAGGTATGTGAGAGGGACCCTGAGTTTGCGGCCTCAAGTGGAATGGACACCGCGATGCCCTGACGCGAAATAAGGCTGGATATCCCTGCAGTGACTTGAATGCAGGCTCGTCTTGCATCTCCCAAGATGAAAGGATGTCTGAATCCCCTGTGGAGACCACAGAGAAAGACCTAGTTCCCCACCTCATCGCGACCGGAGGCCTCACATCCTTTGAAAACTCCAGAGGTACGCGGAGATCAGTGCCTCCAAAGGAGACGATGCCTGACTCCTCGTGAAACTTGATAGGAGTCCCAGGATTCCTGTGGCACGTGGAAAGGGACCCTTGGTCTCCCGCCTCAGCTGGAGAGGCGTCCCAATTGCCTTGCCAAGCCTCGAGGAGAATCCCGAGTTGTGTCTCGCAACTAGGCAGGAGTCCTGACGTGGCTGAACAAACACGTGTGTGGAAGGGCCATCCCCGTCGTAACTCGAGAATATATCCCAGGTTCCCGCCGCAACTCGAGAAAAACCATGAGACTTGCCCCTCGCCGCGAGATGAGGCCCGATTCGCCTGCACTGCATGCAGAGCAATTCTGTCTTGCACATCACACATGAAAGGAGCCTTGATTTCCTTCATGGCACTCCAGAGAAACCCCAAGAACACTGTTTCAAGGCTAGAGGGATCCTGAGGTCACTGTAGCAACACGAAAGAGCTCCGTGGACCAAAAATCAACTCGAGATGAGAGGTTAGTCCCTGGCTTCGACTCCAGAGGAATACCACCTTACCACAAGCACCTCAAGAGGAGGCTTCTCTCAGCTCTAGGTATGTGAGAGGGACCCTGAGTTTGCGGCCTCAAGTGGAATGGACACCGCGATGCCCTGACTCGAAATAAGGCCGGATATTCCTGCAGTGACTGGAATGCAGGCTCGTCTTGCATCTCCCAAGACGAAAGGGTGTCTGAATCCCCTGTGGAGACCACAGAGAAAGACCAAGTTCCCCACCTCATCGCGACAGGAGGCCTCACATCCTTTGAAAACTCCAGAGGTATGCGGAGATCAGTTCCTCCAAAGGAGACGATGCCTGACTCCTCGTGAAACTTGATAGGAGACCCAGGATTCCTGTGGCACGTGGAAAGGGACCCTTGGTCTCCCGCCTCAGCTGGAGAGGCGTCCCAATTGCCCTGCAAAGCCTCGAGGAGAATCCTGAGTTGTCCCTCGCAACTAGGCAGGAGTCCTGACATGGCTGAACACACACGTGTGTGGAAGGGCCATCCCCGTCGTAACTCGAGAATATACCCCAGGTTCCCGCCGCAACTCGAGAAAAACCATGAGACTTCCCCCTCGCCGCGAGATGAGGCCCGATTCCCCTGCACTGCGTGCAGAGCAATTCCGTGTTGCACATCACACATGAAAGGAGCCTTGATTTCCTTCATGGCACTCCAGAGAAACCCCAGGAACACTGTTTCAAGGCTAGAGGGATCCTGAGGTCACTGTGGCAACACGAAAGAGCTCCGTGGACCAAGAATCAACACGAGATGAGAGGTTAGTCCCTGGCTTCGACTCCTGAGGAATACCACCTTACCACAAGCACCTCAAGAGGAGGCTTCTCTCAGCTCTACGTATGTGAGAGGGATCCTGAGTTTGCGGCCTCAAGTGGAATGGACACCGCGATGCCCTGACTCGAAATAAGGCCGGATATCCCTGCAGTGACTTGAATGCAGGCTCGTCTTGCATCTCCCAAGAAGAAAGGATGTCTGAATCCCCTGTGGAGACCACAGAGAAAGACCTAGTTCCCCACCTCATCGCGACCGGAGGCCTCACATCCTTTGAAAACTCCAGAGGTACGCGGAGATCAGTGCCTCCAAAGGAGACGATGCCTGACTCCTCGTGAAACTTGATAGGAGTCCCAGGATTCTTGTGGCACGTGGAAAGGGACCCTTGGTCTCCCGCCTCAGCTGGAGAGGCGTTCCAATTGCCCTGCCAAGCCTCGAGGAGAATCCCGAGTTGTCCCTCGCAACTAGGCAGGAGTCCTGGCGTGGCTGAACAAACACGTGGGTGGAAGGGCCATCCCCGTCGTAACTCGAGAATATACCCCAGGTTCCCGCCGCAACTCGAGAAAAACCATGAGACTTCCTCCTCGATGCGAGATGAGGCCCGATTCCCCTGTACTGCGTGCAGAGCAATTCCGTCTTGCACATCACACATGAAAGGAACCTTGATTTCCTTGATGGCACTCCAGAGAAACCCCAAGAACACTGTTTCAAGGATAGAGTGATCCTGAGGTCACTGTAGCAACACGAAAGAACTCTGTGGATCAAAAATCAACTCAAAAAGAAAGGTTAGTCCCTGGATTCGTCTCCAGAGGAATACCACCTTACCACAAGCACCTCAAGAGGAGGCTTCTCTCAGCTCTAGGTATGTGAGAGGGACCCTGAGTTTGCGGCCTCAAGTGGAATGGACACCGCGATGCCCTGACTCGAAATAAGGCCGGATATCCCTGCAGTGACTTCAATGCAGGCTCGTCTTGCATCTCCCAGGACGAAAGGATGTCTGAATCCCCTGTGGAAAGCACAGAGAAAGACTTAGTTCCCCACCTCATCGCGACCGATAGCCTCACATCCTTTGAAAACTCCAGAGGTACGCGGAGATCAGTGCCTCCAAAGGAGACGATGCCTGACTCCTCGTGAAACTTGATAGGAGGCCCAGGATTCCTGTGGCACTTGGAAAGGGACACTTGGTCTCCCGCCTCAGCTGAAGAGGCGTCCCAATTGCCCTGCCAAGCCTCGAGGAGAATCCAGAGTTGTCCCTCGCAACTAGGCAGGAGTCCTGACGTCGCTGCAGAAACACGTGGGTGGAAGGGCCATCCCCATCGTAACTCGAGAATATACCCCAGGTTCCCGCCGCAACTCGAGAAAAACCATGAGACTTCCCCCTCGCCGCGAGATGAGGCCCGATTCAACTGCACTGCGTGCAGAGCAATTCCGTGTTGCACATCACACATGAAAGGAGCCTTGATTTCCTTCATGGCACTCCAGAGAAACCCCAAGAACACTGTTTCAAGGCTAGAGGGATCCTGAGGTCACTGTAGCAACACGAAAGAGCTCCGTGGGCCAAAAATCAACTCGAGATGAGAGGTTAGTCCCTGGCTTCGACTCCAGAGGAATACCACCTTACCACAAGCACCTCAAGAGGAGGCTTCTCTCAGCTCTAGGTATGTGAGAGGGACCCTGAGTTTGCGGCCTCAAGTGGAATGGACACCGCGATGCCCTGACGCGAAATAAGGCTGGATATCCCTGCAGTGACTTGAATGCAGGCTCGTCTTGCATCTCCCAAGATGAAAGGATGTCTGAATCCCCTGTGGAGACCACAGAGAAAGACCTAGTTCCCCACCTCATCGCGACAGGAGGCCTCACATCCTTTGAAAACTCCAGAGGTACGCGGAGATCAGTGCCTCCAAAGGAGACGATGCCTGAGTCCTCGTGAAACTTGATAGGAGTCCCAGGATTCTTGTGGCTCGTGGAAAGGGTCCCTTGGTCTCCCGCCTCAGCTGGAGAGGCGTTCCAATTGCCCTGCCAAGCCTCGAGGAGAATCCAGAGTTGTCCCTCGCAACTAGGCAGGAGTCCTGACGTGGCTGAACAAACACGTGGGTGGAAGGGCCATCCCCGTCGTAACTCGAGAATATACCCCAGGTTCCCGCCGCAACTCGAGAAAAACCATGAGACTTCCCCCTCGATGCGAGATGAGGCCCGATTCCCCTGTACTGCGTGCAGAGCAATTCCGTCTTGCACATCACACATGAAAGGAACCTTGATTTCCTTGATGGCACTCCAGAGAAACCCCAAGAACACTGTTTCAAGGATAGAGTGATCCTGAGGTCACTGTAGCAACACGAAAGAACTCTGTGGACCAAAAATCAAGTCAAAAAGAGAGGTTAGTCCCTGGATTCGTCTCCAGAGGAATACCACCTTACCACAAGCACCTCAAGAGGAGGCTTCTCTCAGCTCTAGGTATGTGAGAGGGACCCTGAGTTTGCGGCCTCAAGTGGAATGGACACCGCGATGCCCTGACTCGAAATAAGGCCGGATATCCCTGCAGTGACTTCAATGCAGGCTCGTCTTGCATCTCCCAGGACGAAAGGATGTCTGAATCCCCTGTGGAAAGCACAGAGAAAGACTTAGTTCCCCACCTCATCGCGACCGATAGCCTCACATCCTTTGAAAACTCCAGAGGTACGCGGAGATCAGTGCCTCCAAAGGAGACGATGCCTGACTCCTCGTGAAACTTGATAGGAGTCCCAGGATTCCTGTGGCACTTGGAAAGGGACACTTGGTCTCCCGCCTCAGCTGGAGAGGCGTCCCAATTGCCCTGCCAAGCCTCGAGGAGAATCCCGAGTTGTCCCTCGCAACTAGGCAGGAGTCCTGACATGGCTGAACACACACGTGTGTGGAAGGGCCATCCCCGTCGTAACTCGAGAATATACCCCAGGTTCCCGCCGCAACTCGAGAAAAACCATGAGACTTCCCCCTCGCTGCGAGATGAGGCCCGATTCCCCTGCACTGCGTGCAGAGCAATTCCGTGTTGCACATCACACATGAAAGGAGCCTTGATTTCCTTGATGGCACTCCAGAGAAACCCCAAGAACACTGTTTCAAGGCTAGAGGGATCCTGAGGTCACTGTAGCAACACGAAAGAGCTCCGTGGACCAAGAATCAACACGAGATGAGAGGTTAGTCCCTGGCTTCGACTCCTGAGGAATACCACCTTACCACAAGCACCTCAAGAGGAGGCTTCTCTCAGCTCTAGGTATGTGAGAGGGACCCTGAGTTTGCGGCCTCAAGTGGAATGGACACCGCGATGCCCTGACTCGAAATAAGGCTGGATATCCCTGCAGTGACTTGAATGCAGGCTCGTCTTGCATCTCCCAAGAAGAAAGGATGTCTGAATCCCCTGTGGAAAGCACAGAGAAAGACCTAGTTCCCCACCTCATCGCGACCGGAGGCCTCACATCCTTTGAAAATTCCAGAGGTACGCGGAGATCAGTGCCTCCAAAGGAGACGATGCCTGACTCCTCGTGAAACTTGATAGGAGTCCCAGGATTCTTGTGGCACGTGGAAAGGGACTCTTGGTCTCACGCCTCAGCTGGAGAGGCGTCCCAATTGCCCTGCCAAGCCTCGAGGAGAATCCCGAGTTGTCCCTCGCAACTAGGCAGGAGTCCTGACATGGCTGAACACACACGTGTGTGGAAGGGCCATCCCCGTCGTAACTCGAGAATATACCCCAGGTTCCCGCCGCAACTCGAGAAAAACCATGAGACTTCCCCCTCGCTGCGAGATGAGGCCCGATTCCCCTGCACTGCGTGCAGAGCAATTCCGTGTTGCACATCACACATGAAAGGAGCCTTGATTTCCTTCATGGCACTCCAGAGAAACCCCAAGAACACTGTTTCAAGGCTAGAGGGATCCTGAGGTCACTGTAGCAACACGAAAGAGCTCCGTGGACCAAGAATCAACACGAGATGAGAGGTTAGTCCCTGGCTTCGACTCCTGAGGAATACCACCTTACCACAAGCACCTCAAGAGGAGGCTTCTCTCAGCTCTAGGTATGTGAGAGGGACCCTGAGTTTGCGGCCTCAAGTGGAATGGACACCGCGATGCCCTGACTCGAAATAAGGCTGGATATCCCTGCAGTGACTTGAATGCAGGCTCGTCTTGCATCTCCCAAGAAGAAAGGATGTCTGAATCCCCTGTGGAAAGCACAGAGAAAGACCTAGTTCCCCACCTCATCGCGACCGGAGGCCTCACATCCTTTGAAAATTCCAGAGGTACCCGGAGATCAGTGCCTCCAAAGGAGACGATGCCTGACTCCTCGTGAAACTTGATAGGAGTCCCAGGATTCCTGTGGCACTTGGAAAGGGACACTTGGTCTCCCGCCTCAGCTGTAGAGGCATCCCAATTGCCCTGCCAAGCCTCGAGGAGAATCCAGAGTTGTCCCTCGCAACTAGGCAGGAGTCCTGACGTCGCTGAAGAAACACGTGGGTGGAAGGGCCATCCCCGTCGTAACTCGAGAATATAGCCCAGGTTCCCGCCGCAACTCGAGAAAAACCATGAGACTTCCCCCTCGATGCGAGATGAGGCCCGATTCCCCTGCACTGCGTGCAGAGCAATTCCGTGTTGCACATCACACATGAAAGGAGCCTTGATTTCCTTCATGGCACTCCAGAGAAACCCCAAGAACACTGTTTCAAGGCTAGAGGGATCCTGAGGTCACTGTAGCAACACGAAAGAGCTCCGTGGGCCAAAAATCAACTCGAGATGAGAGGTTAGTCCCTGGCTTCGACTCCAGAGGAATACCACCTTACCACAAGCACCTCAAGAGGAGGCTTCTCTCAGCTCTAGGTATGTGTGAGGGACCCTGAGTTTGCAGCCTCAAGTGGAATGGACACCGCGATGCCCTGACGCGAAATAAGGCCTGATATCCCTGCAGTGACTTGAATGCAGGCTCGTCTTGCATCTCCCAAGATGAAAGGATGTCTGAATCCCCTGTGGAGACCACAGAGAAAGACCTAGTTCCCCACCTCATCGCGACCGGAGGCCTCACATCCTTTGAAAACTCCAGAGGTACGCGGAGATCAGTGCCTTCAAAGGAGACGATGCCTGACTCCTCGTGAAACTTGATAGGAGTCCCAGGATTCCTGTGGCACGTGGAAAGGGACCCTTGGTCTCCCGCCTCAGCTGGAGAGGCGTCCCAATTGCCTTGCCAAGCCTCGAGGAGAATCCAGAGTTGTGTCTCAAAACTAGGCAAGAGTCCTGACGTGGCTGAACAAACACGTGTGTGGAAGGGCCATCCCCGTCGTAACTCGAGAATATACCCCAGGTTCCCGCCGCAACTCGAGAAAAACCATGAGACTTCCCCCTCGCCGCGAGATGAGGCCCGATTCCCCTGCACTGCGTGCAGAGCAATTCTGTGTTGCACATCACACATGAAAGGAGCCTTGATTTCCTTCATGGCACTCCAGAGAAACCCCAAGAACACTGTTTCAAGGCTAGAGGGATCCTGAGGTCACTGTAGCAACACGAAAGAGCTCCGTGGACCAAAAATCAACTCGAGATGAGAGGTTAGTCCCTGGCTTCGACTCCAGAGGAATACCACCTTACCACAAGCACCTCAAGAGGAGGCTTCTCTCAGCTCTAGGTATGTGAGAGGGATCCTGAGTTTGCGGCCTCAAGTGGAATGGACACCGCGATGCCCTGACTCGAAATAAGGCCGGATATCCCTGCAGTGACTTGAATGCAGGCTTGTCTTGCATCTCCCAAGAAGAAAGGATGTCTGAATCCCCTGTGGAGACCACAGAGAAACACCTAGTTCCCCACCTCATCGCGACCGGAGGCCTCACATCCTTTGAAAACTCCAGAGGTACGCGGAGATCAGTGCCTCCAAAGGAGACGATGCCTGACTCCTCGTGAAACTTGATAGGAGTCCCAGGATTCTTGTGGCACGTGGAAAGGGACTCTTGGTCTCCCGCCTCAGCTGGAGAGGCGTTCCAATTGCCCTGCCAAGCCTCGAGGAGAATCCCGAGTTGTCCCTCGCAATTAGGCAGGAGTCCTGACGTGGCTGAACAAACACGTGGGTGGAAGGGCCATCCCCGTCGTAACTCGAGAATATACCCCAGGTTCCCGCCGCAACTCGAGAAAAACCATGAGACTTCCCCCTCGATGCGAGATGAGGCCCGATTCCCCTGTACTGCGTGCAGAGCAATTCCGTCTTGCACATCACACATGAAAGGAGCCTTGATTTCCTTGATGGCACTCCAGAGAAACCCCAAGAACACTGTTTCAAGGATAGAGTGATCCTGAGGTCACTGTAGCAACACGAAAGAACTCTGTGGATCAAAAATCAACTCAAAAAGAAAGGTTAGTCCCTGGATTCGTCTCCAGAGGAATACCACCTTACCACAAGCACCTCAAGAGGAGGCTTCTCTCAGCTCTAGGTATGTGAGAGGGACCCTGAGTTTGCGGCCTCAAGTGGAATGGACACCGCGATGCCCTGACTCGAAATAAGGCCGGATATCCCTGCAGTGACTTCAATGCAGGCTCGTCTTGCATCTCCCAGGACGAAAGGATGTCTGAATCCCCTGTGGAAAGCACAGAGAAAGACTTAGTTCCCCACCTCATCGCGACCGATAGCCTCACATCCTTTGAAAACTCCAGAGGTACGCGGAGATCAGTGCCTCCAAAGGAGACGATGCCTGACTCCTCGTGAAACTTGATAGGAGGCCCAGGATTCCTGTGGCACTTGGAAAGGGACACTTGGTCTCCCGCCTCAGCTGGAGAGGCGTCCCAATTGCCCTGCCAAGCCTCGAGGAGAATCCAGAGTTGTCCCTCGCAACTAGGCAGGAGTCCTGACGTCGCTGCAGAAACACGTGGGTGGAAGGGCCATCCCCATCGTAACTCGAGAATATACCCCAGGTTCCCGCCGCAACTCGAGAAAAACCATGAGACTTCCCCCTCGCCGCGAGATGAGGCCCGATTCAACTGCACTGCGTGCAGAGCAATTCCGTGTTGCACATCACACATGAAAGGAGCCTTGATTTCCTTCATGGCACTCCAGAGAAACCCCAAGAACACTGTTTCAAGGCTAGAGGGATCCTGAGGACACTGTAGCAACACGAAAGAGCTCCGTGGGCCAAAAATCAACTCGAGATGAGAGGTTAGTCCCTGGCTTCGACTCCAGAGGAATACCACCTTACCACAAGCACCTCAAGAGGAGGCTTCTCTCAGCTCTAGGTATGTGAGAGGGACCCTGAGTTTGCGGCCTCAAGTGGAATGGACACCGCGATGCCCTGACGCGAAATAAGGCTGGATATCCCTGCAGTGACTTGAATGCAGGCTCGTCTTGCATCTCCCAAGATGAAAGGATGTCTGAATCCCCTGTGGAGACCACAGAGAAAGACCTAGTTCCCCACCTCATCGCGACAGGAGGCCTCACATCCTTTGAAAACTCCAGAGGTACGCGGAGATCAGTGCCTCCAAAGGAGACGATGCCTGAGTCCTCGTGAAACTTGATAGGAGTCCCAGGATTCTTGTGGCTCGTGGAAAGGGTCCCTTGGTCTCCCGCCTCAGCTGGAGAGGCGTTCCAATTGCCCTGCCAAGCCTCGAGGAGAATCCCGAGTTGTCCCTCGCAACTAGGCAGGAGTCCTGACGTGGCTGAACAAACACGTGGGTGGAAGGGCCATCCCCGTCGTAACTCGAGAATATACCCCAGGTTCCCGCCGCAACTCGAGAAAAACCATGAGACTTCCCCCTCGATGCGAGATGAGGCCCGATTCCCCTGTACTGCGTGCAGAGCAATTCCGTCTTGCACATCACACATGAAAGGAACCTTGATTTCCTTGATGGCACTCCAGAGAAACCCCAAGAACACTGTTTCAAGGATAGAGTGATCCTGAGGTCACTGTAGCAACACGAAAGAACTCTGTGGACCAAAAATCAAGTCAAAAAGAGAGGTTAGTCCCTGGATTCGTCTCCAGAGGAATACCACCTTACCACAAGCACCTCAAGAGGAGGCTTCTCTCAGCTCTAGGTATGTGAGAGGGACCCTGAGTTTGCGGCCTCAAGTGGAATGGACACCGCGATGCCCTGACTCGAAATAAGGCCGGATATCCCTGCAGTGACTTCAATGCAGGCTCGTCTTGCATCTCCCAGGACGAAAGGATGTCTGAATCCCCTGTGGAAAGCACAGAGAAAGACTTAGTTCCCCACCTCATCGCGACCGATAGCCTCACATCCTTTGAAAACTCCAGAGGTACGCGGAGATCAGTGCCTCCAAAGGAGACGATGCCTGACTCCTCGTGAAACTTGATAGGAGTCCCAGGATTCCTGTGGCACTTGGAAAGGGACACTTGGTCTCCCGCCTCAGCTGGAGAGGCGTCCCAATTGCCCTGCCAAGCCTCGAGGAGAATCCCGAGTTGTCCCTCGCAACTAGGCAGGAGTCCTGACATGGCTGAACACACACGTGTGTGGAAGGGCCATCCCCGTCGTAACTCGAGAATATACCCCAGGTTCCCGCCGCAACTCGAGAAAAACCATGAGACTTCCCCCTCGCTGCGAGATGAGGCCCGATTCCCCTGCACTGCGTGCAGAGCAATTCCGTGTTGCACATCACACATGAAAGGAGCCTTGATTTCCTTGATGGCACTCCAGAGAAACCCCAAGAACACTGTTTCAAGGCTAGAGGGATCCTGAGGTCACTGTAGCAACACGAAAGAGCTCCGTGGACCAAGAATCAACACGAGATGAGAGGTTAGTCCCTGGCTTCGACTCCTGAGGAATACCACCTTACCACAAGCACCTCAAGAGGAGGCTTCTCTCAGCTCTAGGTATGTGAGAGGGACCCTGAGTTTGCGGCCTCAAGTGGAATGGACACCGCGATGCCCTGACTCGAAATAAGGCTGGATATCCCTGCAGTGACTTGAATGCAGGCTCGTCTTGCATCTCCCAAGAAGAAAGGATGTCTGAATCCCCTGTGGAAAGCACAGAGAAAGACCTAGTTCCCCACCTCATCGCGACCGGAGGCCTCACATCCTTTGAAAATTCCAGAGGTACGCGGAGATCAGTGCCTCCAAAGGAGACGATGCCTGACTCCTCGTGAAACTTGATAGGAGTCCCAGGATTCTTGTGGCACGTGGAAAGGGACTCTTGGTCTCACGCCTCAGCTGGAGAGGCGTCCCAATTGCCCTGCCAAGCCTCGAGGAGAATCCCGAGTTGTCCCTCGCAACTAGGCAGGAGTCCTGACATGGCTGAACACACACGTGTGTGGAAGGGCCATCCCCGTCGTAACTCGAGAATATACCCCAGGTTCCCGCCGCAACTCGAGAAAAACCATGAGACTTCCCCCTCGCTGCGAGATGAGGCCCGATTCCCCTGCACTGCGTGCAGAGCAATTCCGTGTTGCACATCACACATGAAAGGAGCCTTGATTTCCTTCATGGCACTCCAGAGAAACCCCAAGAACACTGTTTCAAGGCTAGAGGGATCCTGAGGTCACTGTAGCAACACGAAAGAGCTCCGTGGACCAAGAATCAACACGAGATGAGAGGTTAGTCCCTGGCTTCGACTCCTGAGGAATACCACCTTACCACAAGCACCTCAAGAGGAGGCTTCTCTCAGCTCTAGGTATGTGAGAGGGACCCTGAGTTTGCGGCCTCAAGTGGAATGGACACCGCGATGCCCTGACTCGAAATAAGGCTGGATATCCCTGCAGTGACTTGAATGCAGGCTCGTCTTGCATCTCCCAAGAAGAAAGGATGTCTGAATCCCCTGTGGAAAGCACAGAGAAAGACCTAGTTCCCCACCTCATCGCGACCGGAGGCCTCACATCCTTTGAAAATTCCAGAGGTACCCGGAGATCAGTGCCTCCAAAGGAGACGATGCCTGACTCCTCGTGAAACTTGATAGGAGTCCCAGGATTCCTGTGGCACTTGGAAAGGGACACTTGGTCTCCCGCCTCAGCTGTAGAGGCATCCCAATTGCCCTGCCAAGCCTCGAGGAGAATCCAGAGTTGTCCCTCGCAACTAGGCAGGAGTCCTGACGTCGCTGAAGAAACACGTGGGTGGAAGGGCCATCCCCGTCGTAACTCGAGAATATAGCCCAGGTTCCCGCCGCAACTCGAGAAAAACCATGAGACTTCCCCCTCGATGCGAGATGAGGCCCGATTCCCCTGCACTGCGTGCAGAGCAATTCCGTGTTGCACATCACACATGAAAGGAGCCTTGATTTCCTTCATGGCACTCCAGAGAAACCCCAAGAACACTGTTTCAAGGCTAGAGGGATCCTGAGGTCACTGTAGCAACACGAAAGAGCTCCGTGGGCCAAAAATCAACTCGAGATGAGAGGTTAGTCCCTGGCTTCGACTCCAGAGGAATACCACCTTACCACAAGCACCTCAAGAGGAGGCTTCTCTCAGCTCTAGGTATGTGTGAGGGACCCTGAGTTTGCAGCCTCAAGTGGAATGGACACCGCGATGCCCTGACGCGAAATAAGGCCTGATATCCCTGCAGTGACTTGAATGCAGGCTCGTCTTGCATCTCCCAAGATGAAAGGATGTCTGAATCCCCTGTGGAGACCACAGAGAAAGACCTAGTTCCCCACCTCATCGCGACCGGAGGCCTCACATCCTTTGAAAACTCCAGAGGTACGCGGAGATCAGTGCCTTCAAAGGAGACGATGCCTGACTCCTCGTGAAACTTGATAGGAGTCCCAGGATTCCTGTGGCACGTGGAAAGGGACCCTTGGTCTCCCGCCTCAGCTGGAGAGGCGTCCCAATTGCCTTGCCAAGCCTCGAGGAGAATCCAGAGTTGTGTCTCAAAACTAGGCAAGAGTCCTGACGTGGCTGAACAAACACGTGTGTGGAAGGGCCATCCCCGTCGTAACTCGAGAATATACCCCAGGTTCCCGCCGCAACTCGAGAAAAACCATGAGACTTCCCCCTCGCCGCGAGATGAGGCCCGATTCCCCTGCACTGCGTGCAGAGCAATTCTGTGTTGCACATCACACATGAAAGGAGCCTTGATTTCCTTCATGGCACTCCAGAGAAACCCCAAGAACACTGTTTCAAGGCTAGAGGGATCCTGAGGTCACTGTAGCAACACGAAAGAGCTCCGTGGACCAAAAATCAACTCGAGATGAGAGGTTAGTCCCTGGCTTCGACTCCAGAGGAATACCACCTTACCACAAGCACCTCAAGAGGAGGCTTCTCTCAGCTCTAGGTATGTGAGAGGGATCCTGAGTTTGCGGCCTCAAGTGGAATGGACACCGCGATGCCCTGACTCGAAATAAGGCCGGATATCCCTGCAGTGACTTGAATGCAGGCTTGTCTTGCATCTCCCAAGAAGAAAGGATGTCTGAATCCCCTGTGGAGACCACAGAGAAACACCTAGTTCCCCACCTCATCGCGACCGGAGGCCTCACATCCTTTGAAAACTCCAGAGGTACGCGGAGATCAGTGCCTCCAAAGGAGACGATGCCTGACTCCTCGTGAAACTTGATAGGAGTCCCAGGATTCTTGTGGCACGTGGAAAGGGACTCTTGGTCTCCCGCCTCAGCTGGAGAGGCGTTCCAATTGCCCTGCCAAGCCTCGAGGAGAATCCCGAGTTGTCCCTCGCAATTAGGCAGGAGTCCTGACGTGGCTGAACAAACACGTGGGTGGAAGGGCCATCCCCGTCGTAACTCGAGAATATACCCCAGGTTCCCGCCGCAACTCGAGAAAAACCATGAGACTTCCCCCTCGATGCGAGATGAGGCCCGATTCCCCTGTACTGCGTGCAGAGCAATTCCGTCTTGCACATCACACATGAAAGGAGCCTTGATTTCCTTGATGGCACTCCAGAGAAACCCCAAGAACACTGTTTCAAGGATAGAGTGATCCTGAGGTCACTGTAGCAACACGAAAGAACACTGTGGACCAAAAATCAACTCAAAAAGAGAGGTTAGTCCCTGGATTCGTCTCCAGAGGAATACCACCTTACCACAAGCACCTCAAGAGGAGGCTTCTCTCAGCTCTAGGTATGTGAGAGGGACCCTGAGTTTGCGGCCTCAAGTGGAATGGACACCGCGATGCCCTGACTCGAAATAAGGCCGGATATCCCTGCAGTGACTGGAATGCAGGCTCGTCTTGCATCTCCCAAGACGAAAGGGTGTCTGAATCCCCTGTGGAGACCACAGAGAAAGACCTAGTTCCCCACCTCATCGCGACAGGAGGCCTCACATCCTTTGAAAACTCCAGAGGTATGCGGAGATCAGTGCCTCCAAAGGAGACGATGCCTGACTCCTCGTGAAACTTGATAGGAGACCCAGGATTCCTGTGGCACGTGGAAAGGGACCCTTGGTCTCCCGTCTCAGCTGGAGAGGCGTCCCAATTGCCCTGCAAAGCCTCGAGGAGAATCCAGAGTTGTCCTTCGCAACTAGGCAGGAGTCCTGACATGGCTGAACACACACGTGTGTGGAAGTGCCATCCCCGTCGTAACTCGAGAATATAGCCCAGGTTCCCGCCGCAACTCGAGAAAAACCATGAGACTTCCCCCTCGCCGCGAGATGAGGCCCGATTCCCCTGCACTGCGTGCAGAGCAATTCCGTGTTGCACATCACACATGAAAGGATCCTTGATTTCCTTCATGGCACTCCAGAGAAACCCCAAGAACACTGTTTCAAGGCTAGAGGGATCCTGAGGTCACTGTAGCAACACGAAAGAGCTCCGTGGACCAAGAATCAACACGAGATGAGAGGTTAGTCCCTGGCTTCGACTCCTGAGGAATACCACCTTACCACAAGCACCTCAAGAGGAGGCTTCTCTCAGCTCTAGGTATGTGAGAGGGATCCTGAGTTTGCGGCCTCAAGTGGAATGGACACCGCGATGCCCTGATTCGAAATAAGGCCAGATATCCCTGCAGTGACTTGAATGCAGGCTCGTCTTGCATCTCCCAAGAAGAAAGGATGTCTGAATCCCCTGTGGAAAGCACAGAGAAAGACCTAGTTCCCCACCTCATCGCGACCGGAGGCCTCACATCCTTTGAAAACTCCAGAGGTACGCGGAGATCAGTGCCTCCAAAGGAGACGATGCCTGACTCCTCGTGAAACTTGATAGGAGTCCCAGGATTCTTGTGGCACGTGGAAAGGGACCCTTGGTCTCCCGCCTCAGCTGGAGAGGCGTTCCAATTGCCCTGCCAAGCCTCGAGGAGAATCCCGAGTTGTCCCTCGCAACTAGGCAGGAGTCCTGACGTGGCTGAACAAACACGTGGGTGGATGGGCCATCCCCGTCGTAACTCGAGAATATACCCCAGGTTCCCGCCGCAACTCGAGAAAAACCATGAGACTTCCTCCTCGCCGCGAGATGAGGCCCCATTCCCCTGCACTGCGTGCAGAGCAATTCCGTGTTGCACATCACACATGAAAGGAGCCTTGATTTCCTTGATGGCACTCCAGAGAAACCCCAAGAACACTGTTTCAAGGCTAGAGGGATCCTGAGGTCACTGTAGCAACACGAAAGAGCTCCGTGGGCCAAAAATCAACTC
This sequence comes from Cervus elaphus, assembly GCF_910594005.1. Taxonomy (NCBI): domain Eukaryota; kingdom Metazoa; phylum Chordata; class Mammalia; order Artiodactyla; family Cervidae; genus Cervus; species Cervus elaphus. The sequence continues at coordinate 635,852 of NW_025316700.1, read as the reverse complement.
GAGATGAGAGGTTAGTCCCTGGCTTCGACTCCAGAGGAATACCACCTTACCACAAGCACCTCAAGAGGAGGCTTCTCTCAGCTCTAGGTATGTGAGAGGGATCCTGAGTTTGCGGCCTCAAGTGGAATTGACACCGCGATGCCCTGACTCGAAATAAGGCCGGATATCCCTGCAGTGACTGGAATGCAGGCTCGTCTTGCATCTCCCAGGACGAAAGGATGTCTGAATCCCCTGTGGAAAGCACAGAGAAAGACTTAGTTCCCCACCTCATCGCGACCGATAGCCTCACATCCTTTGAAAACTCCAGAGGTACGCGGAGATCAGTGCCTCCAAAGGAGACGATGCCTGACTCCTCGTGAAACTTGATAGGAGTCCCAGGATTCCTGTGGCACTTGGAAAGGGACACTTGGTCTCCCGCCTCAGCTGGAGAGGCGTCCCAATTGCCCTGCCAAGCCTCGAGGAGAATCCAGAGTTGTCCCTCGCAACTAGGCAGGAGTCCTGACGTGGCTGAAGAAACACGTGGGTGGAAGGGCCATCCCCGTCGTAACTCGAGAATATACCCCAGGTTCCCGCCGCAACTCGAGAAAAACCATGAGACTTCCCCCTCGCCGCGAGATGAGGCCCGATTCCCCTGCACTGCGTGCAGAGCAATTCCGTGTTGCACATCACACATGAAAGGAGCCTTGATTTCCTTGATGGCACTCCAGAGAAACCCCAAGAACACTGTTTCAAGGCTAGAGGGATCCTGAGGTCACTGTAGCAACACGAAAGAGCTCCGTGGGCCAAAAATCAACTCGAGATGAGAGGTTAGTCCCTGGCTTCGACTCCAGAGGAGTACCACCTTACCACAAGCACCTCAAGAGGAGGCTTCTCTCAGCTCTAGGTATGTGAGAGGGACCCTGAGTTTGCGGCCTCAAGTGGAATGGACACCGCGATGCCCTGACGCGAAATAAGGCCGGATATCCCTGCAGTGACTTGAATGCAGGCTCGTCTTGCATCTCCCAAGATGAAAGGATGTCTGAATCCCCTGTGGAGACCACAGAGAAAGACCTAGTTCCCCACCTCATCGCGACCGGAGGCCTCACATCCTTTGAAAACTCCAGAGGTACGCGGAGATCAGTGCCTCCAAAGGATACGATGCCTGACTCCTCGTGAAACTTGATAGGAGTCCCAGGATTCCTGTGGCACGTGGAAAGGGACCCTTGGTCTCCCGCCTCAGCTGGAGAGGCGTCCCAATTGCCTTGCCAAGCCTCGAGGAGAATCCCGAGTTGTGTCTCGCAACTAGGCAGGAGTCCTGACGTGGCTGAACAAACACGTGTGTGGAAGGGCCATCCCCGTCGTAACTCGAGAATATACCCCAGGTTCCCGCCGCAACTCGAGAAAAACCATGAGACTTGCCCCTCGCCGCGAGATGAGGCCCGATTCCCCTGCACTGCATGCAGAGCAATTCTGTCTTGCACATCACACATGAAAGGAGCCTTGATTTCCTTCATGGCACTCCAGAGAAACCCCAAGAACACTGTTTCAAGGCTAGAGGGATCCTGAGGTCACTGTAGCAACACGAAAGAGCTCCGTGGACCAAAAATCAACTCAAGATGAGAGGTTAGTCCCTGGCTTCGACTCCAGAGGAATACCACCTTACCACAAGCACCTCAAGAGGAGGCTTCTCTCAGCTCTAGGTATGTGAGAGGGACCCTGAGTTTGCGGCCTCAAGTGGAATGGACACCGCGATGCCCTGACTCGAAATAAGGCCGGATATCCCTGCAGTGACTGGAATGCAGGCTCGTCTTGCATCTCCCAAGACGAAAGGGTGTCTGAATCCCCTGTGGAGACCACAGAGAAAGACCTAGTTCCCCACCTCATCGCGACAGGAGGCCTCACATCCTTTGAAAACTCCAGAGGTACGCGGAGATCAGTGCCTCCAAAGGAGACGATGCCTGACTCCTCGTGAAACTTGATAGGAGACCCAGGATTCCTGTGGCACGTGGAAAGGGACCCTTGGTCTCCCGTCTCAGCTGGAGAGGCGTCCCAATTGCCCTGCAAAGCCTCGAGGAGAATCCTGAGTTGTCCCTCGCAACTAGGCAGGAGTCCTGACATGGCTGAACACACACGTGTGTGGAAGTGCCATCCCCGTCGTAACTCGAGAATATACCCCAGGTTCCCGCCGCAACTCGAGAAAAACCATGAGACTTCCCCCTCGCCGCGAGATGAGGCCCGATTCCCCTGCACTGCGTGCAGAGCAATTCCGTGTTGCACATCACACATGAAAGGATCCTTGATTTCCTTCATGGCACTCCAGAGAAACCCCAAGAACACTGTTTCAAGGCTAGAGGGATCCTGAGGTCACTGTAGCAACACGAAAGAGCTCCGTGGACCAAGAATCAACACGAGATGAGAGGTTAGTCCCTGGCTTCGACTCCTGAGGAATACCACCTTACCACAAGCACCTCAATAGGAGGCTTCTCTCAGCTCTAGGTATGTGAGAGGGATCCTGAGTTTGCGGCCTCAAGTGGAATGGACACCGCGATGCCCTGACTCGAAATAAGGCCGGATATCCCTGCAGTGACTTGAATGCAGGCTCGTCTTGCATCTCCCAAGAAGAAAGGATGTCTGAATCCCCTGTGGAAAGCAGAGAGAAAGACCTAGTTCCCCACCTCATCGCGACCGGAGGCCTCACATCCTTTGAAAACTCCAGAGGTACGCGGAGATCAGTGCCTCCAAAGGAGACGATGCCTGACTCCTCGTGAAACTTGATAGGAGTCCCAGGATTCTTGTGGCACGTGGAAAGGGACCCTTGGTCTCCCGCCTCAGCTGGAGAGGCGTTCCAATTGCCCTGCCAAGCCTCGAGGAGAATCCCGAGTTGTCCCTCGCAAATAGGCAGGAGTCCTGACGTGGCTGAACAAACACGTGGGTGGAAGGGCCATCCCCGTCGTAACTCGAGAATATACCCCAGGTTCCCGCCGCAACTCGAGAAAAACCATGAGACTTCCCCCTCGATGCCAGATGAGGCCCGATTCCCCTGTACTGCGTGCAGAGCGATTCCGTCTTGCACATCACACATGAAAGGAACCTTGATTTCCTTGATGGCACTCCAGAGAAACCCCAAGAACACTGTTTCAAGGATAGAGTGATCCTGAGGTCACTGTAGCAACACGAAAGAACTCTGTGGACCAAAAATCAACTCAAAAAGAGAGGTTAGTCCCTGGATTCGTTTCCAGAGGAATACCACCTTACCACAAGCACCTCAAGAGGAGGCCTCTCTCAGCTCTAGGTATGTGAGAGGGACCCTGAGTTTGCGGCCTCAAGTGGAATGGACACCGCGATGCCCTGACTCGAAATAAGGCCGGATATCCCTGCAGTGACTTCAATGCAGGCTCGTCTTGCATCTCCCAGGACGAAAGGATGTCTGAATCCCCTGTGGAAAGCACAGAGAAAGACTTAGTTCCCCACCTCATCGCGACCGATAGCCTCACATCCTTTGAAAACTCCAGAGGTACGCGGAGATCAGTGCCTCCAAAGGAGACGATGCCTGACTCCTCGTGAAACTTGATAGGAGTCCCAGGATTCCTGTGGCACTTGGAAAGGGACACTTGGTCTCCCGCCTCAGCTGGAGAGGCGTCCCAATTGCCCTGCCAAGCCTCGAGGAGAATCCAGAGTTGTCCCTCGCAACTAGGCAGGAGTCCTGACGTCGCTGAAGAAACACGTGGGTGGAAGGGCCATCCCCATCGTAACTCGAGAATATACCCCAGGTTCCCGCCGCAACTCGAGAAAAACCATGAGACTTCCCCCTCGCCGCGAGATGAGGCCCGATTCCCCTGCACTGCGTGCAGAGCAATTCCGTGTTGCACATCACACATGAAAGGAGCCTTGATTTCCTTCATGGCACTCCAGAGAAACCCCAAGAACACTGTTTCAAGGCTAGAGGGATCCTGAGGTCACTGTAGCAACACGAAAGAGCTCCGTGGGCCAAAAATCAACTCGAGATGAGAGGTTAGTCCCTGGCTTCGACTCCAGAGGAATACCACCTTACCACAAGCACCTCAAGAGGAGGCTTCTCTCAGCTCTAGGTATGTGAGAGGGACCCTGAGTTTGCGGCCTCAAGTGGAATGGACACCGCGATGCCCTGACACGAAATAAGGCTGGATATCCCTGCAGTGACTTGAATGCAGGCTCGTCTTGCATCTCCCAGGACGAAAGGATGTCTGAATCCCCTGTGGAAAGCACAGAGAAAGACTTAGTTCCCCACCTCATCGCGACCGATAGCCTCACATCCTTTGAAAACTCCAGAGGTACGCGGAGATCAGTGCCTCCAAAGGAGACGATGCCTGACTCCTCGTGAAACTTGATAGGAGTCCCAGGATTCCTGTGGCACGTGGAAAGGGACACTTGGTCTCACGCCTCAGCTGGAGAGGCGTCCCAATTGCCCTGCCAAGCCTCGAGGAGAATCCAGAGTTGTCCCTCGCAACTAGGCAGGAGTCCTGACGTGGCTGAACAAACACGTGGGTGGAAGGGCCATCCCCGTCGTAACTCGAGAATATACCCCAGGTTCCCGCCGCAACTCGAGAAAAACCATGAGACTTCCCCCTCGATGCGAGATGAGGCCCGATTCCCCTGTACTGCGTGCAGAGCAATTCCGTCTTGCACATCACACATGAAAGGAACCTTGATTTCCTTGATGGCACTCCAGAGAAACCCCAAGAACACTGTTTCAAGGATAGAGTGATCCTGAGGTCACTGTAGCAACACGAAAGAACACTGTGGACCAAAAATCAACTCAAAAAGAGAGGTTAGTCCCTGGATTCGTCTCCAGAGGAATACCACCTTACCACAAGCACCTCAAGAGGAGGCTTCTCTCAGCTCTAGGTATGTGAGAGGGACCCTGAGTTTGCGGCCTCAAGTGGAATGGACACCACGATGCCCTGACTCGAAATAAGACCGGATATCCCTGCAGTGACTTCAATGCAGGCTCGTCTTGCATCTCCCAGGACGAAAGGATGTCTGAATCCCCTGTGGAAAGCACAGAGAAAGACTTAGTTCCCCACCTCATCGCGACCGATAGCCTCACATCCTTTGAAAACTCCAGAGGTACGCGGAGATCAGTGCCTCCAAAGGAGACGATGCCTGACTCCTCGTGAAACTTGATAGGAGTCCCAGGATTCCTGTGGCACTTGGAAAGGGACACTTGGTCTCCCGCCTCAGCTGGAGAGGCGTCCCAATTGCCCTGCCAAGCCTCGAGGAGAATCCAGAGTTGTCCCTCGCAACTAGGCAGGAGTCCTGACGTCGCTGAAGAAACACGTGGGTGGAAGGGCCATCCCCATCGTAACTCGAGAATATACCCCAGGTTCCCGCCGCAACTCGAGAAAAACCATGAGACTTCCCCCTCGCCGCGAGATGAGGCCCGATTCCCCTGCACTGCATGCAGAGCAATTCCGTGTTGCACATCACACATGAAAGGAGCCTTGATTTCCTTGATGGCACTCCAGAGAAACCCCAAGAACACTGTTTCAAGGCTAGAGGGATCCTGAGGTCACTGTAGCAACACGAAAGAGCTCCGTGGGCCAAAAATCAACTCGAGATGAGAGGTTAGTCCCTGGCTTCGACTCCAGAGGAATACCACCTTACCACAAGCACCTCAAGAGGAGGCTTCTCTCAGCTCTAGGTATGTGAGAGGGACCCTGAGTTTGCGGCCTCAAGTGGAATGGACACCGCGATGCCCTGACACGAAATAAGGCTGGATATCCCTGCAGTGACTTGAATGCAGGCTCGTCTTGCATCTCCCAAGATGAAAGGATGTCTGAATCCCCTGTGGAGACCACAGAGAAAGACCTAGTTCCCCACCTCATCGCGACCGGAGGCCTCACATCCTTTGAAAACTCCAGAGGTACGCGGAGATCAGTGCCTCCAAAGGAGACGATGCCTGACTCCTCGTGAAACTTGATAGGAGTCCCAGGATTCCTGTGGCACGTGGAAAGGGACCCTTGGTCTCCCGCCTCAGCTGGAGAGGCGTCCCAATTGCCTTGCCAAGCCTCGAGGAGAATCCCGAGTTGTCCCTCGCAACTAGGCAAGAGTCCTGACGTGGCTGAACACACACGTGTGTGGAAGGGCCATCCCCGTCGTAACTCGAGAATATACCACAGGTTCCCGCCGCAACTCGAGAAAAACCATGAGACTTCCCCCTCGCTGCGAGATGAGGCCCGATTCCCCTACACTGCGTGCAGAGCAATTCCGTGTTGCACATCACACATGAAAGGAGCCTTGATTTCCTTGATGGCACTCCAGAGAAACCCCAAGAACACTGTTTCAAGGCTAGAGGGATCCTGAGGTCACTGTAGCAACACGAAAGAGCTCCGTGGACCAAGAATCAACACGAGATGAGAGGTTAGTCCCTGGCTTCGACTCCTGAGGAATACCACCTTACCACAAGCATCTCAAGAGGAGGCTTCTCTCAGCTCTAGGTATGTGAGAGGGACCCTGAGTTTGCGGCCTCAAGTGGAATGGACACCGCGATGCCCTGACTCGAAATAAGGCCGGATATCCCTGCAGTGACTTCAATGCAGGCTCGTCTTGCATCTCCCAGGACGAAAGGATGTCTGAATCCCCTGTGGAAAGCAAAGAGAAAGACTTAGTTCCCCACCTCATCGCGACCGATAGCCTCACATCCTTTGAAAACTCCAGAGGTACGCGGAGATCAGTTCCTCCAAAGGAGACGATGCCTGACTCCTCGTGAAACTTGATAGGAGTCCCAGGATTCCTGTGGCACTTGGAAAGGGACACTTGGTCTCCCGCCTCAGCTGGAGAGGCGTCCCAATTGCCCTGCCAAGCCTCGAGGAGAATCCAGAGTTGTCCCTCGCAACTAGGCAGGAGTCCTGACGTGGCTGAACAAACACGTGGGTGGAAGGGCCATCCCCGTCGTAACTCGAGAATATACCCCAGGTTCCCGCCGCAACTCGAGAAAAACCATGAGACTTCCCCCTCGCCGCGAGATGAGGCCCGATTCCCCTGCACTGCGTGCAGAGCAATTCCGTGTTGCACATCACACATGAAAGGAGCCTTGATTTCCTTGATGGCACTCCAGAGAAACCCCAAGAACACTGTTTCAAGGCTAGAGGGATCCTGAGGTCACTGTAGCAACACGAAAGAGCTCCGTGGGCCAAAAATCAACTCGAGATGATAGGTTAGTCCCTGCCTTCGACTCCAGAGGAATACCACCTTACCACAAGCACCTCAAGAGAAGGCTTCTCTCAGCTCTAGGTATATGAGAGGGACCCTGAGTTTGCGGCCTCAAGTGGAATGGACACCGCGATGCCCTGACGCGAAATAAGGCCGTATATCCCTGCAGTGACTGGAATGCAGGCTCGTCTTGCATCTCCCAAGACGAAAATGTGTCTGAATCCCCTGTGGAGACCACAGAGAAAGACCTAGTTCCCCACCTTATCGCGACAGGACGCCTCAAATCCTTTGAAAACTCCAGAGGTTTGCGGAGATCAGTGCCTCCAAAGGAAACGATGCCTGACTCCTCGTGAAACTTGATAGGAGACCCAGGATTCCTGTGGCACGTGGAAAGGGACCCTTGGTCTGCCACCTCAGCTGGAGAGGCGTCCCAATTGCCCTGCAAAGCCTCGAGGAGAATCCCGAGTTGTCCCTCGCAACTAGGCAGGAGTCCTGACGTCGCTGAAGAAACACGTGTGTGGAAGGGCCATCCCCGTCGTAACTCGAGAATATACCCCAGGTTCCCGCCGCAACTCGAGAAAAACCATGAGACTTCCCCCTCGCCGCGAGATGAGGCCCGATTCCCCTGCACTGCGTGCAGAGCAATTCCGTGTTGCACATCACACATGAAAGGAGCCTTGATTTCCTTGATGGCACTCCAGAGAAACCTCAAGAACACTGTTTCAAGGCTAGAGGGATCCTGAGGTCACTGTAGCAACACGAAAGAGCTCCGTGGACCAAGAATCAACACGAGATGAGAGGTTAGTCCCTGGCTTCGACTCCTGAGGAATACCACCTTACCACAAGCACCTCAAGAGGAGGCTTCTCTCAGCTCTAGGTATGTGAGAGGGATCCTGAGTTTGGGGCCTCAAGTGGAATGGACACCGCGATGCCCTGACTCGAAATAAGTCCGAATATCCCTGCAGTGACTTGAATGCAGGCTCGTCTTGCATCTCCCAAGAAGAAAGGATGTCTGAATCCCCTGTGGAGACCACAGAGAAAGACCTAGTTCCCCACCTCATCGCGACCGGAGGCCTCACATCCTTTGAAAACTCCAGAGGTATGCGGAGATCAGTGCCTTCAAAGGAGACGATGCCTGACTCCTCGTGAAACTTGATAGGAGTCCCAGGATTCTTGTGGCACGTGGAAAGGGACACTTGGTTTCCCGCCTCAGCTGGAGAGGCGTTCCAATTGCCCTGCCAAGCCTCGAGGAGAATCCAGAGTTGTCCCTCGCAACTAGGCAGGAGTCCTGACGTGGCTGAACAAACACGTGGGTGGAAGGGCCATCCCCGTCGTAACTCGAGAATATACCCCAGGTTCCCGCCGCAACTCGAGAAAAACCATGAGACTTCCCCCTCGCCGCGAGATGAGGCCCGATTCCCCTGTACTGCGTGCAGAGCAATTCCGTCTTGCACATCACACATGAAAGGAGCCTTGATTTCCTTGATGGCACTCCAGAGAAACCCCAAGAACACTGTTTCAAGGACAGAGGGATCCTGAGGTCACTGTAGCAACACGAAAGAACTCTGTGGACCAAAAATCAACTCGAAAAGAGAGGTTAGTCCCTGGATTCGTCTCCAGAGGAATACCACCTTACCACAAGCACCTCAAGAGGAGGCTTCTCTCAGCTCTAGGTATGTGAGAGGGACCCTGAGTTTGCGGCCTCAAGTGGAATGGACACCGCGATGCCCTGACTCGAAATAAGGCCGGATATCCCTGCAGTGACTTCAATGCAGGCTCGTCTTGCATCTCCCAGGACGAAAGGATGTCTGAATCCCCTGTGGAAAGCACAGAGAAAGACTTAATTCCCCACCTCATCGCGACCGATAGCCTCACATCCTTTGAAAACTCCACAGGTACGCGGAGATCAGTGCCTCCAAAGGAGACGATGCCTGACTCCTCGTGAAACTTCATAGGAGTCCCAGGATTCCTGTGGCACTTGGAAAGGGACACTTGGTCTCCCGCCTCAGCTGGAGAGGCGTCCCAATTGTCCTGCAAAGCCTCGAGGAGAATCCCGAGTTGTGTCTCGCAACTAGGCAGGAGTCCTGACGTGGCTGAACAAACACGTGTGTGGAAGGGCCATCCCCGTCGTAACTCGAGAATATACCCCAGGTTCCCGCCGCAACTCGAGAAAAACCATGAGACTTCCCCCTCCCCGCGAGATGAGGCCCGATTCCCCTGCACTGCGTGCAGAGCAATTCCGTGTTGCACATCACACATGAAAGGAGCCTTGATTTCCTTGATGGCACTCCAGAGAAACCCCAAGAACACTGTTTCAAGGCTAGAGGGATCCTGAGGTCACTGTAGCAACACGAAAGAGCTCCGTGGGCCAAAAATCAACTCGAGATGAGAGGTTAGTCCCTGGCTTCGACTCCAGAGGAATACCACCTTACCACAAGCACCTCAAGAGGAGGCTTCTCTCAGCTCTAGGTATGTGAGAGGGATCCTGAATTTGCGGCCTCAAGTGGAATTGACACCGCGATGCCCTGACTCGAAATAAGGCCGGATATCCCTGCAGTGACTGGAATGCAGGCTCGTCTTGCATCTCCCAAGACGAAAGGGTGTCTGAATCCCCTGTGGAGACCACAGAGAAAGACCTATTTCCCCAACTCATCGCGACAGGAGGCCTCAAAATCTTTGAAAACTCCAGAGGTATGCGGAGATCAGTGCCTCCAAAGGAGACGATGCCTGACTCCTCGTGAAACTTGATAGGAGACCCAGGATTCCTGTGGCACGTGGAAAGGGACACTTGGTCTCCCGCCTCAGCTGGAGAGGCGTCCCAATTGCCCTGCAAAGCCTCGAGGAGAATCCCGAGTTGTCCCTCGCAACTAGGCAGGAGTCCTGACATGGCTGAACACACACGTGTGTGGAAGGGCCATCCCCGTCGTAACTCGAGAATATACCCCAGGTTCCCGCCGCAACTCGAGAAAAACCATGAGACTTCCCCCTCGCCGCGAGATGAGGCCCGATTCCCCTGCACTGCGTGCAGAGCAATTCTGTGTTGCACATCACACATGAAAGGAGCCTTGATTTCCTTGATGGCACTCCAGAGAAACCCCAAGAACACTGTTTCAAGGCTAGAGGGATCCTGAGGTCACTGTAGCAACACGAAAGAGCTCCGTGGACCAGGAATCAACACGAGATGAGAGGTTAGTCCCTGGCTTCGACTCCTGAGGAATACCACCTTACCACAAGCACCTCAAGAGGAGGCTTCTCTCAGCTCTAGGTATGTGAGAGGGATCCTGAGTTTGCGGCCTCAAGTGGAATGGACACCGCGATGCCCTGACTCGAAATAAGGCGGGATATGCCTGCAGTGACTTGAATGCAGGCTCGTCTTGCATCTCCCAAGAAGAAAGGATGTCTGAATCCCCTGTGGAGACCACAGAGAAAGACCTAGTTCCCCACCTCATCGCGACCGGAGGCCTCACATCCTTTGAAAACTCCAGAGGTACGCGGAGATCAGTGCCTCCAAAGGAGACGATGCCTGACTCCTCGTGAAACTTGATAGGAGTCCCAGGATTCTTGTGGCACGTGGAAAGGGACCCTTGGTCTCCCGCCTCAGCTGGAGAGGCGTTCCAATTGCCCTGCCAAGCCTCGAGGAGAATCCCGAGTTGTCCCTCGCAACTAGGCAGGAGTCCTGACGTGGCTGAACAAACACGTGTGTGGAAGGGTCATCCCCGTCGTAACTCGAGAATATACCCCAGGTTCCCGCCGCAACTCGAGAAAAACCATGAGACTACCCCCTCGATGCGAGATGAGGCCCGATTCCCCTGCACTGCGTGCAGAGCAATTCCGTCTTGCACATCACACATGAAAGGAGCCTTGATTTCCTTGATGGCACTCCAGAGAAACCCCAAGAACACTGTTTCAAGGATAGAGGGATCCTGAGGTCACTGTAGCAACACGAAAGAACTCTGTGGACCAAAAATCAACTCGAAAAGAGAGGTTAGTCCCTGGATTCGTCTCCAGAGGAATACCACCTTACCACAAGCACCTCAAGAGGAGGCTTCTCTCAGCTCTAGGTATGTGAGAGGGACCCTGAGTTTGCCGCCTCAAGTGGAATTGACACCGCGATGCCCTGACTCGAAATAAGGCTGGATATCCCTGCAGTGACTGGAATGCAGGCTCGTCTTGCATCTCCCAGGACGAAAGGATGTCTGAATCCCCTGTGGAAAGCACAGAGAAAGACTTAGTTCCCCACCTCATCGCGACCGATAGCCTCACATCCTTTGAAAACTCCAGAGGTACGCGGAGATCAGTGCCTCCAAAGGAGACGATGCCTGACTCCTCGTGAAACTTGATAGGAGTCCCAGCATTCCTGTGGCACTTGGAAAGGGACACTTGGTCTCCCGCCTCAGCTGGAGAGGCGTCCCAATTGCCCTGCCAAGCCTCGAGGAGAATCCAGAGTTGTCCCTCGCAACTAGGCAGGAGTCCTGACGTCGCTGAAGAAACACGTGGGTGGAAGGGCCATCCCCATCGTAACTCGAGAATATACCCCAGGTTCCCGCCGCAACTCGAGAAAAACCATGAGACTTCCCCCTCGCCGCGAGATGAGGCCCGATTCCCCTGCACTGCGTGCAGAGCAATTCCGTGTTGCACATCACACATGAAAGGAGCCTTGATTTCCTTCATGGCACTCCAGAGAAACCCCAAGAACACTGTTTCAAGGCGAGAGGGATCCTGAGGTCACTGTAGCAACACGAAAGAGCTCCGTGGGCCAAAAATCAACTCGAGATGAGAGGTTAGTCCCTGGCTTCGACTCCAGAGGAATACCACCTTACCACAAGCACCTCAAGAGGAGGCTTCTCTCAGCTCTAGGTATGTGAGAGGGACCCTGAGTTTGCGGCCTCAAGTGGAATGGACACCGCGATGCCCTGACACGAAATAAGGCTGGATATCCCTGCAGTGACTTGAATGCAGGCTCGTCTTGCATCTCCCAAGATGAAAGGATGTCTGAATCCCCTGTGGAGACCACAGAGAAAGACCTAGTTCCCCACCTCATCACGACCGGAGGCCTCACATCCTTTGAAAACTCCAGAGGTACGCGGAGATCAGTGCCTCCAAAGGAGACGATGCCTGACTCCTCGTGAAACTTGATAGGAGTCCCAGGATTCCTGTGGCACGTGGAAAGGGACCCTTGGTCTCCCGCCTCAGCTGGAGAGGCGTCCCAATTGCCTTGCCAAGCCTCGAGGAGAATCCCGAGTTGTGTCTCGCAACTAGGCAAGAGTCCTGACGTGGCTGAACAAACACGTGTGTGGAAGGGCCATCCCCGTCGTAACTCGAGAATATACCCCAGGTTCCCGCCGCAACTCGAGAAAAACCATGAGACTTCCCCCTCGCCGCGAGATGAGGCCCGATTCCCCTGCACTGCGTGCAGAGCAATTCTGTGTTGCACATCACACATGAAAGGAGCCTTGATTTCCTTCATGGCACTCCAGAGAAACCCCAAGAACACTGTTTCAAGGATAGAGGGATCCTGAGGTCACTGTAGCAACACGAAAGAGCTCCGTGGACCCAAAATCAACTCGAGATGAGAGGTTAGCCCCTGGCTTCGACTCCAGAGGAATACCACCTTACCACAAGCACCTCAAGAGGAGGCTTCTCTCAGCTCTAGGTATGTGAGAGGGACCCTGAGTTTGCGGCCTCAAGTGGAATGGACACCGCGATGCCCTGACTCGAAATAAGGCCGGATATCCCTGCAGTGACTGGAATGCAGGCTCGTCTTGCATCTCCCAAGACGAAAGGGTGTCTGAATCCCCTGTGGAGACCACAGAGAAAGACCTAGTTCCCCACCTCATCGCGACAGGAGGCCTCAAAACCTTTGAAAACTCCAGAGGTATGCGGAGATCAGTGCCTCCAAAGGAGACGATGCCTGACTCCTCGTGAAACTTGATAGGAGACCCAGGATTCCTGTGGCACGTGGAAAGGGACCCTTGGTCTCCCGTCTCAGCTGGAGAGGCGTCCCAATTGCCCTGCAAAGCCTCTAGGAGAATCCCGAGTTGTCCCTCGCAACTAGGCAGGAGTCCTGACATGGCTGAACACACACGTGTGTGGAAGGGCCATCCCCGTCGTAACTCGAGAATATACCACAGGTTCCCGCCGCAACTCGAGAAAAACCATGAGACTTCCCCCTCGCTGCGAGATGAGGCCCGATTCCCCTACACTGCGTGCAGAGCAATTCCGTGTTGCACATCACACATGAAAGGAGCCTTGATTTCCTTGATGGCACTCCAGAGAAACCCCAAGAACACTGTTTCAAGGCTAGAGGGATCCTGAGGTCACTGTAGCAACACGAAAGAGCTCCGTGGACCAAGAATCAACACGAGATGAGAGGTTAGTCCCTGGCTTCGACTCCTGAGGAATACCACCTTACCACAAGCACCTCAAGAGGAGGCTTCTCTCAGCTCTAGGTATGTGAGAGGGACCCTGAGTTTGCGGCCTCAAGTGGAATGGACACCGCGATGCCCTGACTCGAAATAAGGCCGGATATCCCTGCAGTGACTTCAATGCAGGCTCGTCTTGCATCTCCCAGGACGAAAGGATGTCTGAATCCCCTGTGGAAAGCAAAGAGAAAGACTTAGTTCCCCACCTCATCGCGACCGATAGCCTCACATCCTTTGAAAACTCCAGAGGTACGCGGAGATCAGTGCCTCCAAAGGAGACGATGCCTGACTCCTCGTGAAACTTGATAGGAGTCCCAGGATTCCTGTGGCACTTGGAAAGGGACACTTGGTCTCCCGCCTCAGCTGGAGAGGCGTCCCAATTGCCCTGCCAAGCCTCGAGGAGAATCCAGAGTTGTCCCTCGCAACTAGGCAGGAGTCCTGACGTGGCTGAACAAACACGTGGGTGGAAGGGCCATCCCCGTCGTAACTCGAGAATATACCCCAGGTTCCCGCCGCAACTCGAGAAAAACCATGAGACTTCCCCCTCGCCGCGAGATGAGGCCCGATTCCCCTGCACTGCGTGCAGAGCAATTCCGTGTTGCACATCACACATGAAAGGAGCCTTGATTTCCTTGATGGCACTCCAGAGAAACCCCAAGAACACTGTTTCAAGGCTAGAGGGATCCTGAGGTCACTGTAGCAACACGAAAGAGCTCCGTGGGCCAAAAATCAACTCGAGATGATAGGTTAGTCCCTGGCTTCGACTCCAGAGGAATACCACCTTACCACAAGCACCTCAAGAGAAGGCTTCTCTCAGCTCTAGGTATATGAGAGGGACCCTGAGTTTGCGGCCTCAAGTGGAATGGACACCGCGATGCCCTGACGCGAAATAAGGCCGGATATCCCTGCAGTGACTTGAATGCAGGCTCGTCTTGCATCTCCCAAGAAGAAAGGATGTCTGAATCCCCTCTGGAGACCACAGAGAAAGACCTAGTTGCCCACCTCATCGCGACCGGAGGCCTCACATCCTTTGAAAACTCCAGAGGTATGCGGAGATCAGTGCCTTCAAAGGAGACGATGCCTGACTCCTCGTGAAACTTGATAGGAGTCCCAGGATTCTTGTGGCACGTGGAAAGGGACACTTGGTTTCCCGCCTCAGCTGGAGAGGCGTTCCAATTGCCCTGCCAAGCCTCGAGGAGAATCCAGAGTTGTCCCTCGCAACTAGGCAGGAGTCCTGACGTGGCTGAACAAACACGTGGGTGGAAGGGCCATCCCCGTCGTAACTCGAGAATATACCCCAGGTTCCCGCCGCAACTCGAGAAAAACCATGAGACTTCCCCCTCGATGCGAGATGAGGCCCAATTCCCCTGTACTGCGTGCAGAGCAATTCCGTCTTGCACATCACACATGAAAGGAGCCTTGATTTCCTTGATGGCACTCCAGAGAAACCCCAAGAACACTGTTTCAAGGACAGAGGGATCCTGAGGTCACTGTAGCAACACGAAAGAACTCTGTGGACCAAAAATCAACTCGAAAAGAGAGGTTAGTCCCTGGATTCGTCTCCAGAGGAATACCACCTTACCACAAGCACCTCAAGAGGAGGCTTCTCTCAGCTCTAGGTATGTGAGAGGGATCCTGAGTTTGGGGCCTCAAGTGGAATGGACACCGCGATGCCCTGACTCGAAATAAGGCCGGATATCCCTGCAGTGACTTCAATGCAGGCTCGTCTTGCATCTCCCAGGACGAAAGGATGTCTGAATCCCCTGTGGAAAGCACAGAGAAAGACTTAATTCCCCACCTCATCGCGACCGATAGCCTCACATCCTTTGAAAACTCCACAGGTACGCGGAGATCAGTGCCTCCAAAGGAGACGATGCCTGACTCCTCGTGAAACTTCATAGGAGTCCCAGGATTCCTGTGGCACTTGGAAAGGGACACTTGGTCTCCCGCCTCAGCTGGAGAGGCGTCCCAATTGTCCTGCAAAGCCTCGAGGAGAATCCCGAGTTGTGTCTCGCAACTAGGCAGGAGTCCTGACGTGGCTGAACAAACACGTGTGTGGAAGGGCCATCCCCGTCGTAACTCGAGAATATACCCCAGGTTCCCGCCGCAACTCGAGAAAAACCATGAGACTTCCCCCTCCCCGCGAGATGAGGCCCGATTCCCCTGCACTGCGTGCAGAGCAATTCCGTGTTGCACATCACACATGAAAGGAGCCTTGATTTCCTTGATGGCACTCCAGAGAAACCCCAAGAACACTGTTTCAAGGCTAGAGGGATCCTGAGGTCACTGTAGCAACACGAAAGAGCTCCGTGGGCCAAAAATCAACTCGAGATGAGAGGTTAGTCCCTGGCTTCGACTCCAGAGGAATACCACCTTACCACAAGCACCTCAAGAGGAGGCTTCTCTCAGCTCTAGGTATGTGAGAGGGATCCTGAATTTGCGGCCTCAAGTGGAATTGACACCGCGATGCCCTGACTCGAAATAAGGCCGGATATCCCTGCAGTGACTGGAATGCAGGCTCGTCTTGCATCTCCCAAGACGAAAGGGTGTCTGAATCCCCTGTGGAGACCACAGAGAAAGACCTATTTCCCCAACTCATCGCGACAGGAGGCCTCAAAATCTTTGAAAACTCCAGAGGTATGCGGAGATCAGTGCCTCCAAAGGAGACGATGCCTGACTCCTCGTGAAACTTGATAGGAGACCCAGGATTCCTGTGGCACGTGGAAAGGGACACTTGGTCTCCCGTCTCAGCTGGAGAGGCGTCCCAATTGCCCTGCAAAGCCTCGAGGAGAATCCCGAGTTGTCCCTCGCAACTAGGCAGGAGTCCTGACATGGCTGAACACACACGTGTGTGGAAGGGCCATCCCCGTCGTAACTCGAGAATATACCCCAGGTTCCCGCCGCAACTCGAGAAAAACCATGAGACTTCCCCCTCGCCGCGAGATGAGGCCCGATTCCCCTGCACTGCGTGCAGAGCAATTCTGTGTTGCACATCACACATGAAAGGAGCCTTGATTTCCTTGATGGCACTCCAGAGAAACCCCAAGAACACTGTTTCAAGGCTAGAGGGATCCTGAGGTCACTGTAGCAACACGAAAGAGCTCCGTGGACCAAGAATCAACACGAGATGAGAGGTTAGTCCCTGGCTTCGACTCCTGAGGAATACCACCTTACCACAAGCACCTCAAGAGGAGGCTTCTCTCAGCTCTAGGTATGTGAGAGGGATCCTGAGTTTGCGGCCTCAAGTGGAATGGACACCGCGATGCCCTGACTCGAAATAAGGCGGGATATGCCTGCAGTGACTTGAATGCAGGCTCGTCTTGCATCTCCCAAGAAGAAAGGATGTCTGAATCCCCTGTGGAGACCACAGAGAAAGACCTAGTTCCCCACCTCATCGCGACCGGAGGCCTCACATCCTTTGAAAACTCCAGAGGTACGCGGAGATCAGTGCCTCCAAAGGAGACGATGCCTGACTCCTCGTGAAACTTGATAGGAGTCCCAGGATTCTTGTGGCACGTGGAAAGGGACCCTTGGTCTCCCGCCTCAGCTGGAGAGGCGTTCCAATTGCCCTGCCAAGCCTCGAGGAGAATCCCGAGTTGTCCCTCGCAACTAGGCAGGAGTCCTGACGTGGCTGAACAAACACGTGTGTGGAAGGGTCATCCCCGTCGTAACTCGAGAATATACCCCAGGTTCCCGCCGCAACTCGAGAAAAACCATGAGACTACCCCCTCGAAGCGAGATGAGGCCCGATTCCCCTGTACTGCGTGCAGAGCAATTCCGTCTTGCACATCACACATGAAAGGAGCCTTGATTTCCTTGATGGCACTCCAGAGAAACCCCAAGAACACTGTTTCAAGGATAGAGGGATCCTGAGGTCACTGTAGCAACACGAAAGAACTCTGTGGACCAAAAATCAACTCGAAAAGAGAGGTTAGTCCCTGGATTCGTCTCCAGAGGAATACCACCTTACCACAAGCACCTCAAGAGGAGGCTTCTCTCAGCTCTAGGTATGTGAGAGGGACCCTGAGTTTGCCGCCTCAAGTGGAATTGACACCGCGATGCCCTGACTCGAAATAAGGCTGGATATCCCTGCAGTGACTGGAATGCAGGCTCGTCTTGCATCTCCCAAAACGAAAGGGTGTCTGAATCCCCTGTGGAGACCACAGAGAAAGACCTAGTTCCCCATCTCATCGCGACAGGAGGCCTCACATCCTTTGAAAACTCCAGAGGTATGCGGAGATCAGTGCCTCCAAAGGAGACGATGCCTGACTCCTCGTGAAACTTGATAGGAGACCCAGGATTCCTGTGGCACGTGGAAAGGGACCCTTGGTCTCCCGCCTCAGTTGGAGAGGCGTTCCAATTGCCCTGCAAAGCCTCGAGGAGAATCCCGAGTTGTCCCTCGCAACTAGGCAGGAGTCCTGACGTGGCTGAACAAACACGTGGGTGGAAGGGCCATCCCCGTCGTAACTCGAGAATATACCCCAGGTTCCCGCCGCAACTCGAGAAAAACCATGAGACTTCCCCCTCGCCGCGAGATGAGGCCCCATTCCCCTGCACTGCGTGCAGAGCAATTCTGTGTTGCACATCACACATGAAAGGAGCCTTGATTTCCTTGATGGCACTCCAGAGAAACCCCAAGAACACTGTTTCAAGGCTAGAGGGATCCTGAGGTCACTGTAGCAACACGAAAGAGCTCCGTGGGCCAAAAATCAACTCGAGATGAGAGGTTAGTCCCTGGCTTCGACTCCAGAGGAATACCACCTTACCACAAGCACCTCAAGAGGAGGCTTCTCTCAGCTCTAGGTATGTGAGAGGGATCCTGAGTTTGCGGCCTCAAGTGGAATTCACACCGCGATGCCCTGACTCGAAATAAGGCCGGATATCCCTGCAGTGACTGGAATGCAGGCTCGTCTTGCATCTCCCAGGACGAAAGGATGTCTGAATCCCCTGTGGAAAGCACAGAGAAAGACTTAGTTCCCCACCTCATCGCGACCGATAGCCTCACATCCTTTGAAAACTCCAGAGGTACGCGGAGATCAGTGCCTCCAAAGGAGACGATGCCTGACTCCTCGTGAAACTTGATAGGAGTCCCAGGAATCCTGTGGCACTTGGAAAGGGACACTTGGTCTCCCGCCTCAGCTGGAGAGGCGTCCCAATTGCCCTGCCAAGCCTCGAGGAGAATCCAGAGTTGTCCCTCGCAACTAGGCAGGAGTCCTGACGTCGCTGAAGAAACACGTGGGTGGAAGGGCCATCCCCGACGTAACTCGAGAATATACCCCAGGTTCCCGCCGCAACTCGAGAAAAACCATGAGACTTCCCCCTCGCCGCGAGATGAGGCCCGATTCCCCTGCACTGCGTGCAGAGCAATTCCGTGTTGCACATCACACATGAAAGGAGCCTTGATTTCCTTGATGGCACTCCAGAGAAACCCCAAGAACACTGTTTCAAGGCTAGAGGGATCCTGAGGTCACTGTAGCAACACGAAAGAGCTCCGTGGGCCAAAAATCAACTCGAGATGAGAGGTTAGTCCCTGGCTTCGACTCCAGAGGAGTACCACCTTACCACAAGCACCTCAAGAGGAGGCTTCTCTCAGCTCTAGGTATGTGAGAGGGACCCTGAGTTTGCGGCCTCAAGTGGAATGGACACCGCGATGCCCTGACGCGAAATAAGGCTGGATATCCCTGCAGTGACTTGAATGCAGGCTCGTCTTGCATCTCCCAAGATGAAAGGATGTCTGAATCCCCTGTGGAGACCACAGAGAAAGACCTAGTTCCCCACCTCATCGCGACCGGAGGCCTCACATCCTTTGAAAACTCCAGAGGTACGCGGAGATCAGTGCCTCCAAAGGATACGATGCCTGACTCCTCGTGAAACTTGATAGGAGTCCCAGGATTCCTGTGGCACGTGGAAAGGGACCCTTGGTCTCCCGCCTCAGCTGGAGAGGCGTCCCAATTGCCTTGCCAAGCCTCGAGGAGAATCCCGAGTTGTGTCTCGCAACTAGGCAGGAGTCCTGACGTGGCTGAACAAACACGTGTGTGGAAGGGCCATCCCCGTCGTAACTCGAGAATATACCCCAGGTTCCCGCCGCAACTCGAGAAAAACCATGAGACTTGCCCCTCGCCGCGAGATGAGGCCCGATTCCCCTGCACTGCATGCAGAGCAATTCTGTCTTGCACATCACACATGAAAGGAGCCTTGATTTCCTTCATGGCACTCCAGAGAAACCCCAAGAACACTGTTTCAAGGCTAGAGGGATCCTGAGGTCACTGTAGCAACACGAAAGAGCTCCGTGGACCAAAAATCAACTCGAGATGAGAGGTTAGTCCCTGGCTTCGACTCCAGAGGAATACCACCTTACCACAAGCACCTCAAGAGGAGGCTTCTCTCAGCTCTAGGTATGTGAGAGGGACCCTGAGTTTGCGGCCTCAAGTGGAATGGACACCGCGATGCCCTGACTCGAAATAAGGCCGGATATCCCTGCAGTGACTGGAATGCAGGCTCGTCTTGCATCTCCCAAGACGAAAGGGTGTCTGAATCCCCTGTGGAGACCACAGAGAAAGACCTAGTTCCCCACCTCATCGCGACAGGAGGCCTCACATCCTTTGAAAACTCCAGAGGTATGCGGAGATCAGTGCCTCCAAAGGAGACGATGCCTGACTCCTCGTGAAACTTGATAGGAGACCCAGGATTCCTGTGGCACGTGGAAAGGGACCCTTGGTCTCCCGTCTCAGCTGGAGAGGCGTCCCAATTGCCCTGCAAAGCCTCGAGGAGAATCCTGAGTTGTCCCTCGCAACTAGGCAGGAGTCCTGACATGGCTGAACACACACGTGTGTGGAAGTGCCATCCCCGTCGTAACTCGAGAATATACCCCAGGTTCCCGCCGCAACTCGAGAAAAACCATGAGACTTCCCCCTCGCCGCGAGATGAGGCCCGATTCCCCTGCACTGCGTGCAGAGCAATTCCGTGTTGCACATCACACATGAAAGGATCCTTGATTTCCTTGATGGCACTCCAGAGAAACCCCAAGAACACTGTTTCAAGGATAGAGGGATCCTGAGGTCACTGTAGCAACACGAAAGAGCTCCGTGGACCAAGAATCAACACGAGATGAGAGGTTAGTCCCTGGCTTCGACTCCTGAGGAATACCACCTTACCACAAGCACCTCAAGAGGAGGCTTCTCTCAGCTCTAGGTATGTGAGAGGGACCCTGAGTTTGCGGCCTCAAGTGGAATGGACACCGCGATGCCCTGACTCGAAATAAGGCCGGATATCCCTGCAGTGACTGGAATGCAGGCTCGTCTTGCATCTCCCAAGACGAAAGGGTGTCTGAATCCCCTGTGGAGACCACAGAGAAAGACCTAGTTCCCCACCTCATCGCGACAGGAGGCCTCACATCCTTTGAAAACTCCAGAGGTATGCGGAGATCAGTGCCTCCAAAGGAGACGATGCCTGACTCCTCGTGAAACTTGATAGGAGACCCAGGATTCCTGTGGCACGTGGAAAGGGACCCTTGGTCTCCCGTCTCAGCTGGAGAGGCGTCCCAATTGCCCTGCAAAGCCTCGAGGAGAATCCTGAGTTGTCCCTCGCAACTAGGCAGGAGTCCTGACATGGCTGAACACACACGTGTGTGGAAGTGCCATCCCCGTCGTAACTCGAGAATATACCCCAGGTTCCCGCCGCAACTCGAGAAAAACCATGAGACTTCCCCCTCGCCGCGAGATGAGGCCCGATTCCCCTGCACTGCGTGCAGAGCAATTCCGTGTTGCACATCACACATGAAAGGATCCTTGATTTCCTTCATGGCACTCCAGAGAAACCCCAAGAACACTGTTTCAAGGATAGAGGGATCCTGAGGTCACTGTAGCAACACGAAAGAGCTCCGTGGACCAAGAATCAACACGAGATGAGAGGTTAGTCCCTGGCTTCGACTCCTGAGGAATACCACCTTACCACAAGCACCTCAAGAGGAGGCTTCTCTCAGCTCTAGGTATGTGAGAGGGATCCTGAGTTTGCGGCCTCAAGTGGAATGGACACCGCGATGCCCTGATTCGAAATAAGGCCGCATATCCCTGCAGTGACTTGAATGCAGGCTCGTCTTGCATCTCCCAAGAAGAAAGGATGTCTGAATCCCCTGTGGAAAGCACAGAGAAAGACCTAGTTCCCCACCTCATCGCGACCGGAGGCCTCACATCCTTTGAAAACTCCAGAGGTACGCGGAGATCAGTGCCTCCAAAGGAGACGATGCCTGACTCCTCATGAAACTTGATAGGAGTCCCAGGATTCTTGTGGCACGTGGAAAGGGACCCTTGGTCTCCCGCCTCAGCTGGAGAGGCGTTCCAATTGCCCTGCCAAGCCTCGAGGAGAATCCCGAGTTGTCCCTCGCAACTAGGCAGGAGTCCTGACGTGGCTGAACAAACACGTGGGTGGAAGGGCCATCCCCGTCGTAACTCGAGAATATACCCCAGGTTCCCGCCGCAACTCGAGAAAAACCATGAGACTTCCCCCTCGCCGCGAGATGAGGCCCCATTCCCCTGCACTGCGTTCAGAGCAATTCCGTGTTGCACATCACACATGAAAGGAGCCTTGATTTCCTTGATGGCACTCCAGAGAAACCCCAAGAACACTGTTTCAAGGCTAGAGGGATCCTGAGGTCACTGTAGCAACACGAAAGAGCTCCGTGGGCCAAAAATCAACTCGAGATGAGAGGTTAGTCCCTGGCTTCGACTCCAGAGGAATACCACCTTACCACAAGCACCTCAAGAGGAGGCTTCTCTCAGCTCTAGCTATGTGAGAGGGATCCTGAGTTTGCGGCCTCAAGTGGAATTGACACCGCGATGCCCTGACTCGAAATAAGGCCGGATATCCCTGCAGTGACTGGAATGCAGGCTCGTCTTGCATCTCCCAGGACGAAAGGATGTCTGAATCCCCTGTGGAAAGCACAGAGAAAGACTTAGTTCCCCACCTCATCGCGACCGATAGCCTCACATCCTTTGAAAACTCCAGAGGTACGCGGAGATCAGTGCCTCCAAAGGAGACGATGCCTGACTCCTCGTGAAACTTGATAGGAGTCCCAGGATTCCTGTGGCACTTGGAAAGGGACACTTGGTCTCCCGCCTCAGCTGGAGAGGCGTCCCAATTGCCCTGCCAAGCCTCGAGGAGAATCCAGAGTTGTCCCTCGCAACTAGGCAGGAGTCCTGACGTCGCTGAAGAAACACGTGGGTGGAAGGGCCATCCCCGTCGTAACTCGAGAATATACCCCAGGTTCCCGCCGCAACTCGAGAAAAACCATGAGACTTCCCCCTCGCCGCGAGATGAGGCCCGATTCCCCTGCACTGCGTGCAGAGCAATTCCGTGTTGCACATCACACATGAAAGGAGCCTTGATTTCCTTGATGGCACTCCAGAGAAACCCCAAGAACACTGTTTCAAGGCTAGAGGGACCCTGAGGTCACTGTAGCAACACGAAAGAGCTCCGTGGGCCAAAAATCAACTCGAGATGAGAGGTTAGTCCCTGGCTTCGACTCCAGAGGAATACCACCTTACCACAAGCACCTCAAGAGGAGGCTTCTCTCAGCTCTAGGTATGTGAGAGGGACCCTGAGTTTGCGGCCTCAAGTGGAATGGACACCGCGATGCCCTGACGCGAAATAAGGCTGGATATCGCTGCAGTGACTTGAATGCAGGCTCGTCTTGCATCTCCCAAGATGAAAGGATGTCTGAATCCCCTGTGGAGACCACAGAGAAAGACCTAGTTCCCCACCTCATCGCGACCGGAGGCCTCACATCCTTTGAAAACTCCAGAGGTACGCGGAGATCAGTGCCTCCAAAGGAGACGATGCCTGACTCCTCGTGAAACTTGATAGGACTCCCAGGATTCCTGTGGCACGTGGAAAGGGACCCTTGGTCTCCCGCCTCAGCTGGAGAGGCGTCCCAATTGCCTTGCCAAGCCTCGAGGAGAATCCCGAGTTGTGTCTCGCAACTAGGCAGGAGTCCTGACGTGGCTGAACAAACACGTGTGTGGAAGGGCCATCCCCGTCGTAACTCGAGAATATACCCCAGGTTCCCGCCGCAACTCGAGAAAAACCATGAGACTTGCCCCTCGCCGCGAGATGAGGCCCGATTCCCCTGCACTGCATGCAGAGCAATTCTGTCTTGCACATCACACATGAAAGGAGCCTTGATTTCCTTCATGGCACTCCAGAGAAACCCCAAGAACACTGTTTCAAGGCTAGAGGGATCCTGAGGTCACTGTAGCAACACGAAAGAGCTCCGTGGACCAAAAATCAACTCGAGATGAGAGGTTAGTCCCTGGCTTCGACTCCAGAGGAATACCACCTTACCACAAGCACCTCAAGAGGAGGCTTCTCTCAGCTCTAGGTATGTGAGAGGGACCCTGAGTTTGCGGCCTCAAGTGGAATGGACACCGCGATGCCCTGACTCGAAATAAGGCCGGATATCCCTGCAGTGACTGGAATGCAGGCTCGTCTTGCATCTCCCAAGACGAAAGGGTGTCTGAATCCCCTGTGGAGACCACAGAGAAAGACCTAGTTCCCCACCTCATCGCGACAGGAGGCCTCACATCCTTTGAAAACTCCAGAGGTATGCGGAGATCAGTGCCTCCAAAGGAGACGATGCCTGACTCCTCGTGAAACTTGATAGGAGACCCAGGATTCCTGTGGCACGTGGAAAGGGACACTTGGTCTCCCGTCTCAGCTGGAGAGGCGTCCCAATTGCCCTGCAAAGCCTCGAGGAGAATCCTGAGTTGTCCCTCGCAACTAGGCAAGAGTCCTGAACTGGCTGAACAAACACGTGTGTGGAAGTGCCATCCCCGTCGTAACTCGAGAATATACCCCAGGTTCCCGCCGCAACTCGAGAAAAACCATGAGACTTCCCCCTCGCCGCGAGATGAGGCCCGATTCCCCTGCACTGCGTGCAGAGCAATTCCGTGTTGCACATCACACATGAAAGGATCCTTGATTTCCTTCATGGCACTCCAGAGAAACCCCAAGAACACTGTTTCAAGGCTAGAGGGATCCTGAGGTCACTGTAGCAACACGAAAGAGCTCCGTGGACCAAGAATCAACACGAGATGAGAGGTTAGTCCCTGGCTTCGACTCCTGAGGAATACCACCTTACCACAAGCACCTCAAGAGGAGGCTTCTCTCAGCTCTAGGTATGTGAGAGGGATCCTGAGTTTGCGGCCTCAAGTGGAATGGACACCGCGATGCCCTGACTCGAAATAAGGCCGGATATCCCTGCAGTGACTTGAATGCAGGCTCGTCTTGCATCTCCCAAGAAGAAAGGATGTCTGAATCCCCTGTGGAAAGCACAGAGAAAGACCTAGTTCCCCACCTCAACGCGACCGGAGGCCTCACATCCTTTGAAAACTCCAGAGGTAAGCGGAGATCAGTGCCTCCAAAGGAGACGATGCCTGACTCCTCGTGAAACTTGATAGGAGTCCCAGGATTCTTGTGGCACGTGGAAAGGGACCCTTGGTCTCCCGCCTCAGCTGGAGAGGCGTTCCAATTGCCCTGCCAAGCCTCGAGGAGAATCCCGAGTTGTCCCTCGCAACTAGGCAGGAGTCCTGACGTGGCTGAACAAACACGTGGGTGGAAGGGCCATCCCCGTCGTAACTCGAGAATATACCCCAGGTTCCCGCCGCAACTCGAGAAAAACCATGAGACTTCCCCCTCGCCGCGAGATGAGGCCCCATTCCCCTGCACTGCGTGCAGAGCAATTCCGTGTTGCACATCACACATGAAAGGAGCCTTGATTTCCTTGATGGCACTCCAGAGAAACCCCAAGAACACTGTTTCAAGGCTAGAGGGATCCTGAGGTCACTGTAGCAACACGAAAGAGCTCCGTGGGCCAAAAATCAACTCGAGATGAGAGGTTAGTCCCTGGCTTCGACTCCAGAGGAATACCACCTTACCACAAGCACCTCAAGAGGAGGCTTCTCTCAGCTCTAGGTATGTGAGAGGGATCCTGAGTTTGCGGCCTCAAGTGGAATTGACACCGCGATGCCCTGACTCGAAATAAGGCCGGATATCCCTGCAGTGACTTCAATGCAGGCTCGTCTTGCATCTCCCAGGACGAAAGGATGTCTGAATCCCCTGTGGAAAGCACAGAGAAAGACTTAGTTCCCCACCTCATCGCGACCGATAGCCTCACATCCTTTGAAAACTCCAGAGGTACGCGGAGATCAGTGCCTCCAAAGGAGACGATGCCTGACTCCTCGTGAAACTTGATAGGAGTCCCAGGATTCCTGTGGCACTTGGAAAGGGACACTTGGTCTCCCGCCTCAGCTGGAGAGGCGTCCCAATTGCCCTGCCAAGCCTCGAGGAGAATCCAGAGTTGTCCCTCGCAACTAGGCAGGAGTCCTGACGTCGCTGAAGAAACACGTGGGTGGAAGGGCCATCCCCGTCGTAACTCGAGAATATACCCCAGGTTCCCGCCGCAACTCGAGAAAAACCATGAGACTTCCCCCTCGCCGCGAGATGAGGCCCGATTCCCCTGCACTGCGTGCAGAGCAATTCCGTGTTGCACATCACACATGAAAGGAGCCTTGATTTCCTTGATGGCACTCCAGAGAAACCCCAAGAACACTGTTTCAAGGCTAGAGGGATCCTGAGGTCACTGTAGCAACACGAAAGAGCTCCGTGGGCCAAAAATCAACTCGAGATGAGAGGTTAGTCCCTGGCTTCGACTCCAGAGGAGTACCACCTTACCACAAGCACCTCAAGAGGAGGCTTCTCTCAGCTCTAGGTATGTGAGAGGGACCCTGAGTTTGCGGCCTCAAGTGGAATGGACACCGCGATGCCCTGACGCGAAATAAGGCCGGATATCCCTGCAGTGACTTGAATGCAGGCTCGTCTTGCATCTCCCAAGATGAAAGGATGTCTGAATCCCCTGTGGAGACCACAGAGAAAGACCTAGTTCCCCACCTCATCGCGACCGGAGGCCTCACATCCTTTGAAAACTCCAGAGGTACGCGGAGATCAGTGCCTCCAAAGGATACGATGCCTGACTCCTCGTGAAACTTGATAGGAGTCCCAGGATTCCTGTGGCACGTGGAAAGGGACCCTTGGTCTCCCGCCTCAGCTGGAGAGGCGTCCCAATTGCCTTGCCAAGCCTCGAGGAGAATCCCGAGTTGTGTCTCGCAACTAGGCAGGAGTCCTGACGTGGCTGAACAAACACGTGTGTGGAAGGGCCATCCCCGTCGTAACTCGAGAATATACCCCAGGTTCCTGCCGCAACTCGAGAAAAACCATGAGACTTGCCAATCGCCGCGAGATGAGGCCCGATTCCCCTGCACTGCATGCAGAGCAATTCTGTGTTGCACATCACACATGAAAGGAGCCTTGATTTCCTTCATGGCACTCCAGAGAAACCCCAAGAACACTGTTTCAAGGCTAGAGGGATCCTGAGGTCACTGTAGCAACACGAAAGAGCTCCGTGGACCAAAAATCAACTCGAGATGAGTGGTTAGTCCCTGGCTTCGACTCCAGAGGAACACCACCTTACCACAAGCACCTCAAGAGGAGGCTTCTCTCAGCTCTAGGTATGTGAGAGGGACCCTGAGTTTGCGGCCTCAAGTGGAATGGACACCGCGATGCCCTGACTCGAAATAAGGCCGGATATCCCTGCAGTGACTGGAATGCAGGCTCGTCTTGCATCTCCCAAGACGAAAGGGTGTCTGAATCCCCTGTGGAGACCACAGAGAAAGACCTAGTTCCCCACCTCATCGCGACAGGAGGCCTCACATCCTTTGAAAACTCCAGAGGTATGCGGAGATCAGTGCCTCCAAAGGAGACGATGCCTGACTCCTCGTGAAACTTGATAGGAGACCCAGGATTCCTGTGGCACGTTTAAAGGGACCCTTGGTCTCCCGTCTCAGCTGGAGAGGCGTCCCAATTGCCCTGCAAAGCCTCGAGGAGAATCCTGAGTTGTCCCTCGCAACTAGGGAGGAGTCCTGACATGGCTGAACACACACGTGTGTGGAAGTGCCATCCCCGTCGTAACTCGAGAATATACCCCAGGTTCCCGCTGCAACTCGAGAAAAACCATGAGACTTCCCCCTCGCCGCGAGATGAGGCCCGATTCCCCTGCACTGCGTGCAGAGCAATTCCGTGTTGCACATCACACATGAAAGGATCCTTGATTTCCTTCATGGCACTCCAGAGAAACCCCAAGAACACTGTTTCAAGGCTAGAGGGATCCTGAGGTCACTGTAGCAACACGAAAGAGCTCCGTGGACCAAGAATCAACACGAGATGAGAGGTTAGTCCCTGGCTTCGACTCCTGAGGAATACCACCTTACCACAATCACCTCAAGAGGAGGCTTCTCTCAGCTCTAGGTATGTGAGAGGGATCCTGAGTTTGCGGCCTCAAGTGGAATGGACACCGCGATGCCCTGACTCGAAATAAGGCCGGATATCCCTGCAGTGACTTGAATGCAGGCTCGTCTTGCATCTCCCAAGAAGAAAGGATGTCTGAATCCCCTGTGGAAAGCAGAGAGAAAGACCTAGTTCCCCACCTCATCGCGACCGGAGGCCTCACATCCTTTGAAAACTCCAGAGGTACGCGGAGATCAGTGCCTCCAAAGGAGACGATGCCTGACTCCTCGTGAAACTTGATAGGAGTCCCAGGATTCTTGTGGCACGTGGAAAGGGACCCTTGGTCTCCCGCCTCAGCTGGAGAGGCGTTCCAATTGCCCTGCCAAGCCTCGAGGAGAATCCCGACTTGTCCCTCGCAACTAGGCAGGAGTCCTGACGTGGCTGAACAAACACGTGGGTGGAAGGGCCATCCCCGTCGTAACTCGAGAATATACCCCAGGTTCCCGCCGCAACTCGAGAAAAACCATGAGACTTCCCCCTCGATGCGAGATGAGGCCCGATTCCCCTGTACTGCGTGCAGAGCAATTCCGTCTTGCACATCACACATGAAAGGAACCTTGATTTCCTTGATGGCACTCCAGAGAAACCCCAAGAACACTGTTTCAAGGATAGAGTGATCCTGAGGTCACTGTAGCAACACGAAAGAACTCTGTGGACCAAAAATCAACTCAAAAAGAGAGGTTAGTCCCTGGATTCGTCTCCAGAGGAATACCACCTTACCACAAGCACCTCAAGAGGAGGCCTCTCTCAGCTCTAGGTATGTGAGAGGGACCCTGAGTTTGCGGCCTCAAGTGGAATGGACACCGCGATGCCCTGACTCGAAATAAGGCCGGATATCCCTGCAGTGACTTCAATGCAGGCTCGTCTTGCATCTCCCAGGACGAAAGGATGTCTGAATCCCCTGTGGAAAGCACAGAGAAAGACTTAGTTCCCCACCTCATCGCGACCGATAGCCTCACATCCTTTGAAAACTCCAGAGGTACGCGGAGATCAGTGCCTCCAAAGGAGACGATGCCTGACTCCTCGTGAAACTTGATAGGAGTCCCAGGATTCCTGTGGCACTTGGAAAGGGACACTTGGTCTCCCGCCTCACCTGGAGAGGCGTCCCAATTGCCCTGCCAAGCCTCGAGGAGAATCCAGAGTTGTCCCTCGCAACTAGGCAGGAGTCCTGACGTCGCTGAAGAAACACGTGGGTGGAAGGGCCATCCCCATCGTAACTCGAGAATATACCCCAGGTTCCCGCCGCAACTCGAGAAAAACCATGAGACTTCCCCCTCGCCGCGAGATGAGGCCCGATTCCCCTGCACTGCATGCAGAGCAATTCCGTGTTGCACATCACACATGAAAGGAGCCTTGATTTCCTTCATGGCACTCCAGAGAAACCCCAAGAACACTGTTTCAAGGCTAGAGGGATCCTGAGGTCACTGTAGCAACACGAAAGAGCTCCGTGGGCCAAAAATCAACTCGAGATGAGAGGTTAGTCCCTGGCTTCGACTCCAGAGGAATACCACCTTACCACAAGCACCTCAAGAGGAGGCTTCTCTCAGCTCTAGGTATGTGAGAGGGACCCTGAGTTTGCGGCCTCAAGTGGAATGGACACCGCGATGCCCTGACACGAAATAAGGCTGGATATCCCTGCAGTGACTTGAATGCAGGCTCGTCTTGCATCTCCCAAGAAGAAAGGATGTCTGAATCCCCTCTGGAGACCACAGAGAAAGACCTAGTTCCCCACCTCATCGCGACCGGAGGCCTCACATCCTTTGAAAACTCCAGAGGTACGCGGAGATCAGTGCCTCCAAAGGAGACGATGCCTGACTCCTCGTGAAACTTGATAGGAGTCCCAGGATTCCTGTGGCACGTGGAAAGGGACGCTTGGTCTCCCGCCTCAGCTGGAGAGGCGTCCCAATTGCCTTGCCAAGCCTCGAGGAGAATCCCGAGTTGTCCCTCGCAACTAGGCAAGAGTCCTGACGTGGCTGAACAAACACGTGTGTGGAAGGGCCATCCCCGTCGTAACTCGAGAATATACCCCAGGTTCCCGCCGCAACTCGAGAAAAACCATGAGACTTCCCCCTCGATGCGAGATGAGGCCCGATTCCCCTGCACTGCGTGCAGAGCAATTCTGTGTTGCACATCACACATGAAAGGAGCCTTGATTTCCTTCATGGCACTCCAGAGAAACCCCAAGAACACTGTTTCAAGGCTAGAGGGATCCTGAGGTCACTGTAGCAACACGAAAGAGCTCCGTGGACCCAAAATCAACTCGAGATGAGAGGTTAGCCCCTGGCTTCGACTCCAGAGGAATACCACCTTACCACAAGCACCTCAAGAGGAGGCTTCTCTCAGCTCTAGGTATGTGAGAGGGACCCTGAGTTTGGGGCCTCAAGTGGAATGGACACCGCGATGCCCTGACTCGAAATAAGGCCGGATATCCCTGCAGTGACTGGAATGCAGGCTCGTCTTGCATCTCCCAAGCCGAAAGGGTGTCTGAATCCCCTGTGGAGACCACAGATAAAGACCTAGTTCCCCACCTCATGGCGACAGGAGGCCTCAAATCCTTTGAAAACTTCAGAGGTATGCGGAGATCAGTGCCTCCAAAGGAGACGATGCCTGACTCCTCGTGAAACTTGATAGGAGACCCAGGATTCCTGTGGCACGTGGAAAGGGACCCTTGGTCTCCCGTCTCAGCTGGAGACGCGTTCCAATTGCCCTGCAAAGCCTCTAGGAGAATCCTGAGTTGTCCCTCGCAACTAGGCAGGAGTCCTGACATGGCTGAACACACACGTGGGTGGAAGGGCCATCCCCGTCGTAACTCGAGATTATACCCCAGGTTCCCGCCGCAACTCGAGAAAAACCATGAGACTTCCCCCTCGCTGCGAGATGACGCCCGATTCCCCTCCACTGCGTGCAGAGCAATTCCGTCTTGCACATCACACATGAACGGAACCTTGATTTCCTTGATGGCACTCCAGAGAAACCCCAAGAACACTGCTTCAAGGATAGAGGGATCCTGAGGTCACTGTAGCAACACGAAAGAACTCTGTGGACCAAAAATCAACTCGAAAAGAGAGGTTAGTCCCTGGATTCGTCTCCAGAGGAATACCACCTTACCACAAGCACCTCAAGAGGAGGCTTCTCTCAGCTCTAGGTATGTGAGAGGGACCCTGAGTTTGCGGCCTCAAGTGGAATGGACACCGCGATGCCCTGACTCGAAATAAGGCCGGATATCCCTGCAGTGACTTCAATGCAGTCTCGTCTTGCATCTCCCAGGACGAAAGGATGTCTGAATCCCCTGTGGAAAGCACAGAGAAAGACTTAGTTCCCCACCTCATCGCGACCGATAGCCTCACATCCTTTGAAAACTCCAGAGGTACGCGGAGATCAGTGCCTCCAAAGGAGACGATGCCTGACTCCTCGTGAACCTTGATAGGAGTCCCAGGATTCCTGTGGCACTTGGAAAGGGACACTTGGTCTCCCGCCTCAGCTGGAGAGGCGTCCCAATTGCCCTGCCAAGCCTCGAGGAGAATCCAGAGTTGTCCCTCGTAACTAGGCAGGAGTCCTGACCTCGCTGAAGAAACACGTGGGTGGAAGGGCCATCCCCGTCGTAACTCGAGAATATACCCCAGGTTCCCGCCGCAACTCGAGAAAAACCATGAGACTTCCCCCTCGATGCGAGATGAGGCCCGATTCCCCTGCACTGCGTGCAGAGCAATTCCGTCTTGCACATCACACATGAAAGGAGCCTTGATTTCCTTCATGGCACTCCAGAGAAACCCCAAGAACACTGTTTCAAGGCTAGAGGGATCCTGAGGTCACTGTAGCAACACGAAAGAGCTCCGTGGGCCAAAAATCAACTCGAGATGAGAGGTTAGTCCCTGGCTTCGACTCCAGAGGAATACCACCTTACCACAAGCACCTCAAGAGAAGGCTTCTCTGAGCTCTAGGTATGTGAGAGGGACCCTGAGTTTGCGGCCTCAAGTGGAATGGACACCGCGATGCCCTGACGCGAAATAAGGCCGGATATCCCTGCAGTGACTTGAATGCAGGCTCGTCTTGCATCTCCCAAGATGAAAGGATGTCTGAATCCCCTGTGGAGACCACAGAGAAAGACCTTGTTCCCCACCTCATCGCGACCGGAGGCCTCACATCCTTTGAAAACTCCAGAGGTACGCGGAGATCAGTGCCTTCAAAGGAGACGATGCCTGACTCCTCGTGAAACTTGATAGGAGTCCCAGGATTCCTGTGGCACGTGGAAAGGGACCCTTGGTCTCCCGCCTCAGCTGGAGAGGCGTCCCAATTGCCTTGCCAAGCCTCGAGGAGAATCCCGAGTTGTGTCTCAAAACTAGGCAAGAGTCCTGACGTGGCTGAACAAACACGTGTGTGGAAGGGCCATCCCCGTCGTAACTCGAGAATATACCCCAGGTTCCCGCCGCAACTCGAGAAAAACCATGAGACTTCCCCCTCGCCGCGAGATGAGGCCCGATTCCCCTGCACTGCGTGCAGAGCAATTCCGTGTTGCACATCACACATGAAAGGAGCCTTGATTTCCTTGATGGCACTCCAGAGAAACCCCAAGAACACTGTTTCAAGGCTAGAGGGATCCTGAGGTCACTGTAGCAACACGAAAGAGCTCCGTGGGCCAAAAATCAACTCGAGATGAGAGGTTAGTCCCTGGCTTCGACTCCAGAGGAATACCACCTTACCACAAGCACCTCAAGAGGAGGCTTCTCTCAGCTCTAGGTATGTGAGAGGGACCCTGAGTTTGCGGCCTCAAGTGGAATGGACACCGCGATGCCCTGACACGAAATAAGGCTGGATATCCCTGCAGTGACTTGAATGCAGGCTCGTCTTGCATCTCCCAAGAAGAAAGGATGTCTGAATCCCCTCTGGAGACCACAGAGAAAGACCTAGTTCCCCACCTCATCGCGACCGGAGGCCTCACATCCTTTGAAAACTCCAGAGGTACGCGGAGATCAGTGCCTCCAAAGGAGACGATGCCTGACTCCTCGTGAAACTTGATAGGAGTCCCAGGATTCCTGTGGCACGTGGAAAGGGACCCTTGGTCTCCCGCCTCAGCTGGAGAGGCGTCCCAATTGCCTTGCCAAGCCTCGAGGAGAATCCCGAGTTGTGTCTCGCAACTAGGCAAGAGTCCTGACGTGGCTGAACAAACACGTGTGTGGAAGGGCCATCCCCGTCGTAACTCGAGAATATACCCCAGGTTCCCGCCGCAACTCGAGAAAAACCATGAGACTTCCCCCTCGATGCGAGATGAGGCCCGATTCCCCTGCACTGCGTGCAGAGCAATTCTGTGTTGCACATCACACATGAAAGGAGCCTTGATTTCCTTCATGGCACTCCAGAGAAACCCCAAGAACACTGTTTCAAGGCTAGAGGGATCCTGAGGTCACTGTAGCAACACGAAAGAGCTCCGTGGACCAAAAATCAACTCGAGATGAGAGGTTAGCCCCTGGCTTCGACTCCAGAGGAATACCACCTTACCACAAGCACCTCAAGAGGAGGCTTCTCTCAGCTCTAGGTATGTGAGAGGGACCCTGAGTTTGGGGCCTCAAGTGGAATGGACACCGCGATGCCCTGACTCGAAATAAGGCCGGATATCCCTGCAGTGACTGGAATGCAGGCTCGTCTTGCATCTCCCAAGCCGAAAGGGTGTCTGAATCCCCTGTGGAGACCACAGAGAAAGACCTAGTTCCCCACCTCATCGCGACAGGAGGCCTCAAATCCTTTGAAAACTTCAGAGGTATGCGGAGATCAGTGCCTCCAAAGGAGACGATGCCTGACTCCTCGTGAAACTTGATAGGAGACCCAGGATTCCTGTGGCACGTGGAAAGGGACCCTTGGTCTCCCGTCTCAGCTGGAGACGCGTCCCAATTGCCCTGCAAAGCCTCTAGGAGAATCCTGAGTTGTCCCTCGCAACTAGGCAGGAGTCCTGACATGGCTGAACACACACGTGGGTGGAAGGGCCATCCCCGTCGTAACTCGAGAATATACCCCAGGTTCCCGCCGCAACTCGAGAAAAACCATGAGACTTCCCCCTCGATGCGAGATGAGGCCCGATTCCCCTGCACTGCGTGCAGAGCAATTCCGTCTTGCACATCACACATGAAAGGAGCCTTGATTTCCTTCATGGCACTCCAGAGAAACCCCAAGAACACTGTTTCAAGGCTAGAGGGATCCTGAGGTCACTGTAGCAACACGAAAGAGCTCCGTGGGCCAAAAATCAACTCGAGATGAGAGGTTAGTCCCTGGCTTCGACTCCAGAGGAATACCACCTTACCACAAGCACCTCAAGAGAAGGCTTCTCTGAGCTCTAGGTATGTGAGAGGGACCCTGAGTTTGCGGCCTCAAGTGGAATGGACACCGCGATGCCCTGACGCGAAATAAGGCCGGATATCCCTGCAGTGACTTGAATGCAGGCTCGTCTTGCATCTCCCAAGATGAAAGGATGTCTGAATCCCCTGTGGAGACCACAGAGAAAGACCTTGTTCCCCACCTCATCGCGACCGGAGGCCTCACATCCTTTGAAAACTCCAGAGGTACGCGGAGATCAGTGCCTTCAAAGGAGACGATGCCTGACTCCTCGTGAAACTTGATAGGAGTCCCAGGATTCCTGTGGCACGTGGAAAGGGACCCTTGGTCTCCCGCCTCAGCTGGAGAGGCGTCCCAATTGCCTTGCCAAGCCTCGAGGAGAATCCCGAGTTGTGTCTCGCAACTAGGCAAGAGTCCTGACGTGGCTGAACAAACACGTGTGTGGAAGGGCCATCCCCGTCGTAACTCGAGAATATACCCCAGGTTCCCGCCGCAACTCGAGAAAAACCATGAGACTTCCCCCTCGCCGCGAGATGAGGCCCGATTCCCCTGCACTGCGTGCAGAGCAATTCCGTGTTGCACATCACACATGAAAGGAGCCTTGATTTCCTTGATGGCACTCCAGAGAAACCCCAAGAACACTGTTTCAAGGCTAGAGGGATCCTGAGGTCACTGTAGCAACACGAAAGAGCTCCGTGGGCCAAAAATCAACTCGAGATGAGAGGTTAGTCCCTGGCTTCGACTCCAGAGGAATACCACCTTACCACAAGCACCTCAAGAGGAGGCTTCTCTCAGCTCTAGGTATGTGAGAGGGACCCTGAGTTTGCGGCCTCAAGTGGAATGGACACCGCGATGCCCTGACACGAAATAAGGCTGGATATCCCTGCAGTGACTTGAATGCAGGCTCGTCTTGCATCTCCCAAGAAGAAAGGATGTCTGAATCCCCTGTGGAGACCACAGAGAAAGACCTAGTTCCCCACCTCATCGCGACCGGAGGCCTCACATCCTTTGAAAACTCCAGAGGTACGCGGAGATCAGTGCCTCCAAAGGAGACGATGCCTGACTCCTCGTGAAACTTGATAGGAGTCCCAGGATTCCTGTGGCACGTGGAAAGGGACCCTTGGTCTCCCGCCTCAGCTGGAGAGGCGTCCCAATTGCCTTGCCAAGCCTCGAGGAGAATCCCGAGTTGTGTCTCGCAACTAGGCAAGAGTCCTGACGTGGCTGAACAAACACGTGTGTGGAAGGGCCATCCCCGTCGTAACTCGAGAATATACCCCAGGTTCCCGCCGCAACTCGAGAAAAACCATGAGACTTCCCCCTCGATGCGAGATGAGGCCCGATTCCCCTGCACTGCGTGCAGAGCAATTCTGTGTTGCACATCACACATGAAAGGAGCCTTGATTTCCTTCATGGCACTCCAGAGAAACCCCAAGAACACTGTTTCAAGGCTAGAGGGATCCTGAGGTCACTGTAGCAACACGAAAGAGCTCCGTGGACCAAAAATCAACTCGAGATGAGAGGTTAGTCCCTGGCTTCGACTCC